>NW_027555847.1:19801369-19903869 GCF_003287225.1 Phascolarctos cinereus
GGCAACAGACCCCTCAATTGCTTTAAGGTCAACAAATAGCTGCTTAAGTATCTGTGAGTAGGGAGTCACCCACTTTCTCTTCTTTCTCTGACCCCCACTGGATCATAGTGGTGACATTTCATCATTCCTTAAAGAACAAATCAGCTGCTTCCTTCTCAAAGCATTCAACTATCTCCTCTTCAGGAGCTTCCAGTTTGACTTTTGTGCTCCAAATTCCTTTCCTTCTTACTTTGTGCAACCTTCTCTCATCTTCCAAACTCCTGGCAAAGGTCAAATTTCCTCTCTTCTACTTCAGATGACACTCCCCCTCCTGTTAAAGTCTCCTTTCTATTTCATTCCCTTCAATTAGAACATTCTTTTGTCCCTGATAACCTGGAGTAACCTGGAGAACCTTCACCTTCTTTTCTAGGAAAAAGACAAGGCTGCTCTTTGAATACAAATAGATGTCGCTTGACTATAACAGAAATAAAAAACATCTTTCACTCTCTGCAAAATTTTCCTGCCACCCATACTGATTGAGATTCTCAACCTTGTTTTTAATGCACTTATTGGGGTTTTATCTCACCTTCAAAATACTTGGTTAAGATTTTTATGTTCTGTTTTCAACTGTTAATAGCATAACAACCATACCCAACTCCTTATACCTTTTCTTACCAATCTCTCACAGTATCTAGTGCATAGTAGGGGCTTAAATATGTTTATTGACTAACCATTTTAGCAATTCTTTTCTTTAAGTATAGAGCAATTGACTTTATTTACCAATTTGATGGTACCCTGCCTTGTCAACTACATTCTCCTATCCCTCCTTAAATCCATTTTAGTTCCTTATTCAAAACCTTTGTCTTCCTTAAGATGGAATTATGCTTCACCTTTAGTCCTTTTCTTTCAACAAATATTCTGCTTGAACTTTCCCACAAATTCTTCTAAATTTCTCCTCCGCAGATTCAATTTCTGGAATTATTCACCAGTCTAAACCCTGCCAAACTTTTCAAAGAAAAAGTCCTTATCGCCTATCCTATTTTTACCTCGTTCAATATTCTCCCACAGAAACTAGAAATAGAATCTGAAAGTAAATAATTCTATATTTTATGTTAAGACTTTGCTCAACTCATTATTTTCTCAAATAATCTTCATTCTGAAGTAATTGGATTTTCTAGACATATCAGAATTATTGTCTCTAAATGATATTTTGACTTCTTTGTTTTCAATATTAATCTCTAATATTTTCTTCTCTTATTAAAGTTGATAGTATTTTCAATTTACAAATATATATTGAATATTGGACTGAATTATATGAAATACAGGGTCATAAACAAGTTGATAGCATTTTCAATTTACAAATATATATTGAATATTGAATTGAATATGTGTTGAATATATAAATATAGGGTAGTAATACCCTAGTTTTGTGACTGTTCTTAGTGAAACAGATTCTAATATTTCTCCATTGCCATATGGTATTGGTTCTCCATTTCAAGTAGATACTTTTTTAATCGAAAAAAAATTTCTCTATTGATGTTGTTATATTTACACATCCATCTATCTGTGAATCAATTTAGTATTATGTAAAAGATTTCCCCATACTGTATTGATAGTCCTAAAGGATCTTTAATAATACCATATACTATATTAATAAATTCCTAGGCTTACATAGCTGATACGATTTCTTCACGATAGTGATAATTTTAAAATGTATTTATTTATTATTTTTATTCATATTTTATTTAATAGTTTTGCAGCTGTCTTCAGTAGGGAAATTGATCTGTCATTTTGTTTTCTTGAAACGTTGACTTTCCTATGATCTAAAATCAATACCACAAGAATTATTTGGTAACCTTCCCTTTTTTTGTTGTTGTTTATGAATAACAAATGTCCCATGTACATAGCAAGAACTTAACAACTGTTGGTTGATAGATTGTTTAATTAAAATAATAAATTTTTTCTTTGAAGGTTTGAATGGCATCGCTCATGGACAACTTTAAAAGCACAAAATACTGGATAATAATGAAAAGGTCATTTTATCATTACAATTGTAAAGAGGAGGAAAATTCTTAGCTATTAAATTGAATAGATTACAGAAAACAAAATGGATAAATTTGATTTGTAAAATAATGAACTTTTTCACAATGGAAACCATTTTATCCCAAATTAAAAAAAAACACTAAATATATATTTTGAGAAATATTTCTGATAAGCCTGACACCCAAAATCTACAAGAAATTCATGCATATTTAAGAATATCATAATTAAATTTTGCAAGTCCATACAAATTATAAGTATATATTATACATTCCCCAAGGGTTAAGTGGCCAAAGATTAGAAATAGCTACACCTTAAACAACAACGACTGAAGAAGCATAAATTATCAATATTCACATGAAACCATATTCTGTTGTTCACTTGATTGTATTCCCTCATCCCTTTCTCCTTTACTTTGTCTCTGTTTCTGTTTGTCTTCTTTTCTTCAGCCTCTTACTTTGTTCCTTTGGTAGTATATCTGATTTTAACTTAATTTCTTTTATTTCTTCTTTTCTCTCTTATTAATACAATTGTCACTCTGTGCTATAAATTTAATTCTAAAAACTGCCTTTCTTCATCCCACGGGTTTTACAATATGGAGCTAGTTATTAAATTTTAAATATTCTTTTATTGTCTTTCTAATTTCTTCTTTAACTCATTTTTTAGCTTAATAGATTTTTTCCCCTATTTCTAGGCTGCCTTGTATTCTTAACTCAAATTATTAGCATCTTTTCTTTTTTCTGCAGAAACACATTAAACAGAGACAATTTGGCCCCAAGTAGCTCTCTCCCTGTGTCTCCATGGAACCACTCCAAGCTCAGTCTGCTTTGTCATTGTTGAGGGTTCTGACCTGACTTGGTTGCATAAGGATCTTTCTATTAAGCTGATCTTTGTTCTCTAGATCTCCATGCAGGAGCAGTCCAAGTGAACTGGCTGATGCAAAGTGTGAGAATCCATTCCTTTATCCAATTCAGTTTCATTTTCTGAAATTATAAAGGGACAATGTTCAGGCCTAACTGACATTTCTTATAAGCAGCTCACCAAGAAGTTAGACGAGAATCACATCAGCCTGGGAAATCATTTTCAAAAGAGGGCCTCCTCCAGTCTAGGTAAGTAGGAACCATTGAAGGTTTTTAAAGAGTCTGGTTTTTACTGGCATTTGATCTCTTCTCTGTGTTGCAAAACCACCCCCATGAGGCCTTAATCCAAAGGACTTTTGTGGACCATTTTCTTGGTCCTGCAATAACTTGTCTCCACCATGATCCATGCTACTTCATGTGCCTGGTATCCAACAACTAACTGTTCTGTTCCCTCATTATTTAGCCTGTCTTCTTAGTCTGTTTCTTCCCCTTCAATACACACTGTGTTTAGCCTCTCCTCTTCACCATATCCCTTGGGATGTGGCATCCTTGGAGCCTTCCCAGATCTTTTATTGACAATATGTCCCCCCCTCCAGAAATTGTTCCTCACTAAGGGATAGCTTCTATCCAAAGAATGAATAAAAATAACCACTTATTAAGGGCCTATTGTGGGTAAGGCTCTATAATGAATGCCAGGGATAGAAATTTTAAAAAATAGTCCTTGCCTCAAGGAGTTTATGTTCTAATGGGGGGAGACAACATAGACAATCTCATAGGGAACTGATAGCCATGGAAGGGAGTTTCTGTCTTGAGAGTCACAGGAATGATGAGTGGAACCACAGGGCAATTTGTCCTTTCCAGAAACTGCGCTCTTGATTTGATTACTGCTTTCAGAGCTAGAGGTGGAAATTATGGGTAGAGGGGAAGTGCCAGCTGTATGACATGAACATCAGACAATGTGATGGGTCTAGCTCTGAGATGGATGCGAAGGGCTCTCAATCAAGAGTCCAGGAGCCCAGGGCCCCAGAGCAGGAACTGGAGTACCAGATTAGAAGCTTAGCACCAGCCACAAAGTGGCTTAATAGGGGCGATCTGATCAGAGCTTTGCATATGGCTGGTAGTAAAGGATAGTACAAGGGGATATTGGCAGAATAAAAATGGGTTAAGAAACTGATACATAGCCATATATGTAACCAACAGGATAGGTCATAAGGGCCTAAATTTAAAAATATCTTTACCTACTATTTACCCAGCTCAGTAAAGTCCGGAGAGTCCCATAAGAAATTTAACCAAAGAGAATATGAAAAAAAAGTTGCCTCCATGAAAACTGCCCTCCCTTTGACATTGATGCTGTCTGCCATTTTAATATGAAGAAACAGTATGAATTTCCCCTCATCACCAAAGGCCCAGAAAAGAGGAAGCCAAACTATGGAGGAAAGTGAGAGAAGGTACCACTGATTCTAAAATTCCATTGCCATTTGGAGAAGGAAGACATACTCTGCCCTCTATCATATTTCCAAGTCATGTCAATTCTATTTCCACAACATTCCTCATTTCTGCATATTTCCACTCACAAAGCCACAAAACTTAGTTCAAGCCCTCATGCTCTCACCTAGATTTTTTTGGTACTTCCTAATTGGTTTCATTTCCTCCCATCATCCCCTTCCCCACTCCATCCACCGCATAGCTACCAAAGTTATTTTCTTAAGCACAGATAAGACCCTGCCACTCCCTTATTGGCATCTTATTGCCCCACAGACTCTTTGGCATTTGAAGGTCTTCACTAGCTAGCCCTTCCAGCCTTATTACATATTGCTCTTACACTATGGTCCAGTCAAACTGCTTTTGCTATTCCCCAAATATCACACTCTTCTCATCTCTGTGCCTTTGTACTGTATGTCTCCTATGTCTGCAATGTTCTCTCTCCTCATTTCTGCCTCTTAGAACTTCTACTTTCCTTCCAGACTTAGCTGAAGTATTTTCTAAATGAAGCTTCTCCTGAACTCCCTAGTTTCTTTTTCCCTAAGGCCACTTTATTTTCATTTTGTCTGTCTCTAGAACCCCCAACCCTCGACTCCTAATGGTCTTTCTTCTCAAATTGGATTGTATATATTCTACACTGATCTATGTATGCACACTTCTCTTCGAATGAATGATATTTCCCTTAAGGGCATGGACTTTTTCATTTTGTCTTTTTATTTCCAGCACCTAGCTTAGTGCTCGTCACATAGTAGATGATTAATAAATGCTTGCGAGCTGATTGGTTGATTGATGTACTACCTACCACCACCAGCAGAAGAAACAGTGCCTTAAGGCTAATGTCACCAACAATCACCTTTGTGTTTGAAAGTAGCCACTGTGGAGGAGAGAGGAAGTCTCTCTGTCAGATCACAGTCTTTCGCTGTGATGGTAGTAGAGAAAGACGGAGGTGGGAAATAGAAACAGAGACTCTCTTCACAACGTGTATGTCCTGGCCATCGTGACCACCAATTCTCCCAGTTCTGGTACCTGGTCTTCTTAATAAGATGGAAAAGTAAGGACAGAGTGATGTCATTGCCCAGGCATATATTTCCCCTCACCAGACAACCTTCCTAGCTACCATTACTGTACAAATCCATTCCTGTTCTGATGAACTTATGCAATCAAGTGGTATTTATCTTGTCTTAGGGTTGGCAAACTCCCACCTCATCTGATCCTTGAGATTCAGAGTCAAAAAATGCTTTCTTCCTGAAATGATTTCCCCTTCTCATGTGAGCCCTTACCTCTCCTAGACCTATCTTCCTTGTTCTGCACCATCACTTCCAGATCTTCCTTTTACTTCCATCACCCAATGATCTCTCCTATTTTGAGAGGTTCCTTCAACCCATCTTATATCACAATGACTAGAACCTAATTGCTTCTTGCTACCTACAAGTCCCCAGGTCACTCTCTCCTGCAAGGAATTTAAAGCCTTGCTTGTAGTCTCTCTTTCCATCCAACTCACCAACCTCTAACTGGGGGACTTGCCTTGAGTATTCTTCCTTCTCAATTCTGCCTATTGAAATCCTTGTCTCCTGTCAAGATTCCCTTCAATAACAACCTCTTCTGCTAAGCATTCCTTGACCCTGACATTTATTAGCCCCTCCTCCCTCCTCAAAGTGCTTTGCATTACTTTTATGTTTCCTAATTGAAGGTAATCTTTTTAGGCAGAAATTGTATTTGTATCTCTAGTACTTAGCACAGTGCCTTGAATGCTCTAGGTGCTTAATAAATGTTTATTGAATGAATAATTGAATGGAAAGAAACATTCATTAAAGCATACTGTGTGCTAAGGACTGGAGAAATAAATTTAATCAAATAATATAGTCCCTTCCCTCAATATGTTACATTTCAACAAAGGAAAAATACTCTTATTGAGGAGCAAGAGTTGGAAAGGGAGATAACGTTAGGAGGGCAGAGGCACAGTTTTGAAATGCTCAGGACGTGGTGAGGAAGCCAGATACTAGGCATCATAAGGTGAAATCTTACTTATCAGAGTCCAGGATCCCACGGCAGAAGTCTGAGCTCTGATAGGAGGAGAAAGAGGTCCAGAATGTGGGTGTCATGGTTTGCAGAGATCCATAATTTGTGACCAAATTCTAGTCATGATGAGGTGAAAGCTCACCTATCAGAATGATTGCATAAATCGCCTTACTGAGGAATCCATTAGTTTAATCATTGTCATGTAGGCTGAACACAGAATTTATAAATTTGTTGACTGATTGCAAAATCAACAAGATATTAAAATGGTAGGTCTTGAAATAGTAGAGGGAAAACATATTAATTCAATGCCAACAGGGCTAAGAATTGGTTCAAATGTTTTGGAAAGCAATATGGAATTATATAATGAAAATTATATAAACATATATACCCTTTGACCCATCAATTTCACTACTAGATTTATACTCCTTAGGAAGCTATATGTGGGGGAGGGAAGACCTAGCTGTACAGAAATGTGCATGATTGTACTATTTTAATAGGAAAATGCCAGAAACAAACCACTTGTCCATCAATTGGGGAATGGCTGTAAATATTGTAGCATATTAATGGCATAGAATATTAATGCACCACAAGAAATAACAAATATGAAGAATTCAAGGAAATGTGGGAAGACCAAAACTAAGTGATGTACAATGAAGAAATGTTAGGAAAGAACTCTGGGCACCCAGATTGAATCACTGAAAATGAAGACAATGTTGACAAGTAACAAAATTCAGGTTGGAGGCAATGAATGACATTGGTGCTACTTTGTTTAAAAATTCAAGCACGCAATCTCTTTTCACAAATGGTAATTTTTAAAAGAAAGGTATAGTTCCATACTCTATCAGTTGGGAACGTACTTTCATGTTATTTTGCTTGATTTTTTCCAGAAATACCTTTTGTCCATGTGCTCACCAGAAGCTGTGTTAAGATGAAATTGATCAAGGGGAGTCAGGAGTATACACCCAAAACTTGCTGTCCTTCATAAACTAAATGATGACTAATCCCTGTTCTATAAACACAGATCCCAAAATATCTTGAAAAATTCAACAAATAAGCTGTACTGGAACTGACAAGTCCATTACGTACAATTACTAGGACATAGCCCTGACCCATAATAATTTAAAAATAATATTTTAATAGATGTTGCCATAAAGAACACTCACAATCTCTACATGGCATGGAATGAAAAAAAAAGTCTTAAAATATAGAAGTCTAGCTGAAGAAATCCAAAGCATGTGGGGACAGGGTGAGGTATATAGCCTCTCTATCACCATGTCTGGAGTGGTCCCAAAGATGCTTGTGAGTGAGCCTTCAGACTGAAATATCAATTCAGTCACCAAAATATTCATTTTATCTATTTCCCAATAGTCTGCTGAGCATTAAGACATGATAGCTACATTAGAATACCAACTTGTCCTAGAACAGTTTCTACTTGAACTCCATTAAAAGTAAAATAAGAAGAATGAAAATGAAATAAAAATAATCCATCCATCCACTGGTGAACAGGAACACAATTTGACAGATGTCCCTTTGGACTGAATATTTGATAGCGGTAGAATTGGTAGAGGCTTGACAGGGCTGCCCTTGTGTCACCAGTGAAAGAAATGGCTTTAGACAATAGTCATAGAGAAGAAGGGGTTTTTGTATACACTACATGATACCTGTAAACCTATGAAAGAAGATTCGGGGTGAGAGATAGTTTGGTCCAATAGGAAGATCTTTGGACGGCAAATTGGAAGATCTAGGTCTGAGAGGAGAGAAATCAAGCATCGGTTGAACATTTACTACATACCAGGCACTACTTGTATCCCCAGCTAAGTACTGGGGATACAAATACGAACAAAAAGAAAAATAGTACCTGTCCTCAAGGGTCTTACATTCTCATGGTAGAAGACAACATACGAAAGGGAGGTGAAAAGTGTATTGTGAGGAGGGAGGCAAATTGAAGGTACTCAATTGAGGGGTATGATTTTGAAGCCCAGAGAAAGTCAGGAATGGGGCTAAGAGAGAAATGGAGGCAAGATACCCTTAACCACTTCACAAAATGGCATCTCTGAGAAGAACTCCTCAGTAGGAGAATTTAGACAGGCCTTGCAGAGCAATATTCCTGGGTGAGTGGGTTGAAGGCATGGTAGGATGTTTCAGGGAGAGGAGGTCCCAAGTGCAATGGGAAGTTCCAGGACATGACAAAAGTAGAGAGAGTAGTAGAAGCATGTTGTTGAAATCCAGAGAAAGTCAGGAACAGGGCTATGAGGGGAGCTGACACTAATTTCCTGTGTGAATGTAAGTCACTTACCCTACCTGGATCTCTCTTCATATCATAAAATATGGTATCTTTTATCCAAAGACAAGTCTAAGTTCAGAGCAGCATTGTACAAGGATGCCCCTTGGGATAATAAGTTTTAGGTGATCTTGAAACTAGAAGTTTCCATTTTATGATTCTAAGATACTGGTAGCAAGAGTAAGGTAATTCTCTGGCCAGGAGTATATACAAAGGAGTTTATGGCAGGATTTCAAGAGGTACAGAAGTGGAGAGTGAATGCACTTGAATTCAGTCAGTTCACGAGAATTGTTCAGGTACTTACTCTGTCAAGCACCAGTAAAAACTCCTACAGTGCCTATCCTTGGAGGAACTTTTGTTTTACTGGGGAAATATAACAGACGAATACAAGGCCCTTTCAGTAGAGAGAAGGCATTCATAACTACAGGGATCAGAAAAGACTGTAGGTAAGAGAGGTCTCTGGAGTTGCACAGGACCACAAAAATCGGCAAATTAGAAGTCCTCATTTTACCAATGAGGAAAAGAAGGCTCACAAAAGTTAGGCAACTTTTCCAAAGTGACACAACAGTAAATATTAATATCACAGCTGGAACCCAGGCCTTTTCCTTCCAAAGTCTTTGTTCTCTCCACTTCATGCAAGAACAGGTGAATAGCATGTCAATCAGTTTGGAGGTCAACTCTCCATTTTCCCTTCAGTCCTAAGTCAATAAAAGAAGAATTGCTACCAAGAAAGACAGCTTTACTTCTGTTATACAGTATTATTGCTTAAGAAGAGGCAAAGGAAATGCAGAAATAGGGTGTCAGAATCACAGAACAAGATGAGTGTGTAAGCTTGGAAACAGAATAGCTTTATTTGTCTATCTACATAGATAGATAGATACATGTAGATGTAGAGCTAGAGATATCAACATATGACTGTGTGCAGTAGTCTTCTTGAGTGCACTGAATCACTTCAATCACTTCTTAATCACTTGTTCATAAGTTTCAGAAGGAACAAAGAATTCCATGTTGATTTCCATGCATTTTTCATTCATCTAGTAATAAATTAGATGAGCTAGGTGGTGCAGTGGATAGAGCAATGGTCTAGGAACAAGGAAGACTTCTCTTCCTGAGTTCAAACCTGCTCTCAGATACTGACTAGTTGTGTGACTCTGGGCAAGTCATTTAACCCTGTTAGCCTTGGTTCCTCAGCTATAAAAGAAGTGGAGAAGGAAATGGCAAACCGCTTCAGCACGCCTGCCAAGAAAACCCACGAAAATGGGGTCACAGAGAGTCAGACGTAGCTGAACAACAAGAAGTGATAAACAATTTGCCATTGACAATTGTCCACATAAGCTTCAGGAGAGGGACTACTTTGCTCTTGACTTTGTGTCCCTGCAGGCTGGCATAGTGCACGGTATGTTGGAGGGGATCCAAATGTTTCATGAATAAATAAACCAAGATTAGCAGAACAGAAAGAGAAGCAAAAAATCGTTCCACAAAACTAGCAAGCCCATCGATAGAGTTTTATGGTGTATGACAATGTCCATACCCACTGTCCCCCATATCTTGGAAATGTGGAGGAAGGCATACTTTCCAATATCTCCTTTTGGGACAAACTTTTATTGTCGTTCAGTCGTGGTCAGGCTGTTCATGCTTCCGTGGAGCATAGCACACCAGGCCCTTCTGTCCTCCACTATCTCTTGAAGTATATCCAAATTCACGTTCATTGTTTCTACAATGCTGTCTATCCATCTCATCCCCTGCCCATTTCCTTTTGCCCTCAATCTTTCCCAACATCAGAGTCTTTTCCAATGAGGGTCAAGCCCAGTCATTATATTTACATCCCATTCAATTTCATCGTTTTTGTTCTTTCCATTTACATTGTATATTATATTGCTGGTTGTGCTGATTTCACTCTGCCTCAGTTCAGGTAAGTCTTCCCATGTTTCCTTGCTTATAGCACCATAATATTGCATTGCATTGATGTTGCACAATTTGCTTAGCCATTCTACTATTCCTACATATCTACTCTGTTTCCAATTCTTTGCTACCACAAAGTGCTGCTGTAACTATTCTTCACTTCTCTTTTTCCTATGCTGTGTTTGAAACACATTGATGGCTCTTCAGCTGCTTTGACCAAGTAATAGACTTTAGGCTTTCAGTTCCCCTATAGAGGTATTACTCTCACAATTATGCTTCTGGTTTTACCTTTTAACCCAGTACCCTAGAAACTCCTTATGGGAGTAGTTTACTTGTTCTTTCCCTCCCACAGAATTTTTACCAGCTGGCTCTAGAACGCTTTTGCTTTGGCTTATTCAGAGTTGGGATGGTTTGGGGACTTTCTGTCCCTATGCAGGTCCTGGCTGGCTCAGAATGGTTTTAGGCTACATTTGTTGTGATCGGCTCTTCGTATGGTGCTCTGAATTTTCTGTAGTTCTCTTTTAGACTCTTAAAGGTATCATATATAATTATCAAAGACCTTTCTCTTTTTCTTCCTGGCCACAGTACAATTTAATGAGATTTAGAAAAATCCTATTCCTTTCTGTTCCCAATACCCAGGGGCTGTCTGAACAAACTGAGGAGAGTAGCATTTCCCATACCCATCCTAGACGGTCAAATGGGAAAGTCCAGCTTAACCCATTCCTCTTCTCACCGACCTTGGGAGACAACTTGATAGAACCCCATAGATATAGACATAACTGTTAGAACCCCAATTTGTTTTGAAAACTAATAAACAACTGAGCAATTTCCATCCCACTCTGATAAGGCAATATGGAATAGCAGAACAAATATGGCTGCATAGTCAGAGGACTTGGATTCCAATACTGCCTCTGATGTTTATCATCTGTGTATGACCTTGGGCAGTCACAGCCTCCCTGGACCTCTGAAATATGGGGCATGGATTAGATGAACTCGAAGTTTCTTCTACCTCTAGCTGTCAGTCTAGGAGCTGTGCATATAGAGATCAAAGGGATCAAAGGTAACCAATTAAAGAAAAAAAATGTTGACTTGAGAGACTTTGCTGTCCAGCAAAACACAATCTAATCAATGATCAGTAACTCCTAGATGATCAGGGGCAGTTTCAAATCCCGGCCCTGCCACTTACTACTTGTGTAGTAGGGCTTGGAAAAAGTCTATCAACCTCTTCAGGCCTTAATTTCCTCAGTTGTAAAATGAAGAGGTTGGATGAAATGACCACAAAGTTCCCTTCAAGTTCTATCTAGATCTCTTGTCCTATAATCTTTGATGTCAAAACAGATACAGAACTGCTAAAGCTCAGATATTGAAGGGCCTCTCAAAGGCCAAATAATCCAATGCCCTACCTGAACAAGAACAGTGTCTCTACCTGACAAGTTGGGATCCAATCTCCACTTCAAAGCCCCTGGTTAAGAGGAACAATAAAGAGGCCCCATTGTCCTTTTACTTCTTCCATTATTTTAAAAACAGTTCTGTTGTTGTTCTATCATGCATAACTGTCCATGATGCCATTTGTGGTTTTCTTGTGAGAGACACTGCAGTGGTTTTCCATTTTCTTCTCCAGCTCATTCAATATGAGAGGAAACTAAGGCAAACTGGGTTAAGAGACTTGTCCAGGGTCACATAGCTAGTAAGTGTCTGAGGCCACATTTGAACTCAGGTCTTCTTGACTCCTGGCCCAGCACTCTATCCACTGCACCAGGTAGCTGCCCCCTGGGTACAGTGTATCCATTCAAAGACATGGAACTCATCCATCAAGTCCTAGTGATATCTATGAGGACATATTTACCTCCTTGAGCTAGGACTACTAGTTCATCTTCTTTATAGTTAAAAATGTTGGTATTTGGGGCAGCTAGGTGGTGCAGTAGATAGAGCACCAGCCCTGAAGTCAGGAGGACCTGAGTTCAAATCTGGTCTCAGACCAAACACTTGACACTTACTAGCTGTGTGATCCTGGGCAAGTCACTTAACCCCAATTGCCTAAAGAAAAAAGTTGGTATTTATGTGTAGCAGAATGGTATAGGGAATAGGGAATTGGACTCAAGTCAGAGGGATTGGGTTAGAATCTACCTTTGATGCTGTGTGTCCCTGGACAAATCACTTAACCTTAAGCCTCTGTTTTCTCAGGAGTTAAAAATAACAGCTACTTCACAGGACTGTTATAAAAATCTATGTATGATATGGTTTGCAAGTCTTGAGGTGGTATATGTGTGAGCTATAATTAATTTAGACTTTTGAGCTCATGAGTTTTACTGCTGGCTTCTCTCTTGGATTTAATCTCCCATGAAGGAGGAAGGAAACAAGGATTTATTAAGAACATACGATGTGCCAGGCACTGTGTGATGTGCTTCTCAAAAATTATTTCATTTGATCCTCACAACAACCTGGGATGGTAGCTATTATTATTTTCTCCATTCTACAGTTGGGGAAACTGAGACAGCTGTTAAATGACTTGCCCAGGGTCACACAGCTAATAAGTGTCCAAGGCCAGATTGGAACTTAGGTCTTCCTGACTCTAGGTCCAGCATTCTACCTGCTGCATCACTGTCCAACTTCTGAATGTCTCACTATTTTTCTTACATTGTAGCTTCTTTCTGTGATAACAATTTTGGTGGATATATGTAGGCACTTTTCTCACTGCCTTTCATCTTTGTCAGTTTAAACCTTCTTTGTCACAAGGAAAATCTATTCTCACCAGCTTTTTCTTAGGCATGCTTCATCCCTGGCCAGGAGCCGATCATTCATTTCTCTTGAGATGTAGTCCAAATATACAAATCCAGTTCTTTGACCTTCTCTTTTTAGCTAACTCTTCACTCCCAAATAAGTTTTTGTTTTCTCTTTTGCAGACCTTGCCTTCAAGGGGCAGCAGTGAGAAAAACACCACCTATGCCCCTACGGTCGTAGTTTCTCGCCCAAGCTTCTGCAGTATTTGGCTATGTTTCCTATGCTCCTGGCAATGGTATTTGTGCCTAGGTGACTAACCAGCCGTGGGTAGCAGTTATATTTTGCCATGTCTGGGGAGGGAAGCAGCATCTAGGGAAGCAGTAATGAATAGTACCGGACTTGGAATCAGGAGGACTTTAGTCTAAATTCTGCCTCAGACACTTACTAAGCTGTGTGACTCTGGACAAGCCATAACTTCTGTCTGCCTCAGTTTCCTTATCTGTAAAATGGTGATAATAATAGCATCTACCTTACAGGGATGTTGTGAGAATCAAGCAAGATAATATATGTAAAGTGCATTGCCAACCTCGAAGCACTGTAGAAATGCTAACTATGGTCACATTATGCGTGACACTGCCTTGTCTCAGAAGACAATGGACCTCTCTGCTGTTACCAGGTTGACAAATAAGCGCCTCCTTCTCCTGAGGAGGGAGTCACCCCTACTCTTCTCTTCATCCCCTGGTGTTCTACTACCTGATGGCTTGTGTGGGGATGCTTTATTATTCTGTGGAGGGACATGCCTTTGTTTCCTACTCAGCAGAAAAAGCCCCCATTTGTTTCTTAGCTTCAAGTGTTATGTCTTTTTCCCTTTCTCCTCTGTTTGGTATTCTTTCAAACTTCTACCTCCTGACACTGATTGATATCTCCCTCTCACTCTAGTTTCTCTTTGGTTTTCATAGTGAAAACCTCCTTCCAATTTCTAAAGGAACCTTCATTCTCCCTGAAAACCTGGAGACCAGAATCACTCATTCCATTTCTTTGACCGTGAATTGGGCAAAGAAAACAACACAAAATTAAAGACAGACATTGTGTTACAAGCCCTGCAGCCTCCTCCCTGACCTTACAATCAAGAGGTTTCCCTATTAATGTTATGCCTTTTACTTACTAACCTTTAATACGATTACCAGCTACGTGTCCAAATTTGGATTTATTACTATTTGGGAGGCAGTATGACATAAAGGAAAGGACTGTTCTTGGAGTCCAGGAAACAAGTTCAAATCCTGCATCACACATTTACAAGCTGTATGATCCTGGGAAACTCCCTGTGCCTCAGTTTCCTCATCTGTGAAATGAAGGTGTTGTACTCATAGGCCTCTAAGATCCCTTCTACCACTTAATAAATGACCCTATGATCTATGATCCTAAGACTTTTATCAATTAATGAATTGTGGTTTGTCCTTCATTCTTGAAGAGGACCATGACATTAGGATGGTGATTCCATGACTTTCAAGTGAATTGGATTTGAGTTAGGGAGGGCTGTGCAAAATCACAAGCCCTCAACTTCTCCTCTGGAGCCCTCTGGGTCCAGTGGCCAGATGTAATCAGGACAACCGGAGATGGCCCAGAAAAGTATTTATTCAGGACTTACTATATGCCAGGCACCAGGGATACACAGAGAAAAGGAGAAATAGTCCCTACCTTCAAGGAGCTTCCATTAGTATGGGAGAGGTGCATAGATAGGAATATACAAACATATTCCCAACAAAAGTAACATTTTGGTTGGCACTTGCAACTGAGAGGGCAGGACCAGGAAAGGCTTCATGCAAAAGGTGACACTTCAGATGAATCTTGAATGAAAACAGGGATTGTAACTGGTGGAGATGAAGAAAGGAGCGCATTGGATGCAGAGGACACAGCCAATGCAAAGACACAGAGGGAAGAAATGGGCATCCTGCATGAGGAACGGCAGTTTAAAAGGGGTCAGTTTGAATTACCCACTTGTTCAAGTTTCCAAGGGTCCAAGCCCAAGGAAAGAGTTAGAAAACTTGGGATTTCTGTTACTAAAACTAAACGAGTGACTGTGAACCAGCCACTTCATTTCTCTCAGCCTCAGTTTGATTGATCGTTACCTAAATGCAAGGCTTGGACTAGACCATTTCTACATTCCCTTCCAGCTCTAAGGACTATGAGCATGTATTTAAAAATATGGAAGCCCCTCTGGCTTGAATATAATTTAGATCCTTGAAATACCAAAATGAAGTAGATAACTCAAGCCCAAAGTAATCCCACCCCTTCTCCTCAATGGGAGCTGAGCATCCCTTGTCCAAATCACCCAGGTCATTGCTACAACTTTTCAGATCATTCACCCTATTCTGTGACTACTATAGTCAGGCATCCCATCACTTATATCCCTTTGACTGCTGGAGGCTCTCACAGCCCAAATCAATCTTCTTAATGAGAACAGACTCTTGGAGGGTCCTGAGTCCAGACTGCAGGTTGATAGAAATACAGGGAAGGTGACTTGCCTAGCTTTGTCAACCACTTCCTGTGTTTCCTTTCAAGGATTTCAGCTCAGACTGAGGGCTGCAGACATTTGGAAGGCATGCTTTCTGGATGATGGTGAACAAGGTCAGCAAAGGTTGAAACACAGACTTGACAGGCAGCAGAAAATTGTCTATAGTCACTGAGGACAGGAGGATTCTGCCTTTGGCTTCAGATGTCAGGAGTAATCACTGTGCTGCTCAGAATAGACTAGAGGGGCCAAGAGTTCACTCAGGCCATGTCAACAGGAAGCCACTGACTCAATTGTCTAAAGTATTTTGGGATATCCACTTCTAGGCCAACAATGCATGGTTTTCAAGGGTAAGATAATAATTTTGTGGATGGATGGGATGATAATAATTCACAGACACAGGGTACTTGAAGGAATGTAAAGTGCTTTCCTCACAAAAACTCAACAAAGGGGACATTGCAAGCATCATTATCTTTCTTTTATAGGTGAAGAAACTGATACTCTGAGATGTGTACCAAAGTCTACTATAAAGGTAGTAAGTGGCAAAGCCAGGATGATACTATCATAAATTTTGAGTTAAGATGACCTTCTAAGGTCAACTTATACAACCCTCTCCTTTTAGAGGTAAGGATACTGAAGCCCTAAAGGTAAAGTGCTTTGCCTAGATCACCCAGGCATCACATGGCAGAACTGGGATTCCAAAGCAAGTCTTATGGCTTCAAATTCAGCCTCATTTCCATGGTACCATGTGGCAATAAATGGCAGAGCCATAGTTCAAATCTAGGTCATCGAGCCTCCGATATTCCTGCCATGCCAAGTTGTTAGATTTGAAAATTTGTTGTTCATTTGTTTCAGACACAGCCAATTCTTCATGATCCCAGTTAAGGTTTTCTTGCCAGAGATACTGGAGTGGTTTGCCATTTCCTTCTCCAGCTCATCTTACAGATGAGGAAACTGAAGTAAACAGAGTGAAGTGACTTGCCCAGGGTCACATGTTTGAAGCCTAATTTGAACGCAGGTCTTCATGACTCTATTCCTTGCACCACATCGCTGCTCTAGATTTGAAAATAGCCAGTTTTATTCTATTTGTGTCTGTATAGAGAGCTACATCCCAGGAAATTCCCATGCATTTTTGTGTTACATGTTGAAGTAGTCAACAGATGGAGAGAAGCACAAGGCATTGATTCTTACACTGCATTGGAGAGTCATTAGGCTGTGGGTCCCAATAGGAACAGAAGTCTCTTTCCACTGTTGCTGAGTCGGCAAGGGATGAACTGTCCCATGCCAGGTCAATCCATAGGGGCCACAGTTTGGGAATCTGAAAGTAGAAGTACTTGGAGTCAGGATACATGAGTTTTAGAACTGGCTCTGTCATTAACTTGCTGTTCAAACAAATTTGTTCTGTGAAGTTTGGATTCAATCAAAGGGCTGCACTTTGAGGACCTAGAGGGCCACATGTGGTCTCAAAGCTGCAGGTTCCCCACCCCTGGACTAGACAGTAACTAAGATCCCTCTTAGCTCTACTATTTAAAAAAAAAATTACTGACTCTGTGATTTCATGTAGGGAAGAGATTACAATAAGGAATCTTTACCAATCTAGATAAGCACTCTTGACATTTAGAGTTGCTTGTGGGCAATAAGCAATTAAACGAGTTGCCCATGACCACATAGCCAGGATGTGTTGGAGGCAGGATTTGAAGTCACCTTGTCCTGCCTCTGAGCTCAGCTCACTCCCCACTCCACCATACCCACTCAGGCCTAATGTTGGATTCTGAGGTTCCTGGTATGGGCACTTCAGAATCAATGTGAACCTTCTCAATCAACTCATCAATAAATAAGCACTTGTTAAGTACCTTTGTGTACTGGGAAAGGAGAGTACCAGGACAAAAGTGAAGCAACCCTTGTCTTCAAGGAATGGTGGAAAGACTGGACATTTGGGGTCAGAAGGAGTGGGTTCAAATCCCACTTCTGTCATTTACTCACAGTCTCACATTGGGGAGGTAATTTCCTTAAGACTCAGTTTCTTCATCAGTAAAATGGGGACAATGATATGTATACTATATGATTGTTCTCATAGGACTGTTGTGAGCAGAACATTTGGAAATTATAAAGAACCATTTAAACAAGAGCTGTAAAGTATGAAATTCTTAAACTCCATAAGCAATATTTATAAAATACACCATATTGACCAGGAAAACTTCCTTGAGTTAAACCCTTTAAACCAGATAATGATCATTAATTGATGTCAATGAAGATAAATTACAAGTGTGACTCTAGTCTGCATAAAGTAATTGTAAAATAATTTTTAAAAACTTAATGAGGTTAAATGTAAAGTGCTACAGTTGGGTTCAAAAAATGAACTTTGCGAGTACAAAATGGTACAAATGCCAAGACAGCAATTCCTCTGAAAAAGGTCTCGATACGCTTCCATGGGCCATAAGGTCAATAGGAAGAATCAAGATATGATAGGAGAGCTAAAGAAAAGCTAATACTGTATGAAGAAGAGCCAAGTACCCAGAACAAGGAGGTGGATAGACTCGTACTCTTGTCCTAGCCAGACCATATTTGAAACAGTGTATTCAGTTCCAGACACCATAATCTGGAAAGAAATTAATAAGATGAAGAGCATCCATCATGAGGCAAGCAAACCAGGATGGTAACAGGCCTAGAAGTCATGCCACATAAGATCAATCATTAATAAACAAGCATTTTAAAGTACCTATGCAAGACACTCTTCTAGGCATTGGGATTACAAAGACAAAGGATGAAACAATGCCTACTCTTGAAGAACTCCCATTCTAACAAGTGCATATATTTATCTATATTCATATCTCTCTCCCTATGGAGAAATAGGCAGACAGAAATATACAGAGAGACAGAGACACACAGAGAGAATAAATGTGAAACATAAAGAGAACAAAAATACATACAAGGTAATACATGCTAGTTAGAGAGGGAGGACTTCAGCCTTTTGAAGTATCAGGAAAAAAAGCTCACATAGAAAATGGTGCTTGAGCTGCATCTTAGAGGAAGAGATGGAAAATATGATGAAAAGGTGAGGAGGGAGTGCATTCCAGGCATGGGTACATAGGAACACAGATGGAAAATGGAGTGGCATGAATGGAGAGCAGAGAGAAGTCCAATTTGGTCAGATCAGCTGCAGGAAATCTGAAGAAAATACACCTAGAAGACTTGGCAGCTATCTGTACGTATTGGAAAGATTGTCGTATGAGAGGTTTTAGGCTTGTTCTCCTTGGTCTCTGGGAGCAGAATCAAGCTCAATGAGTAGAAGTGCAAGGAAGCAGATTTAGGCTTCATGAAAAGAAATTCTCCTTGACAACAAGCCACTCCAAAGTGGAATACTCATTCTCTGGAGGTAGAAGGCTTCCCCCTACTATGGCCTACACATGGTAGCCAAGTGACCACTTTTTAGGAATGTGGTAGAGGGCATTCTTGGTCCTATAGGGATTGGACAAGATGGTGGCTTCTGAAGACCCTCCTAACTGTGAAATTCTGTGATTTTGCAAAATGTTCCCTTTTCCCCTTCTCCTAAAGCTCCAGTAGACTCTGCATTCAGTCCTTCAGAGGGTTGACTGAGGATCAATTTGCCTCTGAGGTCCAGAATTTCTAACTGTATCATTTGGGGGAGCATTTTCACCCATAGCTTCCCAACAGTCCAACATCCCATTTGAAACTCTCCGACTTGAAGCAGCTTTTTTTTTTTTTAAAGCAGACTAGATTGCTGGGCAATCACTTTTTTGTCTTCCTTAGAAATAACAATGATTTGATAACTGGAAAATCTTTCATAAAGATGAAAACAACTAAATGAGAAATGTGGCTGCAATGCAGCATTAAATGCAAAAAAGGGAGATCCATAGTCATCTGATCTGGAAAGAAAGCTAAGAAAAAGAAGGGGCAAAGCAGGACTCCACATTATTACCTTCTGGGGCCTAGGCACATTTTATTTGTTTTATAGGTCAGGAGATGGGGATGCAGGATGTTGAATTCCCTGGATTCCTATTATTTATGACTTATTGAAAAATGTATCTGAATTCTTAAGGCCCCTGACATGATTGGTAGTGAACATATGTGGCTCAGAAATGATTAATTACAATTATTAAAGAAAATCAATATCTTCTCCTGAATTTTTCTTTAAAGGAAACAAAATCCCTTTTCAGACTAAAATTGGGGCTTCGTAGCTCTGACTTAAAGTGGCATCCATAAATAAGCTCTAACCTTTCGGTCAGCCTGACATTTGCATTCAGGTCAATTAAAAAAGAAGTTTAGGGTGCAATCAGGTTAAGTGACTTGCCCAGGTCACATGGTTAATAAGTGTCTGAGACCACATTCGAACTCAGGTCCTCCTAACTACAGGGGTGGTGCTCTATCCACTGTGTCATCTCACTGCCCTATCAGGTCAATTTTCAATGAAAGTCATACCTCCCCAAAGAGAACTTGGTTCCTCTCACTCTCAAACTCTCTTTCAGTCTCTATGCTCTCCCTGCTTAAATCTACAGGAACAAATGAGCTTTTGAATTTGTTTTGTTTTGTTTTGTTTTGTTTTGTTTTTTAGGCAATTGGGGTTAAGCAACTTGCCCAGGTTCACATAGCTAGTAAATGTCGTGTGTCTGAGGCCAGATTTGAACTCAGGTCCTCCTGACTCCAGGGCCAATGTTCTATCCATTGTGCTACCTAGCTGCCCCAAGCCTTTGAATTCTTTGAAAACTGGTAATAAAATCACTCCATAAACACACACACACACACACACACACACACACACACACATACACACATAAATAATGAAATGATAACTCAGTGGGACATGTCACACCAGATATGTTTGGTTGATTCTTCAATGTCTTTCCCCATACAGAGTAGTTCCATGTGTTTTTTTTTCCCCTAGGACTACCATTACAAATCAGAGGGGTGTGTGTGTGTGTGTGTGTGTGTGTGTGTGTGTGTGTGTGTGTGTTTAATACAACTTTCTTTTTCATATGTTGAAGAGTTTCCACCAGGGGAATTGGTTGCTTGGCTTTCTAGGAAGCCTAAATATTAAAAATAAGGTCCTTATGTGGGGACTTCAACACAGGGTAATAACAAAAGCCTGAAGTCCATGTGGAATGTGGAGTCCAGAGGAGTGAATAATTTCCTGTTCCTCAAGCAATCTCAAACTTTTTCCACTTGAATATGGAGGCAGGGGGAGGTGGTTTCTGTGTCATAGATTAAAGTGGTTAAGATGGCAAGATTTTGTAGGTCCCTAAGGGACTGAAGAATCTCTTGTAGAAGAAAAGGGTTGTCCTGACTGTTTATGGGCTCTAGTGTAGGTCCTTTTTATGTGGCTTTTCTTTTCTGTTGGGGGACAGTAGTGGAAATTAAAAAAAAAAAAACTATTCTATAATCAATACTTGACCAAGTGCTTGCATAAAAGGTAAAATCTGACCTGTCTTTTTATGAACATCTATGCAAAATGAATCAAATTCTGATTTTCCCAGGGGAACTCCTTGGTCGGTTCCTGAACCAGAGAGATTTTAGTAAGAAACAATCATTTGACCCAATCCATGGAAACCCAGAATTTCACATCTGAGCATGGGTTCTATTTTAGAAGTCATGGCAAAATTATGCTGATAAAAACTGAAGAGGAAAATGAATTTCCTGTTCTGGAGATATGCCCTGATTCTTGTGGTCTTTGCCCTTATTGGGCATGCCATGAAAGAAAGAAATGGTTTATGAAGGACAGGTTAGGGTAAACAGCTTCTACCCAACTAAAGGCAAAGAATTGAGACAGACTAGCTCAGGATTATGTGATAGCTACTATTGTATCCCTTGTTTCTGAAATGGTGTATCCTGATTTGTTGTTGGTTTTTTTTTAAATTATATTTCTTTCCTGTATTTATGTGTTCCTACCTTTAGATTGATTAAAAAGTTTTTTTGGCTCTATTACATCTGGATTGATGTACAGACTGAGATGCTTCTTCTTGACCAAAGGAAGGTCTTACAGGAGCTGGTGGCACACTTTGGTTTGGGGAGCCCCCAAACAGTGGCATAGGGGATAGAAAGCTAGCTTAAAACCAGGAAGTTTTTCTGACTTCAAGCCATGCTTCTGACTTATACTGGCTTTGTAGCCCTGGACAAGTAATATAACCCCTCAGTGTTCTAAATAATTCTCCAAGACTATAAGTTGCAATGACGACATCAATATTTATTGGTAGAAGGGATTTTCTCACCCATGACTTCCCTATGCCAATGAAGTTATAGATCTAGTCCCGTCCTATAAAAATTACAGAGTTGGTGGCCAGGCTTGTAGTGCAGCATGTGATATTTTACAAGTTCGCTATGTGCATGTCCAAAAAACATTTCCAAGATAATATTGGGGAGATAAACTGAAAACCTTGCTATACCAAAGCCTGTCTTATAAGTCTGTCTTCTTGCTTTTGAAACTGTGAGGAAGACTAAAAATATTGAAAGCAGATGTTCAGGCCACTGCCAAAAATTTCAATAACTGTTTAGGTTCATTAATGGGTACAACCATTTTGTTAGCTTCATGGATATGTTAATGATTGTTCTAGTCTCAATAAAGAAGTGTAGGAAGTGATCATATAAAAGGTTTGAAATGCAGGATGAAAAAAATAATTACTAGAAGGGTACACAAGAATAGGTGCTATTCAGAAGCTTCTGGCACTAGAGAATGCAGCCACAACAGGCCCTGCATCTGCATCCCAATAAGCTAATTTTTTTAACTCAGATTTGCAATTACTAGGGACATGAAGAGTTTCATCAACAAAAACTATCAGGGATGTGTGGTGACACTCAAGGCCATTAGCCTTAGGGACTAGATGGCTTTAAACTAATTCTGGGAAACACAAAGTAAATCAGAAAACCCAAATACAAGGAATAGATGTGTGAATATCATAAAGGTGCTGTTATTCTGCAGCATCATACTTGGTATTTCTACTTACTCTGAATTGCTCTACCATAAAAACCTACTAATAAGCATCTATAAAGTTAAGTGTCAGTAATAAAGAGTTGATTGCTTTAACAGTCACGCAGTTTTTCCCTCTAGGTTTTTTAGATGAGTTTGTTAATAAAAGTATTAAAAACTAGTTAAAGGCGCAGAGCCAAGATGGTGGCTTAAAGACAGGAGACTCACCTGAGCTCTCCAAAATTCCCCTCCAAATCACTTTAAAATAATACTTCAAACCAAATTCTGGAGCAGCAGAACCAACTAAAGGTTCAGGTGAAACAGTTTTCCAGCCCAAGACAATTCAGAGGTCAGAAAGAAAAATCTGTCTCACCAGAGTGGTGCTTGGGCCTGGGGCATAGTACAGTGCTGGCCATACTCTGGCAATCCAGCAGCAGGCCTTGGTGACAGCTACATCTTCAGTGGCTTCTGGAGCTTTCAGCCCACCAGTGATAAGGGAGTCAGACATGTGAGACCCAATTGAGCCCCTCATCACCCCAAGGAGGCCAAAAAGCTGGACTGGCTAATTGGAGACAATGATTTGAGTCCTTCTGAACTGACATACCAACAACCCTTTGCAATACTCTTTGAGTAAAACCTAATTCCTCCTGCTGTCACAATCACGAGACTGGATTATAATCACAAGACTAAATTAAGCTTGCACAGACATCCTGAGTCAAGGGCACTTCCTTGATTATTGGAAACTGTAATTTTGGCTAACAAAAGGACAGACATCTTGAATCAGGGGCATTTCTTTGTTTCATGGCTTTATAATCTCCCTCACAAAATCCCAAAGTGAGCTCAGTTTTGACTGCAGCTCCACATGCATGTGGCCAACTTGAGAGAAATAAAAGCATGCATACAATCTAATTCTTTGTCTGCCTTAGACCAAACTCTGGAGGTTGACAGACAGCAGGTCAGAAGGTGATTATATGGGCCCCTTTGTTAACAATGGGTGCAGAACTCTGTTGCATTGCCCAAATGAAGTTCCAGGTCACAGTACCAGGACAAAGAAGAGCATTAGCGTACTAGAACTTCCAGGTGCAGGGGAGCAGGGCACAGGTTACAGTTCCAGGACAGAGAAGAGTGTTTGTCATCACTCATAGGAGAACAGGGTCCCTAGTCTCAGGTCCAAGGCAGAAAGGAGCACTGACATTTATGACTACAGGACAGTAGGAGCCCTAGTAACAATTCCAGGGTGGAGAAGAATGCTTGTGGTTGCTTACAGATCAGAGCATGTATTACAAGAGCAGTAGGGGCAGCTAGGTGGCATAGTGGATAGAGCACTGGCCCTGGAGTCAGGAGGACCTGAGTTCAAATCCAGTCTCAGACCAGATACTTGACACATACTAGCTGTGTGACCCTGGGCAAGTCACTTAACCCCAATTGAAGAAGAAGAAGAAGAAGGAGGAGGAGAAGGAGGAGGAGGAGGAGGAGGAACAGTAACTACATCTCTTCTTAAATAATTCCAATTGGAAGAACCAAAAATTTACAGACCCCTAGAATTAGCTCCAAAAATAGCAACACAATAAAGCCTAAAGGTTGGGACAATAACGCCTCCAACCTGGGAGCACAGCCCAACTTTAACATAAAGTTATAAGTCAAGAAATAGGCTGGACAAATGGGCAAATGAACAAATAAAAAAGAACACGACCATAGAAAGTTACTAACTTGACAGGGAAGATCTAGACACAAGCTTAGAAGAAGTCCAAACAGCTACATGCAAAGCTTCAAAGAAAAATGCAAATTTATCACAGGTACCCCCAAAATTCTTGAAAATTCAAAAAGGATTTTAAAAGCCAAATAAGAAAGGGAGAGGAAAAATTGGGAAAAGAAATAAGAGTAATGCAAAAAAATATATATGAAAAAGAGTCAACAGTCTGGTAAAGGAGAACAAACAAAACTGAAGAAAATAATACATTAATAAACAGAATTGATCAAACAGTGAAAAGGGCACAAAAATCCACAAAAATCAGAATTGGCCAAGAGGAAAAACAAATACAAAAATTTACTGAAGAAATTAACTCCTTAAAAGGTATAATTACCCAAATGGAAAAGAAGGTACAAAAGCTTTCTGAAGAAAATAATTCCTTAAAAATTAGAATTGGGCAAGTAGAAGCTAATGTCTCCAAGAGACAGAAAGAAGCAATAAAACAAAATCAAAGAATTTTTAAAAATAGAAGAAAATGTGAAATTTCTCATTGGAAAAACAATGACCTGGAAAATAAATCAAGGAGAAGAATTTAAGAATTATTGGACCAGAGGCAGAGCCAACATGGTGAATTAGGAATTCACCCAACTGAACTCTCCCAACATTACTCTCCATATAACTTTAAAATAACAACTCAAATCAAATTTTGGAGTGGCAGAGCTAACAAAAGGTTGGAGGGAGATATTTTTTTCCAGCCTAAGAATACCTAAGAAGTTGGCAGGAGACATCTGCATCACTGCAGCCTGTCCAGAATCCATATGTGCAGCAGTGGCTGTCATAGCTGCATTGGTGTAACAGAAGCGGAGCTCTGGGAACTCTCAGCCCAGAGATGGTAAGGGGGTTGGACAATTGGTCAAAAAGAGTTTACAGGGGATCCTATTGCCCATACACTGTTCTGAGTTGCAGTTCCAGGGGGACAGGAGCACTGGTGGTCACTCACAAGGGGAGCAAGGGCCCTGGTCACAGTTCCAAAGCAGAGAAGAGTGCTAGTGCTTTGAATGCAGGAGACAGGGACCTTCCTGGGTAGATACCAGGGCACAGACTAGGAGACGGGTGACCATATCTCTACCAGGATCACACCATCTTGGAAGCCACAAAAACTTGCAGACTCCCAGAATTAGTTCTGAAAACAGTAGCACGCAAAAGCATGAAACTTGGGACAATGCTTCTCCATGCCTAAGTGAGTATGGCCCAACTTGAACATAAAATTCAAAGAAAAAAACATACTGGACAAATGAGCAAAAAACAGCAAAAAAAGAATTTGATGATAAAAAGCTACTGTGGTAGAGAACAGACCAAAACATAAACTCAGAAGAAAACAACAATGTGAAAATAGCTACCCAAAACAACAACAACAACTCAAGGAAAAGTGCTAATTGGGCCCAAATATAATATAAATTCCTGGAAAAATTAAAGAAAGAGATAAGAGTGGTAAAGGAAAAACTGGGAAAAGAAATGAGACTGATGCAAGAAAATTATGAAAAGAGAATTAACAGCTCTGTAAAAGAAGCACAAAAAAACTTTAAAAAACAGAATCAGACTAATAGTAAAAGAGGCACAAAAATTGACTGGAGAAGAATTCCTTAAAAAGCAGAAGTAGCCAAATGGAAAAAGAGATATAAAATCTCATTGGAGAAAGTAATTTCTTAGAATTGGGCAACTGGAAGCTAATGGCTCCATGAGACTTTAAGAAACAATAAGACAAAGGCAAAAGAATGAGAAATAGAAGAAAATGTGAAATATATCATTAAAAAAAACTGACCTGCAAAATATATCAAAGAGAGGTAATTTAATGATTATTAGACTATCTGAAAGCCATGACCAAAGAAAGAGCTTAGACATAACATTTCAAGGAATTATCAAGGAAAACTGCGCAATATCTTAGATACAGATAGTAAAATAGAAGTTGAAAGAAGCCATTGATCACCTCTTGAAAGATATCCCAAAAAGAAAGTCCCCAAGAATATTATAGCCAAATTCCAGAGCTTCCAGGTCAAAGAGAAAATCCTTCAAGGAGGCAGAAAGAAACAATTAGAATGTCATGGGGCCGCAGTCAGAATCAAATAAGATTTAGTAGCTTCCATGTTAAAGAGGAGAGCTTGTAATATGATATGTTGTTGTTCAATTATGTCTGATTTTCTCTGAACCTATGGACCATACTGTCCGTGGGGTTTTCTTGGCAAAGGGTGTTTTTCTGTTTCTTTCTCCAGTGATTAAGGCAAGCAGAAATTAAGGGGTTTGTCCAGGGTCACACAGTAAGTGTCTGAGGCTGGATATAAACTCAGGTCTTCCTTACTCTAGGCACAACACTTTATCCACTGAATCAACTAGCTGCAAGGAGCTGTGATTGCAACCAAGAACAGCCTACCCAGCAAAACTGAATATAGTACTTCAGGGTGAAATGGATATTTAATGAAATGTAGGATTTCCAAGCATTTCTGATGAAAAGACCATGGCTGAATAGAAAGTTTGACATTCAACTAGAAGACTCAAGAGAAATATAAAAAGGTAAACATGAAAGAGTAATCATAAAGGATTCAGTAAGGTTAAACTGTTTACATTCCTACATGGGAAGAGATGACTCCTAAGAACTCTATGATTATCAGGGCATTTAGGAGTATACATAAACAAGAGGGCACAGGTGTGAGTTACCTATGATGGGTGATTTAAACAAATAAGGGGTGAGAAAGAGGGATACACTAGGAGAAGGCAGAAGGGAGAGGTAAAATGTGGCAAATTACCTCTCATAAAAGAGGCAGGAAAAGAAGAGCTTTTATAGTGAAGAGGTAGATGGGGGAGGTGGGCAATATTTGAACCTTACTCTCATCTGGATTGGCTCAAGGAAGGAATAACACATACTCACTTGGGTACAGAAATCTATCTTGCCCTACAGAGAAGTAGAAAAAGAGGGAGATCTTAGAAGGGGGGACTGATAGAAGGGAGGGCAGATTGGGAGAGGTAGGGTCAGAAGCAAAACAGACTTTTGAGGAGCAACAGGGTGAAAGGAGAGAGAGAAGGATAAACAGGTGGAAAATAGGATGGAAAGAAAGACAGCAATCATAATTGTAAATGTGAATGGCATGAACTCACCCAGAGTAAAAGAAGCAGATAGCAGAGTGGATTAAAAATCAGAATCCTACAATATGCTGTTTACAGGAAATATACTTGAAGTAGAGAGACAGAGACAGAATAAAGGTAAGGGGCTGGAGCAGAATCTTTTATGTTTCAGCTAAAGTGAAATAGAAATCAAGATTTCAGACAGAACAAAAACAAAAATTTATCTAATTAAGAGATAAACAGGGAAACTACATTTTGCTAAAAGGTACCAAAGACGGTGAAGAAATATCAATACTGAACATGTATGTTATCTGGCCTCAGAAACTTTCTAGCAGTGTGACCCTGAGCAAGTCACTTAACCCTCTTTGTTCTCACTTCCTCAACTATAAAATTAGCTGGAGGAGGAGATGATAAACCAGTGAAGTATCCTTCAGCAAGAAAACCCCAAATGGGATCACAAAAAGTCAGACACAACTGAAATGACTGAACAACAATGAGAAAAAGCCATTGTGACAAAGCAAAAGTAAAAACAGGTCTAATTAAAAGAGATAAGCATGACAAGTACATTTTGCTAAAAGGTACCATAGAGAATGAAGTAATATCAATACTAAACATATATGTACCAAATGGTATAGCATCCAATTGCTTATAGGAAATATTAAATGAGTTACAGGAAGAAGTAGAAAGTAAAACTATATTAGTGGAGGACCTCAACTTTCCCCTCTCATAACTTGATAAATCTAAGAAATAATAAACAAGAAAGAAGTTAAGGAGATGAATACAATTTTGGGAAAATTAGATATGATAGACTTCTGGGAAAAATGAATTGGAATATACAGGAATGTATACCTTTTTTCTTAGCAGTAGATGGCGCTTACTCAAAAATTGATCATGTATTAAGGCATAAAAAACTCACACTCTAATGCAGAAATAATAAATGCATTATTTTCAGATCATAATGTGATAAAATATATTCAGTAAAGGGCTGTGGAAACAGAACAAAAATTAATTGGAAACTAAACATTTAATCCTAAAGAATGAGAAAGTAAAAGAAGAAATAATAGAAACAATCAATAATTTCATTAAAGAGGATGACAACATACCAAAATTTATGGGATGCAGCCAAAGCAGTACTTAGTTGAAAATTTCTATCTTTAAATGCTTACATCAATAAAATAGAGAAAGAGCAGATCAATGAATTAAGCTTTCAACTAAAAACAAAAGTAGAAAAAGGACAAATTGAAAATCCCCAATTTAATCCCAAATCTAATACTCAAATTAACACCAAGTTGGAAATTGTGAAAATGAAAGGAGAGATTAATAACATTGAAAATAAGAAAACCATTTAATTAGTAAATAAAACTGATTGCTAGTTTTATGATAAAAACCAATAAAATGGTTAAACCATTGGTTAATTTGGTTTAAAAGAATAAAAATAAATTACTAATATCAAAAATGAAAAGAGTGAATTTACCACCAATGAAGAGGAAATTAAAGTAATTAGTAGGAGCTATTTTGCCCAATTATAGGTCAATGAATCTAACTAAGTGAAATGTATGAATATTTACAAAATATCAATTGCCCAGACTAAAAGAAAAAAAAGAAACACAGAACACTTAAATGACTATCTTACAATAAGAAATTGAAGAAATCATAAATGATCTTCCTAAGAAAAAAATACCAGGGGGGTGGAGGGAGAGCCAAGATGACAGAGTAAAAGAAGTGACTTGCTTGAGCTGTCCCCCAAACCCCTCCAAATACCTATAAAACTGGCTCTAAACAAATTCTAGGGCAGCAGAACCAATACAAAGACAGAGTGAAACAAATTTCCAGCCCAATACAACCTGGATGGATGATGGGAAAGGTCTCTTGCACCCAGCTGGGAGAGGAGCTCAGTTCAGCATGGGCCATGCAGGCAAAGACCAGGCCCCAGCAAACATGAACAAGCCTCAGGAAACTGAATCACTGGCAGCTGTGGTGGTTTCCAGACTTCTCAACCCACAAATGCCAAAGAAAACTTAGAAGATCAGTGGGAAAGGTCTGTCAGACCTGAGTGAGAAAGGAGCACAGTCCAGGCCCTGCCTTAGTGCAGTCTCAGGGCAGAGGCCACAGTGCCAGTGGCTGCTTCTGGAGCTCTCAGCCCACAGATGGTGGAGGGATCAAGTGGCTGTTCAGAGATGTATTGCAGGGATCTCTTTGCTGGTGCTGAGGCAAGATTCTCTTGCTTTGCCTGTGTGTGGATCTGTGTCACAATCCTGGGTGGTGGTACCAGCACAGGAAGGAGTGAATGGTGGAGCTTGTAGTGGCAGTGGATAGAGAACCCTCCTCACAGTTCCAAAGCAGAAAAGAATGCTTGTGGTCACTCATGGACCAGACCACAGGCAAGGAAAGGAGTAAATACGTGTCTGTTGATCATAACCTTGGGAAAACTGAAAATTTACAGGTCCCTAGAAGTATCACTGAAAACAGCTGCACAAAACCCCTGAAGCTTGGGACAGTACATCCTTCACACTAGAAGTAGAGCCCTAACTTAACAAAGAGTTAAAAAGTCAAGTAATTGGCTAAGAACATGAACAAACAGTGGAGAAAAACTCACACTATAGAATCTTACTTTGGTGACAAAGAAGATCAAAATATACAACCAGAAGACACAGAGTCAAAGCTCCTATATCTAAAGCCTTCAGGAAAATATGACTTGGTCTCAGGCCATGGAAGAGCTCAAAAAGATTTTGAAAAACAAGTATGAGAAGTAGAGGAAAAATTGGGAAGAGAAATGAGAGTGATGCAAGAAAATAATGAAAAACAAGTCAACAGCCTGCTAAAGGAGACCCCAAAATACTGAAGAAAATAACATCTTAAAAAATAGACTAACCCAAGTGGCAAATGAGGTCCAAAAAGCCAATGAGGAGAAGAATGCCTTAAAAATTGGCCAAACAGAAAAGGTGGTCCAAAAGCTCACTGAAGAAAATACTTCCTTAAAAATCAGAAAGGAGCAAATGGAAGCTAACAACTCTATGAGAAACCAAAAGAATGAAAAAATAGAAGTCAATGTGAAATATCTCATTGGAAAAAAAACAACTGACCTGGAAAATAGATCCAGCAGAGATAATTATTATTACTATTTTTTAGGCAATTGGGGTTAAGTGACTTGCCGAGGGTCACACAGCTAGTAAGTGTCAAGTGTTTGGTTTGAAGCTGGATTTGAACTCAGGTCCTCCTGACTTCAGGGCCAGTGCTCTATCCACTGTGCCACCTAGCTGCCCCTAGGAAAGATAATTTAAAAATTATTAGAGTAGCTGAAAGCCAGGACCAAAAAAAGAGGCTAAAGATCATCTTTCAAAAAAATTATCAAGGAAAACTACCCTGATATTCTAGAACCAGAGGGTAAAGTAAAAGTGGAAAGAATCCACCGATCACCTCCTGAAAGAAATCCCCAATGGAAAACTCCTAGGAATATCATAGCCAAATTCCGGAGTTCCTAGGTCAAGGAGAAAATATTACAAGCAGCCAGAAAGAAACAATTCAAGTATTGTGGAAATGCAATCAAGATGACACAAGATTTAGCAGCTTCTACATTAAGGAATCCGAGGGCTTGGAATATGCTATTCCAGAGGTCAAAGGAGCTAGGATTAAAACCAAGAATATACTCATCAAAACTGAATATAATCCTTCGGGGCAAAATGGAATGAAATAGAGGACTTTCAAGCATTCTTAATGAAAAGACCAGAGCTGAATAAAAAATTTGACTTTAAAATACAAGACTCAAGAGAAGCATGAAAAGGTAAACAGAAAAGAGAAATCATAAGGGACTTATTAAAGTTGAACTGTTTATATTCCTGCATGGAAAGATAGTATTTGTAACTCATGGGACCTTTCTGAATATTAGCATAGTTAGAGGAAATAGGTAGATAGATAGATAGATAGATAGATAGATTGATTGATTGATAGAAAGGGCACAGGGTGAGTTGAATATGAAGGGATGATATCTAAAAATAAAATTAAGGGGTGAAAGAGGTTTGTACTGGGAGGAAAAAGGGAGAGATAGAATAGGGTAAATTATCTCATAAAAGAGAGAAGAAAAAGCTCTTACAGTGGAGAGGAAGTGGGGGAAAGTGAGATGGAATGAGTGAATCTTACTCCCATTGGATTTACCTTAAGAGGAGAATAACATATACACTCAATTGGATGTGGAAATCTATCTTACCCTACGTGAAAATAGGGGGAAGGGGATAAGAGAGGGGAGATGATGGAAGGGAGGGCATATTGGGAGAGGGGGAATCAAAAACAAACACTTTTTAAGAGGGATAGGGTCAAAGGAGAGAATAGAAAAAATGAGGGGTGGGATAGGATGGAGGGAATATAGTTAGTCTTTCACAACATGACTATTATGTAGTGCATGACTACACATGTATAACCGGTATGTAATTGCCTGCCTTCTCAATAAGGGTGGGTGGGGAGAGAGGAAGGGAGAGAATTTGGAACTCAAAGTTTTAAAAATGAATGTTAGAAATTGTTTTTACATGCAACTGGGAAATAAGATATACAAACAAAGGGGTATAGAAATCTATCCTGCTCTATAGGAAAACAGAAGGGAAAAGGGACAAAGAGAAGAGGGGGTGATAGAAGGGATGGTAGATTAAGAAAAAGGGTATTCAGAATGCACACCATCTTGGCATGGAGGGAAGGGAGAGATGGGGAGAAAATTTGGAACTCAAAATCATGTGGAAATGAATGCTGAAAACTAAAAACAAATTAATTAATAAAAAGGAATGATTTTGAGTGGATAGGTTATTTTGTCTATTATAAATATCCAAATTAACTATAAAGCACATATGAAGAAATCTATCCTGCCCTACAGGAAAATAGAAGGAGAAGGGGATAAGAAAAGGTGGAGTGTTAGAAGGGAGGGCAGATTGGAGGAAGGAATATTCAGAATGCACACCGTCTTTGGGGTAGGGGGAGAGGAGAGATGGGGAGAAAATTTGAAACTCAAAATCTTGTGGAAGTGAATGTGGAAAACTAAAACTAAGTAAATAATGAAAAAAGAAAAAGAAAAATACCCAGGACCAGATGGATTCACAAGGGGATTCTACCAAACATTAAAAGAATAACTAATGTCAATATTTGATAAAGTATTTGGGAAAATAGTCAGAGAAGGAGTCCTAACAAATTCCTTTTATGACACAAATAAAAATACTTTCATACAGCTAGAATAAAACAATAATAAAATTCATCTGTAAGAGCAGAAAGTCAAGAATATCAAGGGAATCAATGAAAGTATTGTAAAGGAAGGTGGTTTAGCCGTATCAGATCTGAAACTGTATTACAAAGTGATAATCACAAAAACAATTTGGTATTAGCTAAGAAATAAAGTGGTGCATCACTGGAATAGATTAGGTACACGATACACAGTAGTAAATGACTACAATAATCTAGTGTTTGATATATCCAAAGATCCAAGCTTTTGGGCAAAAACTCACTACTTGACAAAAATTGCTGGTAAAACTGAAAAGCTATTTCACAGAAATTAGGTATGGATCAAAATCTCATAGCTTATATCAAGACAAGGTCAAAATGGGTACATGATTCAGGCATAAGTGGTGATATCATAACCTAATTAGGGCAAAGTGAAATATTTTACCTGTTAGATTTATAGATAAGGGAAAAATTTGTGACCAGACAAGAGTTAGACAGCATCACAGGGTGTGAAATAGATAATTTTGATTACGTTAAATTAAAAAGCTTTTGGACAAACAAAATCAACCCAGTCAAGACTAAAGGAAAAGAAGAAAACTGAGGGTAAAATTTTACAGCAAGTTACTTTGGTGAAGGCCTTATTTCTCAAATATATAGAGACCTGAGTCCAATTTTCAAGAATACAAGTCATTCCCCAGTTGACAAATGGTCACAAGATAGGAACATGCAATTTTCTTTTCTCTTTCTTTTTCTTTTTTGTTTTTTGGAACATGCAATTTTCAAAGAAATAAAAGCTATCTATAGTCATATGAAAAAATGCTTACAATCATTATTGATTAGAGAAATGCAAAATAAAATAGCTCTAAAGTACCATCTCACACTTATCAGACTGGCTAACATGAAATAAAAGTTAAATGACAAATATTGGAGAGGATGTGGAAAAAATAGACATTAATGAATGGTTGGTATTGTGAATTGATCCAATCATTCTAAAGAAGAATTTGGAACTATGGCGGAAGGAGTATAAAAATGTACATACTCCTTAACCCAACAATGCCACTACTGAGTCTGTATTCCAACAACACAAAAAAGAAAAGGACCTATAAGCACAAAAACATTTATATCCAGTCTTTTTGTGGCAAGCAATTGGAAATTGAAAGGATGCCCATCAATTGAGGGATGTCTGAACAAGTTATGACATTTGATTTTGATCGAATACTACTGTGCTATAAGAAATGATGAGCAGGATGATTTCAGAAAAACCTGCAAAGACATGTGAAGTGATGCAAAGTGAAGTGTGCAGAACCAGGAGAACCTTGTCCACACAGTAACAGTAATGTTGTATGATGATCAATTGTGAATGACTTAGCTATTCTAAGCAATACAATGATCCAGGACAATTCTAAAGAACTCATGGTGATAAATACTATTCAACAACAGAAAAAGAACTATTGGAGGATGATTGCAAATCAAAACATACTTTTTAAAACTTTCTTTTTTTTTCTTTTTTGTCTGTTTTCTTTTGCAAAATGGATAATAGGGAAATATATTTTGTATGACTGAACATATATAATCCATATCAAATTGTTTGCCTTCTCAAGGAAAGGTAAGGGGAAGGAGAGAATTTAGAACTCAAAATTAAAAAAAAAAAAACCTAATGTTAAAGTGGTTGTTACATGTGATTGGAAAAAAATAAAATATAAAAATTTTCACTTGGAAAAAAACATTTAATTGAAATATTATTCATTCATTTGATGGATATTTTTGAAAGTCTAATGTTTGCCATATGCAAGGTGAAAATTACTACACATACAAATAATGTCAATCAGAAATCATCTTGACCACTAAAAAGAACTCAATTACCATCCTGGTACCAAACTGGATAGGAACTGTGGACAAGCTCTGGGAAGGATCACAAGAGCTGCCCAATCAATGGGACAATGGAAATAACTGTTAATGAAGACTAAGGAGATGGTGAATATTGTAAAAATAGAACCAAAGACCTGGAAGAGACCTTAGAAGTCACTTACACTAAGACTCCACCTTTTTTGTATCTTTGACCCCTTGATCAGTGAAGCCTATGAGCAGTGAAGCCTATGGGTCCCTTCTCAGATTCATGTCATTAAATGCATAAAAGAAAATAGATAGAATGACAAAAGAAACCAATTACATTAAAATTCAATTATCAAAATGTATTTTTAAAAGTAAGTTTAGGGATCACAGGTTAAATACTCCAGTCTTAGACAACTCCATAGATCTACTCATTTTATAGATGAAGAAATGGAGCCCAATATGATTGAGTAACTTACATAAGGTCACGCAGCTAGTTAACAGCACCATAGAACTAAAACCCAGATTTTCTGATGTATACTTCTCCACTTGGCTGCTTAAATACTATATAAAAATAGATAGATGATAAGTAGATAGATAGATAGATAGATAGATAGATAGATGATAGATAGATAGATAGATATCATATTCCCTAAATGTGAAGATAAATTCATACACACACATATGTGTGTGTGTGTATGTAGACGGGGGGGTAGAGAGAGAGAGTCTGAATTTCTGAATGTCTGAATTTGAGATTTCAGAGATATAGGGAATACCCACATCTATATACACAGACGTATGTATACATGCACATATACTCAAAGTCCTGACCTTCCAGGGTTGCTATGAAGATAAAATGAGATAATATTTATAAAATGCTTTGCAAACTTTAAAGTGTTATACAACTGCTAGCTTTCATTATTATCATTACTACTACTACTATTACTCACTATTACTATTACTACTACTACTACTACTACTACTACTACTACTTACTATTACTACTACTACAGATAGACATATACACATATATACATACAGAGACAGACAGAGGAAGCTGCCATTCTCTAAGACTGTATGTGGTAGGAATTGCAGATCTGCAGCAGGGGAGCAAAATTTCCCATGGGAAATTCCTCATTCCAATAGAATTAGGGGCCTGGATCATGGATGTGTGTGTGTATATATGTGTACATGCACATACGTATGTGCACTCTGTTATAGATGACAAAATTAAGTCCAATAATATCCAGAAGAGCAACTTGGTTATCTCTTATCTATTTTCCTGCCACAACTTACTGTCCTCAATACCCTGGCAGGGGCTTCATTCTTTCTTTTCCTTGCTGTCAAAGAAAGCTTCTGGTATAGTCATAGCTGACTTTTGTTAGATTTAAATATCTTGGACATTTAAATCACTCTCAGTTAAACCAAAAGATTTATGGCTGGGGATGTGAGTTTTGACAGGAAGGAAGGAGAGGGAAGGTGCTATTGAATTGCTGTGAACTTGCTTTTAAATGCAGAAAAGAATGATTTAAAGTGTTGGTGAGAAGTTCTATCTCCTGTTTTTATCTAGATTCTTTAATTTTTAAAATGTTTTCTTAACTATGAGTCAGAAAGAACCTTTTAACATGCCAGCCAAGTTCCCCACAACTGAAATGACAGCCAAATCAATGTTATCATGGCAGTTATAAATCAAGACAGTCAGAAGTATCTACAGCCCAGACTACATGCAGTCTCATCCGGTGCCAGAAAGAGGCACAGTTAAAGGAATCCAGTCCATTTTTCAAGCCTGAAAAGAAAGAGCTTGCTTCAACTACGTTCTCATAAGGGGAAAAATCCATATTTGAAATTTTATCCCAAAACATAAAATATTATGTGTTTGAGATTAGTCATCAGGATAACCATCAAGAGGAGAAGCTGGAGTCAGGGGAGGAGTTTGAAGGCTCCGTTTGTCTGAAAAGGGAAAGGGAGTGAAAAGAGTCTAAAAATTCCAGGAACAAGTCTGGTTGTAAAAGCATGATATTTTTGTCAGTATTACAAGGTAAATTTTTACAAAGAAACAGAAATCGAAGAAAGGACAGGAAACAAAGGACAAACTTTTTTTTAAAATTAGACCTAAAATTTAATTGGTATAATGAACTCCCACTTGGAAAACTCCCCATACCACGGTGCATTTGCATCTACTCTGCAACTTATAATCTTAAGAGAGGTGCCCAGGGCACTAAATGGCTCAACAGCTTGCCCAGGATTATACAGGCAGTATGTGTCACAGGTGAGACTTGAACCCAGTTCTCCAGGATTTTAAGGCTGGCTTTCCATTTGTTTCCTCTTCAGTCAATCAGTAAACAAGCATTTATTAAACATGTACTATGTGCCAAGCACTGTGTTAAGTCCTGAGGATCAAAGAAAGGCAAAAACCATCTCTGGTCAACACTTCTAGGCTTGGCTTGCAGAAACAGTGGCGGGATCTTCAGTGTTGCATCACTAAGCCATCTGATGTTCCTTACATGAAAGTTTATGAGGTGAAAGTTCCTGAGGTGAAATTTCTTGAAGCTGTGAGTGAGATAAAAGTTGAGGTGAGGCCTAGTCTGCTTCCTGATAGAGCTGCTCCAGGGCCTGTTGTTTGTTAATTTAGTGGAGTCAGCCTGGAGGTTTCTACCCTTTACTCAAGCCAAACCTCAGCCCCTGGAGGTCTTCTCTTTTTCAGATTCTCTCAAGTTGTCTTAGGAGGACAATTGTTTTACCTCTTTATTTTTTCTGTCCTACCTTCACTTCATGGAGATTTTTCTATCTATTTGGGGAGGAAATCTGGAGAGCCTGGAAATTTCTGACCTACCCCACCAAAAGATGGAGGGAAATTCACAAATAGTAATTATAACTTTGAATGTGAATGGGATGAACTCACCCATAAAATGAAAATAACAGAATGGATTAAAAATCAGAATCCAACAATATGCTGTTTACAAGAAACACATTTAAGAATAAGAGATACACTCAGAGTTAAAATGGAAGTTGGAGTAGAATTTATTATGCTTCAGCTGATGTAAAAAAGGCAGAGGTAGCAATTATAATCTCAGACAAAGATATGGCTAAAATAAATTTAATTAAGAGAGATAAACAGGGTAAGTTCATCTTGGTAAAAGATATCAGAGAAAATATAACAACATTAATACTGAATCTATATGAAGCAAATACTATAGCATCTAAATTTTTTAAAATTTTTAAAATTTTATTAATTTATTTTGATTTATCAACAACCACTTCCAAATGCTTTTGAGTTGAAAATTTTTCTCCTGTTCCTCCCCCCCACCCTCCTCAAGACGTCACACAATCTTATATAGGCTTTACATTTATATTCTTATTAAACATATTTTCACATTAGTGAAGTTGCAAGTAAAAATTAAAACCAATAGAAGGAACCACCAGAAAGATGAAACAAAACTCAACAGGAGGTAAAAATAAGCGACTGCAATTCGACTTCCATAGTTCTTTCTTTGGATGTGGACAGCATTTTCCATCCTGAGGCCTATGGAGATGTCTTAAATCCTTGTAATGCTGAGAAGGGTTCAGTTTAACAATATTAGTCATCACATAACATGGCTGTTATTGTATACAAAGTCCTCTTGGTTCTGCTCACTTCACTCAGCATCAGACCATATAAGTCTTCCCAGGTTTTTCTGAAGTCAGCCTGTTCATCATTTCTTATAGCACAATAGTATTCCATTACATTCATATACCACAACTTGCTCAGCCATTCCCCAATTGATGGGCATCCTCTCAATTTCCAATTCTTTGCCACCACAAAAAGAGCTGCTATGAATATTTTTGTACATGTGGGTCCTTTTCCATTTGTTTGATCTCTTTGGGATATAGCCCTAGAAGTGCTATTGCTGGATCAAAGGGTATGCACATTTTTGTAGCCCTTTGGGCATAGTTCCAAATTGCTTTCCAAAATGGTTGGATCATTTCACAACTCCACCAACAATGTATTAGTGTTCCAATTTTCCCACATCTTCTCCAACATTTATCATTTTCCTGTTTTGTCATGTTGGCCAATCTGATAGGTGTGATGTGGTACCTCAGAGTTGTTTTGATTTGCATTTCTCTAATCAATAACATTTAGAGCATTTTTTCATATGACTATAGATGGCTTTAATTTCTTCATCTGAGAACTGTCTGTTCATATCCTTTGACCATTTATCAATTGGGGAATGGCTTGTGTTCTTATAAATTTGTCTTAATTCTCTACATATTTTAGAAATGAGGCCTTTATCAGAGAGACTGGTTGTAAAAATTCTTTCCCAATTTTCTACCTTCCTTCTAATCTTAGTTGCATTGGCTTTGTTTGTGCAAAACTATTCAATTTAATGTAATCAAAATTATCCATTTTGCTTTTCATAATGTTCTCTATCTCCTGTTTGGTCATGAATTCTTCTGTTCTCCATAGATCTGATAGGTAAACTATTCCTTGTTCTCCCAGTTTACTTATGGTATCAGCCTTTATATCTAAGTCATGAACCCATTTTGACTTTATTTTGGTATATGGTGTGAGATTTGGGTCTATGCCTAGTTTCTGCCATACTCTTTTCCAGTTTTCCCAGCAGTTTTTTTCAAAGAGTGGGTTCTTATCCCAGAAGCTGGGGTCTTTGGGTTTATCAAATAATAGATTACTATAGTCATTGACTACTGTGTCTTGCATATTTAACCTATTCCACTGATCCACCTCCCTATTTCTTAGCCAGTACCAAGCAGTTTTGATGATTGCTGCTTTATAATACAATTTAAGATCTGGAATTGCTAGGCCACCTTCCCCTGCATTTCTTTTCATTAGTTCCTTTGATATTCTGGACCTTTTGTTTTTCCAAATGAATCTTGTTATTATTTTTTCTAACTCTATAAAATAATTTTTGGTAGTTTGATTGGTATGGCACTGAATAAGTAAATTAGCTTAGGTAGGATTGTCATTTTTATTATATTAGCTCGGCCTACCCATGAGCAACTGATGTTTTTCCAATTATTTAGATCTGATTTTATTTGTGTGAAAAGTGTTTTGTAATTGTGTTCATAGAGTTCCTGGGTTTGTTTCAGGAGGTAGACTCCTAAATATTTTATAATGTCTACAGTAAGTTTAAATGGGATTTCTCTTTCTATCTCTTGCTGTTGGGCTTTGTTGGTAATATATAGAAATGCTGATGATTTATGTAGGTTTATTTTATAGCCTGCAACTTTGCTAAAGTTGTGTATTATTTCAAGTAGTTTTTTACTTGATTCTCCAGGATTCTCTAAGTATATCATCATGTCATCTGCAAAGAGTGATAGCTTTGTTTCTTCTTTGCCTATTCTAATGCCTTCAATTTCTTTTTCTTCTCTTATTGCTAAAGCTAAGGTTTCCAGTACAATATTGAATAACAGTGGTGATAATGGACATCCTTGTTTCACCCCGATCTTATTGGAAATGCTTCTAGCCTGTCCCGCCCCATTACATATAATGCTTGCTGAAGGTTTTAGATATATGCTATTTATTATTTTAAGGAAGACTCCATTTATACCTATGCTTTCTAGTGTTTTTAATAGGAATGGGTGTTGTATTTTATCAAAAGCTTTTTCTGCATCTATTGAGATGATCATGTGGTTTCTGTTGGTTTTGTTGTTGATATGCTCAATGATGCTGATAGTTTTCCTAATATTGAACCAACCCTGCATTCCTGGTATAAATCCTACCTGGTCATAGTGTATTATTCTTGTGATAAGTTGCTGCAATCTATTGCTAGTATTTTGTTTAAAATTTTTGCATCTATATGCATTAGAGAAATTGGTCTATAATTTTCTTTCTCTATTTTGACTCTTCCTGGTTTAGGTATCAACACCATATTTGTATCATAAAAAGAATTTGGTAAGACTCCTTCTTCACCTATTTTCCCAAATAGTCTATATAGTATTGGAATTAATTGTTCTTTAAATGTTTGATAGAATTCATGTAAATCCATCTGGCCCTGGAGATTTTTTCCTAGGGAGTTCATCAATGGCTTGTTCAATTTCTTTTTCTGAGATGGGGTTATTTAAGTATTTTACTTCCTCTTTGTTAATCTGGGCAATTTATATTTTTGTAAATATGTATCCATTTCACTAAGATTGTCAAATTTGTTGGCATATAGTTGGGCAAAATAATTCCTAATTATTGTTTTAATTTCCTCTTCCTTGGTGGTAGCTTCGCCCTTTTCATTCTTGATACTAGTAATTTGGTTTTCTTCTTTCTTTTTTTAATTAAATTAACCAAAGGTTTATTTTATTTTTGTTTTTTCATAAAACCAGCTCTTAGTTTTATTTATTAGTTCAATAGTTTTCTTAATTTCAATTTTATTAATTTTTCCTTTGGTTTTCAATATTTCTAATTTGGTGTTTAGTTGAGGATTTTTAATTTGTTCTTTTTCTAGTTTTTTTAGTTGTATGCCCAATTCATTAATCTCCTCTTTTTCTATTTTATTTATGTAAGCATTTAGAGATATAAAACTTCCCCTAAGAACTGCTTTCCTGCATCCCATAGGTTTTGGTATGTTGTCTCATTATTGTCATTCTCTTGAATGAAATTATTGATTGTTTCTATGATTTGTTGTTTGACCCAATCATTTTTTAGGATTAGATTATTTAGTTTCCAATTATTTTTTAGTCTATCTTTCCATGGCCCTTTATTACATATAATTTTTATTGCATCATGATCTGAAAAGGATGCATTTAATATTTCTGCCTTTCTGCATTGGATTGTGAGGTTTTTATGCCCTAGTACATGGTCAATTTTTGTGTATGTGCCATGTACTGCGAGAAAAAAGTATATTCCTTTCTATCCCCATTCAGTTTTCTCCAGAGGTCTATCATACCTAACTTTTCTAATGTTCTATTCACCTCCTTAACTTCTTTCTTGTTTATTTTGTGGTTAGACTTATCTAGTGCGAGAGGGGGAGGTTCAGGTCCCCCACTAGTATAGTTTTGCTGTCTATTTCTTCCTGTAACTCCCTGAACTTCTCCTGTAAGAATTTGGATGCTATACCATTTGGTGCATATATGTTTAGTAATGATATTACTTCATTGTCTATGGTGCCTTTTAGCAGGATGTAGTTTCCTTCCTTATCTCTTTTGATTAGATCTATTTTTGCTTTTGCTTTGTCTGAGATCAGGATTGCTACCCCTGCTTTTTTTACTTCAGCTGAGCATAATATATTCTGCTCCAGCCTTTTACCTTTACCCTGTATGTGTCACTCTTTTTCAAATGTGTTTCCTGTAAACAACATATTGTAGGATTATGGTTTTTAATCCATTCTGCAATCCATTTCCGTTTTATGGGAGAGTTCATCCCATTCACATTCACAGTTATGATTACTATCTGTGTCTTTTTCTCCATCCTTTTCCCCCATTTATGCTTTTCTTTCTCCTTTTTCCTTTCCCCCTTCACTAGTGTTTTGCTTTTGACCACCGCCTCCTTCAGTCCCTCCCCTTTTATTATCCCTTTCCCTTTTCTTCCCCTTTAGTCTTACTGCTTCTTCTCTCCCTTCTTCCCCCCTCCCTTTTCTTTCCCCTTTTCCCTCCTACTGCCTATAGGGCAAGTTAGATTTCTATACCTAACTGATTATATTATGCCCTTCTTGAGCCAAATCTGATGAGAGTAAGGTTCAAACAATGCTCCCCCCTTCTTTCCCTCTGCTGTAATAGGATTTTGTGTCTTTTCCTGTAATGTAATTTACCCTTGTCTGCCTCCTCCTTTCTCAGTACATTTTCTAAGATCATATTAATCCACTTATTTGGATCCATTTAACCCACTTGATTAGATTTTTTTTTATCATTACATCAAAGTCAACTAATATCCACCCTCTTTATGTATACTCCTTTAACAAGGTGTAATAACAATACAGTTCTCAAGGGTTGCAAGTCATATTCCCTTGTAGGGGTTTAAACAGCCCCCCCATTAACAACATATTGTATCTTCTGTCCCATTTACCTTTTTAAGTCCTTCTTGAGTCCTGTACTTGAAGATCAAATTTTTTGTTGAGCTCTGGTCTTTTTATCAGGAAAGTTTGGAAGTCTCCTATTTCGTTGAATATCCACCTCCTCCCTTGAAAAATGATGCTCATTTTTGCTGGGTAATTGATCCTTGGCTGCATTCCAAGCTCCTTTGCCTTATGGAATATCATGTTCCATGCCCTGGGTCTTTTAATGTAGAAGCTGCAAGGTCCTGTGTAATCCTGACTGTGGTTCCATGATATTTAAATTGTTTCTTTCTGGCTGCTTGCAGCACCTTCTCTTTCATCTGGAAATTTTGGAATTTTGCTATTATATTCCTTGGTTTGTCAATTTGGGATCTCTTCGAGGTGGTGATCGGTGGATTCTTTCTATGGTTATTTTCCCTTCTGGTTCTAGGACTTCTGGACAATTTTCCTTTATGATTTCCTGAAAGATACTGTCCAGGCTGCTTTTTTTCATCATGATTTTCAGGTAGTCCAATAATTTTTAAATTGTCTCTCCTGAGTCGATTTTCCAGGTCGGTTGTTTTACTGATGAGGTATTTTACATTTTCATTTATTTTTTCATTTTTTTGTTTCTGTTTGACTGATTCTTGCTCTCTCATAGAGACATTAGTTTCCATTTGTCCAATTCTAGTTTCTAACAGATTGTTTTCTTCTGTTAGTTTTTGTACTTCCTTCTTTAACTGGCCAATTGGGTTTTTTAGGGACTTGTTTTCTTCAGTGTACTTTTTTCTTCTTTCTTTTTTTTTTTGATAAGGCATTGGGGTTAAGTGACTTGCCCAGGGTCACACAGCTAGTAAGTGTTATGTGTCTGAGACCAGATTTGAACTCAGGTCCTCCTGAGTCCAGGGCCAGTGCTCTATCCACTGTGCCACCTAGCTGCCCCAAGAGAACATTTTTTTTTGGGTAGGCAACGGGGTTAAGTGACTTGCACAGGGTCACACACCTAGTAAGTATTATGAGTCTGAGGCTGGATTTGAACTCAGTTCCTCCTGAATTCAGGGCCAGTGCTGTATCCAATGCGTTATCCACTGCACCACCTAGCTGCCCCTCAGTGTACTCTTCTGTTAGTTTTTGTACTTCCTTCTTCAATTGGACAATTCTGTTTTTTAGGGACTTGTTTTCTTCAGTGTATTTTTTTTTTTCGATTGGCCAATTGTATTTTTGAAGGACTCTTCTTCCTCTCTCATTTGATTATTAAAATCTTTCTTGAGCTCTTCTAAGAAGGCTTTTTGGGCTTCAGACCAGTTCGTATTCCTTTTTGTGGTTGCAGATGTGGATTTGTTGACAATGTTGTCCTCTTCAGAATTTCTGTCTTGATCTTCACACTTCTCATAATAAGAATCTATCTTTTTACTCATGGTGTTTCTTTATTCCCTGGCCTTTAAAGAGATTGACCTCTCCTGCTGGGGAACAGAGGGTGCTGACCCAAGCTTCTTGTGTTGGGAGCCTAGGTCTTGGTCACTGGCTTCATGTACTGGGGACTCTTACACTGGCAATTGGAGGCTGTAGGTTTCTGGAAGCTTACCTCATGTTGAGCTGGAATTAGCAGGGCTGGAACTTTCAGGCAATTCTAGGTTGCCTGCTTTTCCTTTCCTTTAGCTTTCTTCAGCTAGTTTTAGATGGGTGCTGCAGGGTATTTATCTACCTGGGGCCCCCAGGTCTCCCTAGTTTCTGCTAATACACTGGGTAGAGTGTTTTGTGGTAGAGTGCTGAGGCACCTGGTGGCTTCCTGAGCTGCTTTCCACCGGTTCCCCCCACCCCCACTGAGGCACTCAGAGGTGCAGGTATTGGTGTTTGCCTGTTCTGCCACCTGGGCTTCAGGATTTCTTCACAATTGCAGGCTGCAGGGCTCTGACAGCTCACCTGGTGTTGGGCTGGAACCAGGAAGGCTGGGGCTTTAGGAAGCCTTTAGGTTGTTTTCTTCACCTCTTTTCAGATGAATGAAATAGAAAGGAATACACCTTTTTCTCAGAGGTTCATGTTATCTTTACAAAGACTGACCATACATTACTATATAAATTTTTTTATAGTTAAAAGCAGAAAAGTAGAAATACTTAAAGTATCATTTTCAGATCACAATGCAATAAAAATTATATTTAATAAGGGATCAAGGAAGCAGAGATTAAAAACTGATTGGAAGCTAAACACCTAATATTAAAGAATGAGTGGGTTAAAGAACAAAGTATGGAAACAATCAATAACTTGATTAATGAAAATGACAGTAATGAGACATCATATAAAAACTGATGGGATACAGCAAAAGCAGTGATTAGAGGAAAATGTATATCTTTAAATGCTTACATCAGGAAAATAGAGAAGTAGCATACTAATGAATTGGGTATGCAATTAAAAAGAGCAAATTAAAAATCCACAATTGAACCCTAAATTGGAAATTCTAAAAATTAAAGGTGAGGTTAACAAAATTGAGAGTGAAAAAATATTGAATCGATAAATAAAACTAGGAATTGGCTTTATGAAATAAAAAATAGATAAACAATTGGTTAATTTGATTTAAATAAAAGAGAAGAAAAACAAATCACTAATATCAAAAATGAAAAGAGTGAATATGCAACTAAGAAAGATGAAATTAAAACCATTATAAGGAGTTATTTTGCCCAATTGTATGCCAATAAATGTAACAATTTAAGTAAAATGGAAGAATATTTACAAAAAATATAAATTATCTAGATTAGCAGAACAGGAAATAAAATATCATTAGATGTTTTTGGGAAAAAAATTGAATATTGTACTAGAAATATTAGCTTTAGCAATAAGAGAAGAAAAAGTAATTGAAGGAATTAGAATAGGGAAAGAAGAAACAAAGCTATCACTCTTTGTAGATGATATAATGGTACACTTAGAGAATCCTAGAGAATCAAGTAAAAAACTACTTGAAATAATAAAAAAAAAATTAGCAACATTGCAGGATATAAAATAAACCCACATGAATCATTGACATTTCTACATATTACTAACAAAGTGAAACAGGGAGAGATAGAAAGAGAAACTCCATTTAAAGTTATTTAGGCATTATAAAATATTTGGGAGTCTACTTGCCAAAACAAAGCCAGGAACTATATGAACACAAATTACAATTACTTTTCACACAAATAAAGTCAGATCTAAATAATTGGAAAAGTATCAGTTGCTCATGGGTAGGCCAAGCTAATATAATAAAGATGACAATTCTACCTAAATTAATTTACTTATTCAGTGCCACACCAATCAAACTATCAAAAAAAACTTATAGAGCTAGAAAAAAAATAACAAAATTCACCTGGAAGAATGAAAGTCCAGAATATCAAGGGAACTAATGAAAAGCAATGCTAGGGAAGGTGGATTAGCTGTACCAGATCTTAAATTGTATTATAAAGTAGTAATCATCAAAAGTACTTGGTACTGGCTAGTAAATAGAGTGGTAGATTAGTGGAATAGGTTAGGTATGCAAGACACAACAGTCAATGACTATACTAATCTACTATTTGATAAATCCAAAGACTTCAGCTTCTTGGATAAGAACTTACTATTTAACAAAAACTACTGGGAAAGCTCAAAAAAAAGGTATGGCAGAAATGAGGCATAGACCAATGTCTTACATCCTATACTAAGATAAAGTCAAAATGGGTACATGATTCAGATATAAAGACTACTGATTCTTTTTTTTTTTGGCTAAGCAATGGAGTTAAGTGACTTGCCCAGGGTCACACAGCTGGTAAGTGTTATTATGTATCTGAGGGTGGATTTCAACTCAGGTCCTCCTGAATCCAGGGCTGGTGCTCTATCCACTACACCACATAGCTGCCCTAAGACTACTGATTCTATAAGCAAACTAGGAGATCAAGGAATAGTTTACCTATCAGATCTGTGGAGAAGGGAAGAATTTATGACCAAACAAGAGATAGAGAACATTATGAAATGCAAAATGGATGACTTTGATTACATTAAATTGAAAAGTTTTTGCATCAACAAAGCCAATGCAACCAAGATTAGAAGGGAAGCAGAAAGCTGGGAAATAATTTTTACAGCCAATGTCTCTGATAAAGGCCTCATTTCTGAAATATGTAGACAACTAAGTCAAATTTATAAGAATACAAGTCATTCCCCAAATGATAAATGGTCAAAGGATATGAACAAGCAGTTTTCAGAAGAAGAAATTAAAGCTATCTATAGTCATTTGAAAAAATGCTTTAGATCACTATTGATTAGAAAAATGCAAATTGAAATGACTCTGAGGTACCACATCACACCTATCAGATTGGCCAATATGACAAAACAGGAAAATGACAGATGTTGGAGATGTGGGAAAATTGGAACACTAATGCATTGTTGGTAGAGTTGTAAACTGATCCAACCACTCTGCAGAGCAATTTGGAACTATGCCCAAAGTGCTATAAAAATGTGTATGCCCTTTGACCCAGCAACACCACTTTTAGCACTGTATCCTAAAGAGATCATAAAAACGGGAAATGACCCACATGTACAAAAATTTTATAGTAGCTCTTTTTTGTGGTGGCAAAGAATTGGAAATTGAAAGGATGTCCAAAAATTGGGGAATGGCTGAACACAAGTTATGGTATATAAATGTAATGGAATACTATTGTGCTATAAGAAATGATGAGCAGCCTTTCAGCAATGCAAGGTTCTAAGACATCTCCAAAAGTCTCATGATGGAAAATATTATCCATATCCAGAGAAAGAACTATGGAGTTTGAATTAGATCAAAGCACACCCTTTGCACTTTTTTTCCTCTTCTCTTCTGTTTTGTTTTTTCTTAGTTGTGGTTCTTCCCATTGCTTCTAATTCTTTACAATGTGACTAATGTGAAAATATGTTTAATAGGAATGTATATGTAGAACCTGTATCAGACTGCATGCCATCTTGAACAGAGAGGGAGGGAGGGAGGGGGAGAAAATTAAAAACTCAAAAGCTTATGGAAGTGAATTTTGAAAAATAAAAATAAATTAATAAAAGAAAAAGAAGGAAATGTTTAACAAAAAATAAAAGAAAAATCCTTATTGATTATAAAAAAAAAGGAATGATAAGCAGGCAGATTTCAGAAAAACATGGAAAGACTTATATGAACTGATGCTGAGTTAAATGAACAGAACCAGAAGAACATTGTACACAGTAACAGCCACATTGTGTGATGTCTGACTTTGATGGACTTGGCTCTTCTCAGCAATGCAAGGATCTTCTCAGCAATGGAACAATTCCAAAAGACTCAAGATGGAGGGTGCCATCCACATCAAGAGAAAGAACTATGGAATCTGAATGCAGATGGAAGCATACTATTTGGTATACTTTTAATTGTTTTGTTTTGTTTCTTCTTTCTCATGGTTCCTCCCATTAGTTTAAATTCTTCTTTACATTGTGACTAATATGAAAATATGCTTAATATGAATGTGTAAGTAGAGCCTATATCAGATTGCTCCATCTCAGGGAGGGGAGAGGAAAGGAAAGGGGAGAAAATTTAAAACTCAAAATCTTATGGAAGTGAATGATGAAAATTAAAAATTAACTAATTAATAAAAAAAAAGAAAAAGAAATTGAACAGACCATAAATGGACTTTCTAAGGGAAAAGCACCAGGACAAGAAGGGTTCACAAGTGAATTCTATTAAACATTTAAATATCAAGTAATTCCAATATTTAATAAATTATTTGGAGTAATAGATGAAGAAGGGATTCCACCAAACTCTTTTTATGAAACAAATACAACACTGATACCTAAATCAGGAAGAATAAAAATAAGGGGAGAAAAGTATAAGAAAGTAGGAGGGGAAGGGGATAAGAGAAGGGGGCAGTGATAGAAGGGAAGGCAGATTGGGGGAGGGGGTAGTCAGAAGCAAAACACTTTTGAGGGGGGACAGGGTGAAAGTAGAGTCCAGAATAAATGGGGGGGGGAATAGGATGAAGGGAAATACAGTTGGCAATAGTAACTGTGAAAAAAAATTTTGAAGCAAGTTTCTTTGATAAAAGTCTCATTTTTTGAACATATAGAGAAGTGCATCAAATTTATAAAAATAAGAGCCATTCCTCAACTGACAAATAATTAAAAGATATGATCAGTTTTCAGGTGAAATAATCAAAGCTATCTATAGGCATATGAAAAAATACTCTAACATACTATTTATTGGAGAACTGCAAATTAAAACAATTCTGGTGTACAGCCTCATACCTATTAGATTGGCTAATAGGACAGAAAAGGCAAATGACAGATATTGGAGGAGATGTGGGGAAAACGAGACATTAATGCTTTGCTAGTGGAGTTGTGAACTGATTCAACCATTCTGTAGAGCAATTTGGAACCATGCCCAAAGGGCTACAAAACCATGTGTACCTTTTTACCTAAAAATACCACTACTAGGTCTGTGTCCCAAAAGAGATAAAAAACAACAAGGAACATATGTACAAAAATATTTATAGCAGCTCTTTTCTGGGGTCAAAGAATTAGAAACCGAGGGGATGCCCATCAATTGGGGAATGGCTCAACAAGTTGTGGTATGTGATTTTGATGGAATACTATTGTACTATAAGAAATGATGAGCTGGATGCTCTCACAAAAACCTGGAAAGACTTGCATGGACTGATGGAAAGTGAAATGTACTGTGGACAAAGTGACAGCAATATTGTAAGATGATCAGCTGTGAATGACCTAGCTGTTCTCAGCAATACAATGATCCAAGACAACTCTGAAATACTTAAGAAGAAAAGTGCTATCCATCCCCAGAGAAAGAACTGATGATTCTTTAATACAGATTAAAGAATACTTCTTTCACTTTCTTTATTTTTCTTGATTTTTTTGTCTATGTTTTCTTTCACGAGAGAATATTATGCATATGGTTTGCATGACTCCACATGTATAAATTATGTCAAATTCTTGCCTTTTCAATGAGGTGGGTGAGGTAGGGAGGAAAGAAAAGAGACAATTTGGAATTCAAAGTTTAAATGTTGAAAATTGTTTTTACATGTAATTGGGGAAAATAAAATACTAAAACAATTTTTAAAAAGAAAATTATAGACCAATTTCATTAATGAAAATGAATGCAAAAATCCCAAATAAAATACTAGCTAAAAGAATATAACAATATTACAAAGATTATACGTTATGATCAAGTGAGATTTATACCAGGAATACAGAGATGGTGTAACATAAGGAAAACTATTAACATTATTGATTACATCAATGGTAAAAAATTTTTAAAAATCATATGATTTTACGAATAAATGCAAAAAAAAGCTTTTGATAAAGTTTAACACTCATTTCTATGAAAAATACTTGATAGTATTGATATAAATAGATGTTTTTCTTAAATCGATTTAAAAAAAGCATTTATCTGAAACCATCAGCAAGCATAATTTCTAATGGAGATAAATTAGAAGCCTTCCCAGTAAGATCATGTGTGAAACAAAGATTCCCACTGTCACCAATATTAGTTAATATTGTATTGGAAATCCTAGAAATAATGATAAGAGGAGAAAAAGAAATAGAAGTAATCAGAATAAGGAATGAGGTAATAAAGCTATCTCTTTTTGCAGACAACATGATGATATTCTTGGAAACTCCCAGACTCCGCTAAAAAAGTTAGTTAAAACAATAATTTTAGCAAAGTAGCAAGAGATAAAATAAATCCACATAAATCATCAATATTTCTGTGTATCACAAATAAAACTCTGCAGGAAGAAATAATTAAAAAAATATACCTCATTCAAAATAACTCAACAATACCTGAGAAAGCATCTGCCGAAACAAACCCAGAAACTATATAAACAAAATCATAATAAGACTTTATATACAACTGCAATCAGACTTAAATAAATGGAGACATATTAATTGTTCCTGGGTAGGCAAAGCCAACACAGTAAAAATGACAATTTTACCTAAACTAATTTATACATTCAATGTTCTCCCAACTAAATTACAAAAAAAAAAATGTTCTACTGCATTAGAAAAAAATAATAACTGAATTCATTTGGAAGAACAAAATGTCAAAAATATCAAAGGAAATAATGGAAAAATGTAAAGGAAGGAGGGTTAGCAGTACAGATCTTAAACTATATAGTAAGGCAGTAATTATCAAAACTCTCTGGTACTGGCTAAGAAATACAAAGGTAGATCAATAGAATAGAATCGACATACAATTTATGGCAACAACATAATAGCCTTGTATTTGACAAGTATAAGATTAAGATTTTTTATAAGTATTCATTATTTGGTAAAAATTCATGGGAAAACTAGAAATCAGTATGGTAGAAACTGGTCAAAGACCAACATATCTTATATCTTACACCATTTCCCAAGGTAAAGTCAAAATGGATATATGACTGAAATGTAAAGAGAGATAGCACAAGAAAATTAGAACATGGAACATATTATTTACCAGACTTATGGATGAGCAAATAATTTATAGATAAAGGAGAGATAGAAAGCAAAGTTAGGTGTAAAAAGGATAATTTTGGTTACATTAAATTTTAAAATTTTTTATACAAATAAAACAAATGTAACCAAGATCAGGAGGGAAGCAGAAAATTTAGGGGAGGGGGTAAATTATAGACAGTTTATCAGAGAAAGATTGCATATCAAAAATATGTAAAGAACTTTGTCAAATCTATAAGAATGTGAGTCAGTTCCCAATTGATACATGGTCAGAGGACATGAACAGGCAGTTTTCCAATGAAGAAATCAAAACAATTTATACTCATATGAAAAATGCTCTAAATCATTACTGATTAGAGAAATGAAAATTAAAACAACCTTGAGATATCATTTTAACACCTACCAAATTGATTAAAATAATTGAAGAGGAAAGCAACAAATTTTGGAGAGAACGTAGAAAAATTGGGACATGAATTCATGGTTGGTGAAATTGTGAATGGATCTAACCGTTTTGGAGAACAATCTGAAATTATGAACAAAGAATTATTAAACTATTTATAACCTTTGACCCTGTGATACCTGTTCTAGATCTATTTCCAAAGATGATTAGGGAAAAAGAAAAATGAACCTATATATTCTAAACATTTATAGTAGCTCTTTTTGTGGTAGTAAAGAACTGGAAATTGCCAGGATACCCATCAATTGGGGAATGACTGAAAAAGTTGTGGTATATGATTGTGATGGAATACTGTGTTATAAGAAATGATGAGCTCAATGATTTTAGAAAAAATCTGGAAAGACTTGCATGAAATAATGAATAGTGAAATAAGCAGAACCAACAGAACCCTGTATATAATAACAGCAATATTTTTTAAAGAAAGACTTTGAGCGAATAAGTTATTTTGTCTATTATGAATACCCAAGTTAGCTATAAAGGACGTGTGAAGAAAGACACTATCTGCATCCAGAGACAGAACTTATGAATAGAAGTATGTAGAGAACAATTTTACATATATATACCTATTTGTGTCTAATGGTAGCCATCCAAGGTGAGGGGAAAGGAAGAAAAAAAAGCAACTGATGTGATAATGTGTGTGTGTGTGTGTGTGGTGTGTGTGTGTTGTGTGTGTATCTAATGGTAGCTATCTCTAGGGCGGGGGGGATAGAGAAGAAAAAATAAATTGACATGATAATTTTGTTGTATATTTGAAAGAAATGGCAAGCTGTGTATAGTAGATTTGTTGTTTCATGTGCAATCATCTTTTTTTACTGTACTATGTTATGGAAATGCTTATTTTATTCCATAAATTAAAAATAAAATAAAATTTAAAAAACTACCTCTGCTCTCAAGGAACTCAGAGTATAATAGAGGAAACAATATGGAAACAGCAATGTGCAAACAAGATAAAGATTAATTTGGGATGATCAAGAGAGAAAAGCACTTGCATTGAGGAGGATTTGAAATGATTTTCTGTTGGTGGGATTTTATCTGGCACTTGAAAGAAGCCAAGGAAGCCAAGACATACAGATGAGTAGTGAGAGCAGTCCAGGCCAGGGGACCAGCCGATGTAAATGTTGAGAGTCAGGAGGTGGAATGTCTTGAGCAAGAGACAATAAGGAGGCCAGTGTTACTGGATCACAAAGTGTGTGGAGGGAAATAAGGTTTAAGAAGATAGGAAAGGTAGGAATAGGATGGTGAATGGCTTTAAAAGCCAGCAAAGGATTTTCTATTCTATTCAAGAGGTGTGAGGAAGTCACTGTACTTTATTGAGTAGGGGATGTGAACTTTAGGAACATCACTGCCATAGCTGAGTGAAAAAGAACTGGCTTATGCTGTCAACTATGACACTTAAAACTCAAGTCTTTGTCCCATTTGAATCCTGTTTCCTGCTTTTCCTCACTCGCTTATGACTTTTATGAAAAGAGGTCTCATAGTGAAGGGGAGAGCATGCAAGATATTTGCTGAGGATCAAGCTGGGGCTCCAGGTATCTAAATGGAATAGGTACGCTGTCATAGAAAAATGTTGGTGATCCCACAGAGAGAAGCCGATGGCTTTACAAACGGAGATTAAGGTCCCATATTACCTATACCAGAGCAGCATAGATGTTAATGAAAATGGAAAAAAATACATTATGCTGTTTCTGCTTATTGGGTCTGGCTCTCCCTATTGCCTGAGACAGTCTGTGAGAGCCAGTTAGATCTCCTCTATGACACCATACCACACATTAATGGTGGATGATCTTCACTGTCCTCAGGCAGAAGCAGATTCCCAAGCTGGACATGTGTACTCTATTGAATCATCCAGCTTAGTGAGAGTTACTAGAGAACTCAAGGGACAGAGGAGGTATCTTAATTATTTTGAATTCATAGAATTTTAGAACTGGAAAGAATCCTGCAATTTTCAGTCAAATAATTAACTTTTAAACAGGAGGAAACCAAAGCCAGAAAAGTCATAGTGTCTAAGTCTAGAATTGGTCTTAAAGGTCATCTCATCTCTCCCCCATTTACAGGTGAGGAAACTAGAGCTAAATGAGTTGAAGTCACTTGGCTAAAATTATACAGGTAGGAAATAACAACCTTGTATTTGAACCCAAGTCCTCTACATGGTGCTGTTGTGTATACAGTGCGGGGCCTGGAGTTAGGAAGACTCATCTTTCTGAGTTCAAATTTGGTCTCAGATACTCACTAGCTGTGTGACCCTGAGCAAGCAACTTAACCCTGTTTGCCTCAGTTTCCTCATCTGTAAGATGACCTGGAAAAGGAAATGGCAAACCACTCCAGTGTCTTTGCCAAGAAAAACCCAAATGAAATTGCAAAGAATTGGACACTGCTGAACAACTCTGATCCCCAATCCATTGCTCTTTCCACCTCATGGTGATGCCTAACATACCAAGAAGACTTTGAAGGGATTTTGTCTCAGAAAATACAAAATTATAAGACTGAGGTCTGCCTATGTTGGCATTAAGAGGTGGATGCAATATTTGGGGCATGTTGAAGTAAAACAGGAATACCTAATTAGCTTGACAAATCTGTAACATGAAGATAAAGACTGGAATTCCCAAGCTCATCATGAATGGAGACTACCTCTCCTCCTCCATGAGTTCTTCTTATATCCTTTAAACTCATCCTTGCTTCTTCTACCCTTCTGTGGCTGCTTTGTTATGTCTCATAATGTAAAATTGCAATAATTCAGTTCAATCACTCATGACATCAGATATTCAAACTCTGATGATTTAACACTTAGGAAGATGGTATGAATCTATCCAGTGAGCTCTTTTTGAAACTGGTAGATGGATGGGGGTAGAGGAGTGTGAAGATGAGCTTATGTCTTCAAGCTAAAGATCAATAGATGAAGGGGGGAAGAGAGAGAGGAAAAGAAGGAGAGAGAGAGAGAGAGAGAGAGAGAGAGAGAGAGAGAGAGAGAGAGAGAGAGAGAGAGAGAGAGAGACAGAGAGAGAGACAGAGAGAGAGACAGAGAGAGAGAGAGAGAGAGAGAGAGAGAGAGAGAGAGAGAGAGGGAGGAGAGAGAGAGGGAGAGACAGAGAGAGAGAGACAGAGAGAGAGAGAGAGAGAGAGAGAGAGAGAGAGAGAGAGAGAGAGAGAGAGAGAGAGGATGGAAGAAAAGAGCTTCTTACACTTACATGTACATTACTATAGGTGAATGATCATTTTAGACCATTTTAGAATTAGAACCCTAGAAGCAAGAATTTCAATTTCTAGACCACATTATTTTATAAGGACATAGCAGAAGTAGAGTTGATAACAATAGAACTTTAATTTACCTTGGAAATTTGGAGAAAAGACCAGTAAAAACTAGGTTGAGTTTACAAAGTATAAGTATGCCAGATAAAATGCAGAAAAGGCAAAACACAACAACAAAGGGTGTTATGACCTTTGCCACCACCTATAGCAAGACTAGCTCTTCCATAGATGCATATTTCTTCCTGTAATTCAGGTGCCTGTAAACCAAATGAATGGTGATAGCAACAATCGGTTATGACAATGTTGGCAGATGAAGATTTCCCCAGGAATGGACTTCTGAGTCCAGATAAATTGAGCACATTTCCTCTCATTTAGGTATCAGTCTACACTTATTTTCTACCAAACTATTTTCCATCTTTCCTCTTAGTTCATATAAAATAAGAAGTTCCTTCCTTTGCTGTGAGTATTCTCGAATTCGTTGACTTTTAAATATTTGTTATCAAGTCTATCCTTCTGATCTGCTTGTATCTTTTATTGACCAGTAATAAATTATTTGGAAAATTACTCATTTATAATTTAATTTGAGACCTGGTACTGCTAGGTTCCCTTCTTTCTTTTCTTCCTTGACAATTTCCTCTGAAATCTTTGATCTTTTATCATTGTGAATTAATTTTATTATTTTTCCTAGCTCTATAAAATTAACACCTTAATCTAGTTTAGTGCTAAATTAATACAGATAGTATTTTAATGTATATTAATGGCAGCTTTGTGGCACAGTGAATAAAGCATTGGCTCTAGAGTCAGGAAGCCTTGAGTTCAAATGTGGCTTTAAATACTAGCTCTGACCCTGCACAATCTATTATTTAATCTATGTCTAGCTCAGTTTCTTAATCTGTAAAACCAGGGTAATAATAGAATCTACCTACCAGGGTTATTGAAAGGATCAAATGAGATAATATCTATAAAGAATTTAGCAAACCTTAAAACTCTATGTAAATGCTAATTATCATTATATTGACTTGGCCCAACCATGAACATTGAATATTTCTCCAGTTTTTAGGGTCCCTCCCTTTATTTCTGCTAAGTCTCCACATTTATTCCTAGCTTTCTTCATGAATTAATTCCTCAACATTTTAAGCACTTTCCAGTTATTTTGAATGGACTTACTGTCACTATTATGTCCTTCTGGATTTTTTTAGAAATATATATAGAATTGTGGATGACTCTTGTAATTATTTTGTATCCCTGCTACTTCACTAATGCTATTGAATATCTATGATTCTCTACTGTTTTCAAGGTAAACCATCCTGTTATCTGCAAATAGGAATAATTTTGCCTCTTCTTTGTCAATGTTTATTCTGTTAATTTTCCTCTAGTTCTAATGCTATAGATAATATTTCTGGTACTGCTTAAATAAGAGTGGAGGGCTGGGCATGGTGAAACATACTATGATCCCTGCTATTGAGGAGGCTAAGGCTGGCACATCCCTTGAACTCAGGAGTTCGACTTGCTGGGCTAAGGCAATCAGGTATCCACACTAAGTCTGGCACTAATATCCCAAGCCCCTGAGAGTAGAGGGCCATCAGAATACCTTAGGGGAGGACTGGCCCAGGTCTGAAGAAGAGCAGGTAACAGCTCTGGTGCTGATTGGTTGGGGCTTCATAGTGGATTTGGCTCCATGAGTAATCCCTGCACTTCCAACCTGGACAGAGGAGGGAGACCCAGTGTTAGAATAACAATAACAGCTACAGACAGTGGACATAAGGGGATTTCTTGCTGTACCAGTGAACATATTGGGTCTCTCCATTAAAAATAATGTTAGCTTTGGGTTTTAGATGTGTGTTTTTCATTATATTACAGAAAAGCCCTTCCATTGTTATATTTTTTAGAGTTTTTAAACATAAATTAATGCTATGTAAGGCTTTTTTCTACATCTATGAACATAGTTATTGTCCTTTGACTTTACCATTTATAATGTTAATTATGCATGTTATGTTAGCATAACGTAATTATGCTAATAATATTAGTTATTCCAATTTCTAATGTCTAATTATCTTTGTATTGGTATTAGAACCAATTTGTCAATAAGGAATAATATTTAGATATGTTGTTGTAGTCTCTGTTGAAATTTTATGGGGCAGCTGGGTGGTGCAGTGGATAAAGCATGGGCCCTGGAGTCAGGAGGACCTGAGTTCAAAGCCGACCTCAGACACTTGATACATACTAGCTGTGTGACCCTGTGACACTTAACCCCAGTTGCTTCACAAAAAAAAAAAAAATTATTCCAGATTTTCACAGCAATATTCATTAGATTGTGAGCCCCCTGAGGTCAGGAACTATCTTTTGCCTGTTTTTGTATCCCCAGCACTTAGCACACAGCAGGGACTCACTGGATGTTTATTGGTAGAGTATTAGTGACATTGGTGTGTAGCTCTTGGTTTTCTCTCTCCCCTCTTTAAGTATCAGCACCATAAAGGAATTTTAGTAAAGTGTTCCCTTTCACTTCTATTGACATGTTATATGAATGTTCTTTGAACATTTGATAGAATTCAGTTGTAAATCCATCTGCAACATTCCCAATCCTTTCCCAATGACTGGTTCCTTTTTTCTTTCTGAGGCTGAGTTGTTTAGGGTCTCTCCTGTTTTATTAGTTTTGTTATCTTATCTTTTGGTAAAGCTATCTGCATACATTTTCTTGAAATGCTCAGTTTTCCTGGAGTATAATTCAATACATTCATTTCTGATCATTTTCTGTTTTTGTTCTGGTGTGATTTACCTTTTGTATTTTATGTTTTGATTATTTAGCTTTCTTTTCTCTTTTTTTTATCAAATGAAGGAGTAGTTTGCTAATTTTCTTAGGTTTTCAAAAAAGCTGCTCTTCATTTCAGTTCAATAGTCATTTTTGTTTTCATTTTATTTATCCTCTAATTTTCAAAATGATTTCTTTTATGCTTATTTGGGGAGAATTAATTTGTTGAATTTCTTGCCAGCTTTTACCTTTATGTTCAAGTTGTTAATCTTCCCTTTTCTTGTTTTGTTAGAATGTTTTTGGAAATGTAAGTTTTCCTCTGAGAACTGCGTGAATTAAATGTGGGTATGATCTCATCGACATTCTTGTAATTCAGTTTGGAAAGCTGCCTAGTGAGAGCTCCCCTACCTTCCTCTGTATCTACCACTCCCAACTCACTCATCCCAAGTCATCTCACACCTGTCCTCCTCAGCCCTATCCTTCTGAGTCATCAGAGATCAGTTCACTCATTAGTTATTATGGCAACATTGAAGATAAGAACTTCTTAATGAAAAAAAAAAAAAACAGAAGATGTGCATTTTCCAGGAATTCTTACCAGTTCTGGTATGTTCCAAGTTCTGCCCCCCTTTTTCTATTATGCCTCCTGTCTCCCCACCCCGTGCTGTTAATTCTGCTGCTAACAAGCTGCTTTTCTTATCAGACCTCTTCCTTCATAAGTCGTCCATCTTCTTTCTGTGCTCCAAGAAAGCCTTTTTTCCCTGGCTACTCTCTCCAGGACTAGATGCACTTTTTCTCATGGCCTCCCTATCCTCCACTCACATTAAGCTAGGAGACAGAGTAGGCATTCTCTCTGTTTCCCACTTCCTCTTCCAGACTCACCTCTTTTTACCATCACTCATCAAATTTTCACCCTCTGAAGCTTACTCTGAATATTATATTGTCCTAACTATATCATTTCCCCTAAATTCACTTCTTATTCAACCTTCTCTCTTTGTAGGATACTATCATCTCTTCCAGTCTCTCAGATTCACAACCTAAGGGCAATCCTCTATTCCTCATCCCCATCACTTAAATTCTAGCTATTAAATTGCTAAGTCTTGTTGCTTCTAGGTGGCAGTGAAGGGAGTGCTGGGTCTGGATTCAGGAAGACCTGAGTTCAAATACTGCCTCAGATGTTTATTACCTGTGTGACCTATAAAATGAAAATAATAGCGTCCATCTCACAGGACTGTTGTCATATTTTGATATGGCATGTTTGTAAAATACTTGACAAACCTTAAAGTGCCATATAAAGCTGATCACTAGGACTATGACCATAGCTACAACTGCTACAACAGCAACAACAACTACGACTACCGCCATTACTGCTATTTCACCTTAAACAACATCCCTCAAATGTTCCCCTTCTCTTCATTCGCATTGGGCATCACCCAGATTCTTGCTTTCATCACCTCCTTTCTGGGTTATTGAAACAGCCTCTCCTTATTATGCCATAAGTCTCTCCTTATTAAAATCTGTCCTTCATACAACTGCCAAAGTGATTTCCTAAAATGTAGATCTGACCTTGTAATTCTCCCACCCATGGGGCCCCTCTCCATTGTCCTGATCTACATCTGGCCACTGGACCCAGATAACTCTAGAAGAGAGAGCGAGGCCAGTCACTCTGCCTAGCCCGCCCTCACTTAAATCCAATTCACTTGCAAGTCATGGCATCACCTCCCTGATGTCATGGGCCTCTCTGAGAATGAAGGACAAACAACAACAGCTCAGCCACCTCACTTAAGAAACTCCAGTGGCTCCCTATGACCTCTAGGAAGACACATAAAATTCTCTGCTTCAAACTCAAAGATCAACATAATTTAGCCCCTTTTTAGTAAAGGGACCTTACTAGGTTTCCTTCATATGTACTACAGTCCAATTAAACCTGCCATCTTTTTTATTCTTCATCCATAGAACTGCATCTCTCATCTCTATGCTTTTGCACTGGCTATTCCCTGTGTTTGCCCTGTATTCTGTTCTCACCTTTTACCTCCTGGATTTCTTTAAGCCCAGCTCAAGCACTAATTTATATATGAAGCCTTTACTATGACCCCAAAATCCTCCTTCAGTGCCTTTGCCTCTCAAATAATCTTGTATTTATTTTATCTCTACCTAAACAAATATATGTTGACTCCCCCAATTTGATTGTAAATTTCTTGATGGAGAGGGCTGTTTAAAGCATTTTGAACTCTATATTCATTGCACTTGGGAAATAGTAAATGTGCTTATAGATTGACTGCTGTCACCTAGAGGGCCCCAGGTTATTTTCCATTCTTTCTCAAAGAATTTATCATCTAGCTAAAAGTTATCCTCTTCTCTGAAAGTTAAATCTGTCCTAATCCTCAGGGGTTTTCAATATCTATGTTTCTGTCCTTTTACATCTAGTTCATTAACCCCCTTAACGCCCCAAATCTGTCCCTCAGTCTGGAATAATCCTACTCCTCATCCATCATCAGTCATCACTGTTCAAATATCATGATCTAGAGCTCTGAAATGACCTTCTCAGACAATAAACTTTTATTCTTCTATTTCACTTTATCCCACTCCTCCTAAATTTATTCTTTGTCCTCACTGTGGTCTCCAGTCACCCCATCCATCCCTGATTTCCCAGGTTATCCTTCCAGCTCTGGTCTCATTTTTATCCTTTCATAATCTTGACACAGTAGATAACAAATTCAATGATATTCATTACACTACTCTCATCTCCCCTCAAATCTCTTGTGTCCTCCTCCTTTTACCTTTGCAGATTGAACTCCATTCTTGGGAATATTAATTCATTGGGGAAATAATGGAGTACAGTAGAAGGTGCTCTTTACCCAGAGTAAGAGGAATCAAGCATTGAGTTACCCTTTTCAGGAGCAGTCCTGATTCCTCTTTACTTTGAAATTCTATTCCCCTGTGCCACCCTCCTCCTCCTCCTCCTCCTCCTCTCTCTCTCTCCTCTTCTTCTTCTCTTCTTCTTCTTCTTCTTCTTCTCTTCTTCTTCTTCTTCTTCTTCTTCCTCATCCTCTTCCTCTTCCTCATCCTCTTCCTCTTCTCTCTCTCCCCCCTTCTCTCTTTCATGTTCTCTTCTCTTAGTGACCTTTAGTCAAGATAAAAAATTGAAAAGACAACAGTTCCATTTGTCTATCTTTCACAGGTGCACCAACAATATAAATACATATATATATGTATGTATATATGTTTCCATCCCACTCCTCAAACCCCTATCCCTATATTTAAAATACCTTCATCTATGGAGTATAATTCTTACAAATTTTAAGTAATGATGGAGGATCACATAATAGTCCACAAAATATGAATTAATTTCTTTCCCTTAATTTCTCCTAGTTATCCCCTTTGTGAAGTTCAATTATAAATACTCTCTTTATTCTCTCAATACCCATCAAAGAAGGTGAAAGTTTTTAAAATATACTTTTGTAGTTTTAGAAGTGTGTAAACATCAGTTTGTCTACTTAGTCTATCATTATATAGACCTTTTCACCTTTCTTGTTTCTTTTGTTTATTGAATTGCATCTCAAGTGACTGATTCACTTCTTCACAGTAAAAGACACAAAACACTCCCTTCTACTGAAAGTCCATCTTTTTTCATTTATGGTTAAGCTCAGTTTTATAGAGCATGTAATTTTCAGGTGGAAGTCCATTTCCCTTGCTTTGGGGGATATCATATTCTATATTTTCTTTCATTTCTCGTGAATGAAGAATAATCTTCCATGACTATTTTTGTTTCTTTATGAAGGGTTTCTTTCTAGCTGCTTGAAGTGCTTTTTTAAAAAAAATTCTTAAGTTATGGAATATAACCATGACATTTATATGAGAGTTAAAAGTAGGCTTTCTGTTGTGGTCCTGTATACCACCACCACCCATACTACTACTACTACTACTACTACTACTACTAATAATAATAATAATAATAATAATAGCTAGTATTTATATAGTACTTTAAACTTTGCAGTGTCCTTTATCAGCTCATATATTAACTCATTTAGTTCTCACAACAACCCTGTGATGTAGCTGTTGTTATTATCCTCATTTTGCAAATAAGGAAATTGAAGCAAATAGAAGTTAAGTAACTTGTTTGGAGTCACACAGATAGAAGTATGTGAAACCATATTTGAACTCAGAACTTCATGACCCCAAAGTGTGTGCTGTATCTACCTTGCCCTCACTTTTCAATTGTTCTGAATGAGTTTCTGAACTTATTTACAAAAATATTGTATTTAGGCTTTTGATTTCATGGTGTTTCTTTTTTCTAGAAGATCTATAACTCTGAAGGTTTTCAGTAAAGTTTGTCTTCAGGTTTAATTGTCTCAGTTTATGGATTTACTCCAAATTTGTTTTTGTCATTCTGTCATTTTGGAGTGCCCAAACTTCTATTTCTCAAAGAATGCAATGATTTGCATAGATTTTTCTATGGCTTGGTCTAAGATATATTCTTCTGTTTCTTTTTTTCTTTATAAACTCTAATTTTCTTTTCATCCTTTTACAGTTTTATTCTTCTGAACTGTCATGGAAATTCTTGCCATTACTCCATTGTTTTTCATTGCTGTGTATTTTCCCTTTCATCAATGATTTTAAAACCATCTTGTTGGCCTCCACGGTATTCATTCATTGTCTAGGAGCTTCTTTTTGGTTGTCTACTCATTTTCCATTTTATCACTTTCTTTTGCTGTGAGGTGTTTTCTTGTTGTAAGTTCTTAATTAATATTTATCTACTCTATTTTGTACCTTTCTTTCTATTTTGAGATGATGGAGGGGAGTCAGAAGTAGCCACAACTATTCATTCAGTCATTTTTCTGGAACTCCGAGAGTCTTATTTTTTTACTAATTAGATTCATTTCTCATCTAACTTGTCTCTTTTACCAGTCCTGGCTTTTAAAGACAATAGTTTTTAAAATGATAATATTACATAAGCAAAAGAAGACATAGTCCATAGCTGTGTAATATTGCATAAAGTGTCAGATTCAGATTTTTTCATTTTAAAATTTTATTTTATTGAATCTTCTCTCTTTATTCTATTTTTTTTTACATTTCTTGTTATAAGAAATAGCTCTTTTAGCGAGAAGTAGAGAGAGTGATATAGAAATCTAAGTGATATAAATACAAAAGACATCAATTAAAAAAATCTATTTTTTAAGAATCCGGAAAACATTTACATAAGCAAACTATTAGTTTCCTTAGTAACTGTTATAATCTTCCATCAAATTCACAACCTGATCCCCATTCCATTTCCCTTTTTTCCCCTCAGAATACTTAAAAGTACATTTAAATAAAGAAGTTTTTTGGAAAAAAAGAAATGTGATTTACTTGTAATCGTATACAAAAGATTGGGAATGATATAAAATATGAGTACAGAAGATAAAAAAGAGAAGGGCATCGTGGTTCACAAGCAGAATATGCCTGAAATATGATAACATATTTTGAAAATCCATCAAAAAACTCTGTGAGAACTTTCTCCACCAATACAGCTTGGCAATTCAACTATAAGGTACAGTCTTAGAAAAGTGACCTGAGGCTTAGACAAGGGACTTTCATTTAGTGGGTAAAAATTATATTGGGATCTATATCTTCCTGAGAATATGACATGAAAGATCCAAGAAATAACCTTCATATTATACTTAACATTGTTGTCACTGAGGTCCTATGTACAGTCTGTGACTGTTTATGTTGAGAGGATTGAGAAGAAAATTAAGACTATTGAACAAAGAAGACATAGTAATTAAGGAACTGGCAAGTGAGAATTACAAGAGAAGAGAGAAAAATTTAGCCTCATTCTCCTCACTCTAAAATGGCTAGTTGGTTTATAACTATGGACTTTGTCTACTCCTCCTTCCTTAGACTGTGATCTCCTTGAGGCCAGGATCTGTCTTTGAACTTTCCTTGTATCCTCAGAGCTTAGTACATGGTTAGCACTAAATAAATGGTTATTGACTGACTGACACCTGGCAAAAAGGGAAAACTGGCCCGAAGGGTATAGTTCTTAACTCATGTTCCCTAGGCTTGTAATAGAGTGGGAAGATCAATGCAAAAAAGAAGAATATATTATAATATCATAGACCCAGAAGTAGAAAGAGTGTTTGTAGTAATCTAATCTAGGCTCTTCATCTTACAGACTAGAAAACTCAGACAAGGAAACACAGGGATGTCAAGAAACTTGTCCAAAGTTGCCCAGGAAGTAAATGGAAGAGCCAGGGTTTGAATCCAGGCCCTTTGGCTACAAAACAAGACCTGTTTTTCTACTAGCATTTAATGAGATATTTTGAAGACAGTGGTGGCCTATTGCTATATATCTGATCAGAAAGAACAGAAAACAAGCAATTTCTGTATTAAATATTGAAGCACATATCAAAAGAAATGATGGCTTCTTCCTTCAGAGTTTTAAGAGAAAGATAGGCAACTACCTGTCATGGGGGTAGGGGGATCTAGTTGTGCCTGGCTCAAGGAGAGGTATTTGATGACCTTGGAATTCCTTTGAAGATTAGATCATATGATTCATTTAAATGGCAAAGAATTTAAGTTAACACAAAACATAGAAAACATTGATAGGCTCCATATACACCAAAAATTTTTGCAGTCACATCTTTTGAGTTAGCAAAGAACCAGAAACAAAGTAGATGTCCAATATTTGGAGGAATGGCTGGAAGTATAGTGCTGCATAAATAGAATAGAGTAGAGTTATTGTTCTGTAAGAAAAGATGAAAATGATCAATGCAGAGAAGCATGGGAAGACACATGAATTGATGCAAAGTGAAGTAACCAATACCAAGAAAATGATATGAACACTAGAAAATAATTTAAAATTAATGTTGCAAAAATTACAGAGCACAAACATGATCAACAAAGAAGAGATACGAAACATCTCATTTTTGCACACTTTTGCAGAAGTGTGTGAGTGGGAATCCATGCAGTTAAGAGAAATCCAGAGACAATGAAGTAATATAAACATTTTTATAGCAAATGTCTCTGATAAAGGCCTTGGATTTTGTCAATGTATTGATTGGTTTTGCTAATGTTTTACCTCTTCTTTCCTTTTATCTTTTTTAAAAACGTCTTTGTTATACTGCATAGCTCTCTGGGAGGGTGAAGAGGGATGGCAAAGAGGGAAATGTAGGAGATGGGAAAGCAGAAGATTTATGAATAAAATCTTATCAATAAAATCTATTTTAAATCTATTTTAAAATATGGAAGATCATAAAATTACCCTTATTAGTGTTATTATTAACTGTAATGCTCAGGTAAATATTTGGGGATAAGTTAATTTTTTTATTTTTAATTTATTTTATTTTTAATTTATAAAATGAAACAAATACTTCCATAAGATAGTATAATTTTAAAAAAGATAATTCCACATGAAACTGCAAATTTATTATGTACAACTTACTATTTCTTTTAAATATATAATAAAGTTATCATGTAAATTTCTCTTTTTTCCTTCTCTCCCCACCTTAGAGATGGCTACCATTAGACACAAACAAGTTAAATAAAAGGCTAAAGAAGAAATGTTTGTGCCCATATTTTTGTGACATGTAAGGTTAAAGGAGTTATCAGTGAATCTAGAAATATGAGCTTTTTAAAAAAAAGATATTACTGATTTATTTGAATTATTTTTCTTAAATTTTGACTTCCAAATTCTCTCCCTTTCTCCCTCTCACCCCTCCCTACCTACTGAGAAAGCAAGCAATATATTATCAATTATAACATGTGAAATCTTGGGGAACATATTTCCATATTAGCCATTTTATGCAAACAAAAAAAAGAAAAAATAAAGAAAGTGAGAAAACTATATTTCAATTTGCACTCAAAGTGTGTCAATTCTTTCTTTGGAGGCAGATTGTAGTTTTCATCAGTTTCATCATAAATCCTTTAGAATTTTCTTGGATCATTATATCCATCAGATGATTACAAAGGATATTTGCACATGAAAGCTAAGCTGATCATCATTACAAAATTGTTATTACTGTGTACAATGTTTTCCTGGTTCTGCTCACTTCACTCTGTATCAGTTCATTTAGGTCTTCCCATGTTTTTCTGAAACCAGCCCCCTAATAATTTCTTATAGCACAATAGTATCCATCACAATCACATGCCACAACTTGTTCAGCCATTCTCCAGATGATGAGCATCCATAAATGTTTTGGTACATATAGGTCCTTTTCCTTTAATCTCCTTGGGGTACAGACCTAGGACTATCATTGCTAAGTCAAAGGGTTTGCATAGTTTTATGGCCCTTCAGGCGTAATTCCAAATTGTTCTCTGAAATGGTTGGACCAGTTCACAACTCCACCAATAGCTCATTAATGTACCTAACCTTCAGCCTTCCAGCTTGTGTCACTTCTGATAGCTGATAGATACCTCATAGGTTTTTTCAAATTTGCATTTCTCCAATCAAGAATTATTTTAATATTTAATAATTCAATATTTTAATTCTTTTCATGTGACTATAAATAGGTTTGACACCTTCTGAAAACTGCCTGCTCATATCCTTTGACAAATAATTGATTGTGAAATGGTTTGGGGGTTTTTTTATATTATAAATTTGACTCAGCTTCCCACATATTTGAGAAGAGACCTTCATTAGAGAAATTTGCTATAAACATTTTTATTGTCTGTAGTACTTTTAATCAAAATGTAGAATTCCCTGATTGTCTCTTTTAATTAGATCTGCTTTTGTTGTTGTTGCTTTCTCAGGAATATAATTGCTACACCTGCCCTTTTTTATTTCAGCTGAAGCATAATAGATTCTGCTCCATTTTTTTATTTTGACTTTGTGTGTGTGTTTCTGTTTCAAATGTGTCTCCTGTAAAAAACATGTTGGATTCTGGTTTCTAATATGATCTACCATCTGCTTCCATTTTGTGGGTGAACTCATTCCATTTACATCCACAGTTTTGATTACTATATTTTCCTCCAACCTATTTTCTGTTTGTCTTTCTCCCTTTTTAAATTATCCCTCCTCAAGAGTCTGTTTTCTCTTTTATCATACTCCCTTTCTCTTATCCTCTCCCCTCCTATTTCCTTGATAGGGGATGTGTGTGTGTGTGTGTGTGTGTGTGTGTGTGTGTGTATGTATCTATGTATATATATATATGTGTATATGTGTGTGTGTGTGTATTCTTCCCTCTTTGAACCAATTCTGTTGAGAGTGAAGTTCAAGCACTTCCTACTATCCTCCCCTTCATTGTAAAACCTTTTCCTTGAATGTCTCATTTAAATGAAATAATTTTCCCTATTCTTTCTCTTCCCCTTTCTCCCATGACATCCATCTTTCTCATACCTTCATTATTTTTGAATCATCCCTACCTAATTGACTCACACTCATGCCCTCTGTCTATATAGACTCCTTACAACTGCCTTAATGATGATAAAATTCTTAGGATGTGTGTGTGTGTGTGTGTGTGTGTGTGTGTGTGTGTGTGTGTGTGCATCTTCCTATGTAGGAATATAAACAGTTCAACTTTATTGAGTCTCTTATGATTTCTCTTTCATGTTTACTTTTTTATGCTTCTCTTAGTCTTGTGTTTGAATGTCAAATGTTATATTTAGCTCTGTCTTTTCATCGGGAATGTTTAAAAGTCCTCTATTTCACAAAATATTTATTTTTTTCCTTGAAGGATGACACTCAGTTTTGCTGAATAGGCGATTCTTGGTTGCAATCCTAGCTTCTTTGCCTTTCTGAATATTATATTCCAAGTCCTCTGCTCCTTGGAAGTACTAAACTGTGTGTGGTTCTGCTTGTGCCCCCATGATATTTGAATTGTTTCTTTCTGGATGTGGGCAAAATTTTCTCTTTGAGATGGTATCTTTGGAATTTGGTTATAATAGTCCTTGAAGTTTTAATTTGGGGATATCTTTCAGGAAGCGTTTGGTGGATTCTTTCTATTTTACTCTCTGGATCTCAGGGCAGTTTTCCTCTATAGTTGCTTGACTATTATATTTTGGCTCTTTTTGGGTCATGAATTTCAAGCAGTCCAATAATCCTTAAATTATCTTTCATCAATCTATCTTCCAGGCCAGTAGTTTTTCCAATGAGATATTTCCCATTTCCTTTTTTTCCCCATTCTTTTAACTTTGTTTTATTGTCTCTTGAAGTCTCATGGAATCAGTTGCCACTTGCCCAGTCCTAATTTTAAGTAATTATTTTCTTCAGTGAGCTTTTGTACCTCTTTTTCCATTTGGCTAATTCTGCTTTTTAAGGAGTTTGTTCTTCAGTGAATTTTTGTGCCTCTTTTACCATTAGGCCAACCCTGTTTTTAAGGTGTTATTTTCTTAAGTGGTTTTGTTTTTGTGCCTCTAACTTTCTTGCATCGTTCATTTTGTTTCCAACTTTTCTTCTGCTACTTTTAGCTCTTTCTTTAAATCTTCCAGAAATTCTTTTTGGGCTTCTGTCCAAATAGTACTTATTAACTCTGGGCTCTATCTCTATCATCCTGACACTTATGAAAACTATGCTGGAAATATTAATAAATTAGTATCATTACATTAATATATTTTACTGGGATGTCATGGGTTGTGTCTGACTCAGGCTAGTTTCCTGACAGTTTAGATTCCAAACTGAAATAAAATGAGACACTCATAATCCATCTAAAAGTTGATGAAATGATGTTACTTTAGCCATAACAAGAAAAGTACATTTGGACCACGGAAGGAATAATCAGCTAGGATAAGACATTGACTGAATTGAATACACTTTAATGAGGTTGTGCATTCTGCTAGTCCATGGTCAGAAGCTTGAGGGCAGAACTCCAGCTTTTCCTGAACTGTTTCTTTTGAATTGTGGAAGCTACAACAATGGTTCAAACCTTAGTCCCTTGACTGAGCCTAAATATCAAGGACAGCTTCAGCACCTTTTATAACTATTATGGGGGAAAGTAGTGTTAGGATACCGCTCCCATCACATGGGTAGATATAACCCATATAGAAATCAGTAGCTGGGAAGTACATTTGAAATAATGGAGAGTAATATTAAGGAGAGAGAACTAACAAATTGTTGAATCAGAAATAGGCTCCTGCAGGAGATGATATCTGCACCGTACTGTGGGGGAAGTGAGGCATTCTAAGAGGAAGAGGTGAACAGGTGTGAATTTCAGCCATGAGGAAACAAATTTCAGAAGTGAGGGATGAAATGTTGTCAATGGGAAGTGGCAGGTGGGACCAATTGAATGGTAAGATTTCTCTTTCCAAGCAGTAACACAGTAGCATGAGTTCAAAAAGAAGGTTGGAGAGGCAGGGACAAGATGGTGGAGTGAAGGCAGAGACTTGCCCAAGTTCTCCCCAAAACTCCAAATACCTTTTTAAAAGTGACTCTGAAGAAATTCTAGAGCGGCAGAACCCACAAAGAGACATAGTGAGACAGGTTTCCAGCCCAAGACAACCTGGAAGGTTGACAGGAAAGGTCCATTGCACCAAATTGAGAGAGGAGTACAGCCCAGCGCAGGCTGAACCAGCCCAGACCTGGCAGAGACGGAGCAGGCCTCAGGGGACCGAATCACTAGCAAAAAGTACAGGTCGTGTCAAGATGACCACATTTAACGTTTTTGGAGCTTCTTGACTGGAAGGTAAAGACAAATACTGTAGACAAAATTTACCCAGATTTTTAGTCAATCGTTTCACAGAGTATCTCATACTATTCTTGCAGACAATTCCAGGGGTTCTGAAAATTATTTGGCCTACTACTCCCTTTTCAATATAAAAATTACTCAGTGTCCCTCTAAAAATCTACTTTCTTCCACCCTTTAATGATTTTTTTTTGAAATTTGCATCATTTCTAGCTGCTACTGCCTCTCTGGATAGTTCCAGCACTCCTTAGGGGGCAGTATCATAGCATCATATAGGTTCCCACTTTGGGAACCTATGGCAGATGTGGGATAATCATCATCAGTATCAGCATCAGCATCAGCATCAGCATCAGCATCATCATCAGCATCATCATCATCATCATAAGAACAATAATAGGAATACATTAAAATCGATGTGGAGTTGGTTGAATAACCAAACTGATGAATGCATTATATCACCTTAGATGAGGTCACTAGTGGAGTGTCACAGAGACCTGATGTTCCTATTTTGTTAAGTAACTTTATCAATGACATGGATAAAGATATGAATACCATACTCAGCAGATCTCCATAAGATTAGCACTATTTCTATTTGCAGAATGTGAAACTACAGAATAAATTATACTATTAAGATACCAAGAATTCCTTCAAATAATTTATAACATAACTATTTCAAATAATTTACGAGTTCAAATCCCAATGCTACTACTCACTAGCTATATGACTTTGGGTAAGTCATTTCACTTCTGAGCCTCAATTTCTTCATCTTTAAAATGAAGAGTTGGACAAGATGATATCTAGTACTGTTTCCACCTCTAAAACCATGATTCTCTTGTGAAAACATGGGTTATGAGAACAATAACTTATAATACCCCAAGTTTATAAATGTTGTTGCAGTCCATTTTCTAAGGCTAAATCCCACAGTTTCATCAAAGATTTTGTTCTAAATTCCTCTTATGTCTCCAATTTGGAAAAGTAATTGGCATTCGCTAATTGTTGGCCTACACACCATTATAATGTTGTGATCCTAATTACCTGAGTGGTTTCTCAGATTACTTGGGTAATGCTTACCTAATTCTATTGCTGTGGAATTTTAAGGGTTGAGATAAGACAACCCACAGGGAGGGATAGCTAATGATGGCACAGAATCATAAATGAATATTACTGCATAATGGTCTAGATCTAATAAAAAGAGATTGAATATTTGAGATACACTTCAACAGCTTCATTATCTCATCAATGTAGTTATTCCCTCCAGTGGTACAGATCACAGCTTCTACATACCTTCTCATTCTGGCCTCATCGTTTGCATCCATACTTTGTATAAATCTCTCGCAGGGAAGTCTTACATATCAAGGCCATTCTTCTAAGTGTTTTAATGTGACAGCAATTGGGTTGTCCATTCTTCTCCTTCATTACATAACCAGCCCACAAATTCTTTCTAATCAGATATAGTATTATAACTCTAGAGCCAGAAGTGATATTGAATATCATCTATTACAACTCCTCCAATTTGCAGATGAGGAAACTGAGGCCTACAGAGGCCAAGCAGTTTGCTCAAGGTCACACAAGTAGTAAGTTGACAAGTCAGGATTTGATCTTAGTTCCTTTGATCCAAATCCATCAATAACTCCTGTTAGATATTATTTTATGCCACTTTTTGGGTCAAAGTTATCCCTGGTAACATGATGAAGCTTTCTTATGCCTGACAGATGTCTCTTCTTTAGTTGCTGGATCATCTGCATTTGTGATTTTTCAAAGATTGTAGCCTTTCATGTGACATCACCAGAAAAATGTTGATACTTAAAAGCTGGACCTTTTGAATATCAGGGAACAACTTGGGATTGTTGAAAGTGATATATCTTTTCCTAAAAGCCATCCATCCTATGTTCTTGTCTCATTCATTTCTGGAAAACAGAATATGTTGTGAGATAAATGTAAAGTTCAACATGGGTTAAAAATGAATTATAAAACCAAGAGATTGGAGAGGTATGGCTAGACAATACTTCATTTTTTTTCAATTCTCAAGCATTCATTTTTTTCCCTCCCTCTGCCTGGGAAAAAAGAAAAAGAAAATTCCTTGAACAAATAAATGTAGTCAAGCAAAGCAAATTCCCACACTGATCATCTCCAAAAATTATATATCTTACTCTGTACCTTGAAACTACCACATCTCTGGAGGTGGGTCGCACACCTCATCATAAGTCCTCGGGGATCATGACTGGTCATTGAGTAGAAAAGAGTTCTTGTCTTTCAACTTTGTTTTCAAAATGCTGAGGTTATAGTATGAATTGTTTTCCTGGTTCTACTTACTTCACTCTTCATCAGTTCTTATAGGTCTTCCCATATTTTGCTTTTCCCTGATATTTTTTCCTTCATCATTTCTTATAGCATAGTACTATTCCTCTATATTTATGTATGTTTGTTCATCCAATTGATGGGCACTCTGTTGGTTTCCAGGTTTGGTGTTGGGGGGGTTTGTCCCCACAAAAAAGAGCTGTTATAGTTTTGTACTTTAAACTACTCTACTTAGTGGTCTCATCAATTCCCATGGAATTGATTGTTATCTCTATGTTGATAATTGGTAAGTTCAATATGACTCAGAGAGTAGCATGATAATCAGAAAAACTAATGCAATTTTAGTCAGCATTAACAGATATATAGTTTCAGAACTGTAATAAAAGAGATGTCAAAAACCTTCTTATTTTACAGATGAAGGTATTGAGGCCAGAGAAGTTGTATTGTAATATAACTAAGATCACACAGGTATTAAATGACAGAACTTGCTGTCTTGAACCTATGTCCTTTCACCCAAATATAACTCTCCTGACTTAATATCAATTTCCTCCAAAATGGTTTGTCCTCTATTGACACTGCTTGAGGAAAGTGTGATACAGTGGAAAGAGTTTGGGATTTTGGAGCCAGAAAACCCGAGTTCAAATCCTGGCTCTGTTCCTAATTGTGTGAACTTAAGCTCTTCAGGCTTCTTGACCTGTCAAATAAGAATGATAAGAGTTACATAGTCTCCATCATAAAGTTGTGCTGAAAATCATTTGAGTGTATGAATACCCAGGTGTTACATTAGTGTAAGCTATTCTTATCACTACCTTCATTCATAACTTTGTGTTCTAGGATCCTTGTCCATTGAGGAGATACTTCCCACTTTCTTATCAAGTTCCTGGTGTCCCAGAAACCATTACAGCTCTTCCTTTTCCAGTTTCAGTCAGTCAATAATCCCTTATTGAGCACCTACTATGTGCCAGAGATTGTATTACTTTCATGGTCTCCAAAACATCCCCAGTGAAAAGGTAAATGTGTCAAAGATTGTAGAATCAAAACTGTCCAGCTGTGAGGGGTCTCAGAGACCATCTAGTCTAGCCCCCTTATTTTATAGGTGAGAAAGGAGAGGTCTTGAGTTGGAGAGTAAATTGATCAAGGTCACAAAGGTAATTGATGTCAGGTTTAGACTTGACCCTCTGACTCTAATTAGGTCTTCTGACTCCTAATCCACTGTTCTTTCAACTATTCCATCACTAACTTTCAATATACATTGACTAAATTGAATTGAATGTGTACCCTTAAGATGTGGCCGAATGCCTTGAGAAAGACTGGAACTTATTAAATGTTTGTTGTATTTGACAGTCCAGTTGGGCTGATGTATTTCTGTTTTTAGTTACCTTTACTAAAGATGTGGGAGTTAAAGCTAGGTAATGTGATAAAGTTGATACAGATATGGTCTTACAGCCAAGAAGACTTGGGTTCAAGTCCTAACTCTGACATATACTGGCTGTGTGACCTAGGAAATTCTCTTAACCTCACAGCATCCTAGGCAGCTTGCTAAACAATGAGTTGTAATGAAGATCACAACCTGCATTGATAGATGGAGTTTCCTCAACTAGGAGAGTACCTTATGCCAACAAAATTACTGATCCTGTTTCTGTCCCTATAGAAGGCTAAACAAAACTCAATGAATACATTTCCTAATTGTTCTAATTTTAAAATATTAGTTGAGTTAGTCTTCAAGTGTAAAACAATGTTTTTGACTTTTGTATTTAAGCAGAAACCATAGAATGGAAAGACCTCCACTAGTTTCTTCTTTGCATTGGGTCAATAATTCACATAATTAGCAACTCGAAGTTGGTCCAAAAGCTATGCAGCCATCAGAGTTTAAGCATGTAGCTGATTGCTAGCTTATGATGGTGAACACCATCACAAGGAAACAAAATATCCTTTACCCTGCATTATCTCAGTACTTTAAAATAAACATTCTGCATGGCTAAGGGAAATCATTAGTTACATGCTAAGTTTTAAACTTCACAAATTACAGGGTAAAGTGATATAATTGGAAAGAAGTCTCAACAGCACATTTCCATAGATTCTGTTGGAGAGAAGATTGAGTATACAGTAAGTAAAATCTATGAGTTGCATTTCATCATGTGTGAGTCACTCACTCTGGAGGGAAAAGAGTCAAAATTGAGTCATCAGGATGATCGATACCCTTCATATCCTTCAAGGGAGAGCATGGCAGAAGAACAGACTGTGATGACTAAGCGTAGTTAAGACTACTTAGATATCAATTTCTTCACCTGTGCTTAACGTGCTGCAAGGCTATTTGTGCAAGAATGCAATGGTGGCCATGGAACATGTCACCTTGGGATAATTACAAACCCTTACCTGGTCAGGGGGTGCAGTTTGATGGGCACAATACTAATGTTGTCTTACCAAGACATATATTAATCACTTCAATGAACTGCATAAGTATTGTAGGCAGACGATGAGCTGAAAGAATTTAATAGGAGAATATAATGGGCTGTATTGCATTTGGGAAAATATTCAGTAATCTCTGTGATTCATGGTAGCTTCCTGATGCAAGAACACATCTTTCCAACACCAATATTTCACCCATGTTGCTATGTACCTACTAACTATAGAACATGGTAATCTTCAAGGATAGGATTAACAACCTGGTGTCTAATTATTTCTCTGGTATAGGGATCTCCTAAGTGAGGAAACCCCCTTCACCATTGCAGGTTGACACCTTCTAGCAATTTAAAGTCTTAGAGCCTAGAGCACCGAGAGGTTAAGAAACTTGTTCAGGGTCATATAACTAGCATATGACAGACAGGACTTGAACCTAGGTTTTCCTGGCTTCACGGCTAGCTATTCATTATGCCATATTATTGCTTTTCCAAAGCATCAAAAATGCACGGGAAGCAGAATGGAGATAAGGCACTACATCCCTAAGGAGGCTGTAGTATTTGGTGATGTTTACTTGTACATAAGAAATGACATATGAGAGATTATCAAGGATGTGCATGATCTTCAAAGGAGGTGTTCTGGAACAAGAGCATGGGATCACAGATGGAGAATGTGAGTGCTGCACTGGTCCCTCTGAAATGTTTATTTTTACATTACTGAGAAGAATACATTAGAGAGGGCCAGACATTTTGGGAAACTATATGGCAATATGCAGTCAATCCATTGTACAAAACTGATTATCCCTTTTAATCTTGTGATTTAATTGTTTCTCTTTCAGCAGCACTTAGTAAAATGCCTAAGGAATTATTAATATCAGAATATTCATAATTTATTTACTTCCAATAGCAAATTACTAGAAACAAAATATACATCAAGGTAAGATAATGGATACAAAGCACTGCAAAACTATTAAAATCCTACTTAGTTACTGTGATGATGATGATGATGATGGTAATCTGAAAATGGCTGAACCAAAAGTGTTATATTAATGTAATAATATTATAATGCCACGAAAATGAGAAATATGAACAAATATGGACTGGACATGTCACAAAGTGAGATCAGCATCATCCTATTTACTGATTAACTAGAAGAATTTGGTGGGGAAGATGAGGAGAAGTTGGCCCACACCTGGTATAGGTAACTCCTTCTATGGATACACCAATGTGTATCCTGTTTGTACAACTTAGAGACTTAGAGAACTGCCTAGGGCACAGAAATTTTAAGTGACTTGCTTATGGTCATGGAGTCAGTATGTTTCAGTGAAGGGACTTGAAACCAGGACTTCCTTACTCCAAGGCCTGCTCACTGTCCATTGTCATTGCTTCTACAACTAGACGGAGGATAAAAGAAAGAAAGAAAACTTATAAATCAAAATATATCCAGACAAGCACATAGTAAAAATGCATTTTTATTAATGGATTTTAAAATAATGTTGTTCTACTATGTACTATTATAAGGGTTTTTACTGGGATTTATTTCTTATTCTGCATTTTTATTTCATGGGATCCTAGAATCTAAGATTTGGAAGGGACCCAAGAGGCATCTACTCTGATTTAGTGCCTGAACCAGAATGCCCTCTATAACACCAGCAAACATTGCCAAATGTGTACTGAAATTATTTCAATCAAAGGAAATGAAACAATTTCTAGTTCTTTCATCAACATCATATGTCATGACTTTGAGCCCTTCTACCATTGTGCTTGCCATCTGCCACTCCTTAAGTGAATGGATGTATCCATTCTCATGAAGCCCTGCCAGCATTGAATTTTATTTCAAAATATTTTTGCCAATGTGATGGATTCCAAGTTGTGTCTTAATGTTGCTTTAATGTGCATCTCTGTGATGATTAGGGGTGCTGTGAAAATTTTTTCACCTGATTAATTTGTATTCCTTTTGAAAATTGTTCCCATCTTTTGAGCATGTATCTTTTGCGGACTGGTAGTTCATTTGTTTTGTAAATTTTTTAGCAGTTCTTTAAATACTTTAGATGTCATTTTTATTTGTCATATTTAACATATTGTCCCAGTATATTTTCCTTTGATTTTGATGATTTTTTTTTGCTTTGCAGATTTAAAAATTGTAATCAAGCATATAGGTCTTGTACCTAATAATCTCTTCTATTTGTTGAATATGGAACAAAAAAGTATTATCTCCCCTCCACAATTAAGAGAAATGCATTATTCTATTGTTTTTTTTAATGATTTTTATGGTTATTTTTCATTCATATTTAAGTCACTCATCTAGCTAGAATTCACTGAGGTACGTGAGCTTAGATGTCAGTCCAAATCCACTTCCTGACAAATTACTTATCAATTTTCCCAAGTGTTTTGGTCTTATGCTGAATAAATTCCCTAGCTTCTATTTTATATAGGTTTGTCATGCACTAATATTTTGTAAGCATTTGCTTTGATGTCCAGCTTATCTTTTTTATTCTGTAAAGCCTTTTTTACTCTACTTTCTTTTGCTTAGTGCAATATAATTTTTGTGATAATGTCTTTGCTTTTAAAATCCAAAAATATATTATCAACTCCCCCCTCCAGCTTGTCCTATGATATTCTTCCCATTTGTTTTTCCATATACACTTCATTATGATTTTATCTATTTCTGTATAGAATCCTCATTGGCACTTCTATTGGTATTGAATTAAATTGCAAATTAGTACAGTCAAAATGATAATACTGCCCAAATTAATTTTCAATTTAATGCAATACTAATAGAAATGCCACGGACTTATTGGATACATAACAGTGGAGACTCATTTCAGGTGTGGGTTAGATTGAATGGATGAGGTGGTCTGTTCCAACTCTTAAATTCTGTGGGTCTGTAAATGTCCCTCCAAATACTTTAATTTTCTTATATTTGAACAAGCAACATTTTAGAGCTGTCCTTCACTAGTTGTCACTTCAGTCCCTGAATGAAGCCTAAGATAACATATTTTTAACCAGGGGGAGGGTTCCACATTACACTTCTCCTCATTTTAAATGTAATTAGATAGAAATGGTCTTGAAACAAGTTGCTATCCTATTATTCTTTTATATGTGATATTCTATGGACTATCGTGTAAAGGGATTAAAGGATTGCTTCTTATAATTGAATAAAGCATTGGGATGTAAGCCCACTCTCTGTAGGCTTATCAAAAGCATCTCTGGAGTAGCTCCAGTAGCAGACAGGATCATGAGAATGATAGGTACCACATCCTGCTCCCACATCCTCCTAGATTTCTTCTACTTTGTCTTTATATTTTGAAATTTTTTCCTTCCAACTAGGTTGTGATTAAATATTTTTATTACAAGAATGAGGTTTTATATACATAAATGGCAAAGTAACCTCAGATAATAATTTTGAAGCTAATCCACTCTCAAACACCCAAATCCACACTGCTTCTTCAAGGTAGCACCATGTGTCAACTCAGTTACATTGGTCATCAATCAGCTATCATAGATACAGAGCTGGAAGGGTGTCGCTGCTTATGTTGAATAAACCCCTCAATTTAGAAATTTACAGTTGTCATTTTCCTATAGCTCTCTCTAGTATCCCAGAAGCCCTCAGTTTACAAATGACGAAACTCAGGCACAGAGAGGACGGATTTGCCCACAAAGCTAGTGACTCCCAGAGCTGGGATTGAAACTCAGATCCTCTGGCTCTAAGTAGAGGACTCTTTCCACCATCTCATGATGGAGGGTAAAACAACCTAGACACTCTCAAAGAACAAAGTGTTCATTTAAAGAGAGTGTTGGGGGCAGAGCAAAGATAGAGGAGTAAAAGCAGTGACTTGCTTGACCTTTCCCCCAAACCCTTCCAAATACCTGTAAAAATGGCTCTAAACAAATTCTAGAGCAGTAGAACCCACAAAAAGACAAAATTAAACAAATTTCCAGCCCAAGACAACCTAAATGGTTGATTGGAAAGGTTGGTTGCACCAGGCGAGGAGAGGAGTGCAGTTCAGTAGGTGCCATGTAGGCAAAGACTGGGCCTCAGTGAGTCTGGAGCAGGCCTCATGGGACTGAATCACTTGCAACTGTAGTGGTTTCCAGACTTCTCAACCCACAAATGCCAAAGACAATTTAGAAAGTCAGTAGGAAAAGTCTGTCAGATCTGAGTGAGAGAGGAGCGCACTCCAGCCCCATCCCTGGTGCAGCCAAGGGGCAGTGGCTACTTCCAGAGCTTGTGGCCCACAGATGGTAGGGAGATCCAGTGGCTGATCAGAGGGAGATTACAGGGATCTCTTTGCTGGCACTGAGGCAGGATTCTTTTGCCTTGCCTGTGCTTGGATGTGGGTCACAGTCCTGGGTGGTGGTCCAAGGGCAAGGAGGAGCACAGACATGGTAGAGCTTGTGGCAGTGGTGAAGAGTGAATCCTCTTCACAGTTACAAGGCAGAAAAGAGTGCTTTTGGTCACTCATAGACCACAGCACAGGACAGGAAAGGAGTAAACACCTCTCTGTTGATCATAACCTTGGGAAAACTGAAAATTTACAGGTCCCTAGAAGTATCATTGAAAATAGCTGCACAAAATCCCTGAAGCTTGGGACAGTACACCCTCCACACTGGAAGTAGAACCCTAACTTAACAAAGAGTTAAAAAGTCAATAATTGGCTAGGAACATGAACAAACAGCAGGGGAAAACTCAGACTATAGAATCTTACTTTGGTGACAAAGAAGATCAAAACATACAACCAGAAGACATAGAGTCAAAGCTCCTATATCTAAAGCCTTCAAGAAAAGTATGAATTGGTCTCTGGCCATGGAAGAGCTCAAAAAGATTTTGAAAAACAAGTAAGAGAAGTAGCAGAAAAATAGGGAAGAAAAATGAGAGTGATGCAAGAAAATCATGAAAAATGAGTCAACAGCCTATTAAAGGAGACCCAAAAATACTAAAGAAAATAACACCTTAAAAAATAGACTAACTTGGGGCAGCTAGGTGGTGCAGTGGATAGAGCACCAGCTCTGAAGTCAGGAGGACCTGAGTTCAAATCCGGCCTCAGACCAAACACTTGAAACTTACTAGCTGTGTGACCCTGGGCAAGTCACTTAACCCCAATTGCCTAAAAGCAAAAAAAAAAAAAAAAGTAGACTAACTCAAATGGCAAAAGAGATCCAAAAAGCCAATGAGGAGAAGAAGCCTTAAAAAGTAGAATTGGCCAAATGCAAAAGGAGGTCCAAAAGCTCACTGAAGAAAATACTTCCTTAAAAATTAGAAAAGAGCAAATGGAAGCTAATGACTCTATGAGAAATCAAGAAGTCATTAAACAAAACCAAAAGAATGAAAAAGTAGAAGATAATGTAAAATATCTCATTGGAAAAACATCTGACCTGGAAAATAGATCCAGGAGAGATAATTTAAAAATTATTGGACTACTTAAAAACCGTGATCAAAAAAAGAGCCTAGACATGATCTTTCAAGAAATTATCAAAGAAAACTGCTCTGATAGTCTAGAACCAGAGGGGAAAATAGAAATAGAAAGAATCCACTGACCACCTCCTCAAAGAGATCACAAAATGAAAACTCCCAGGAATATGATAGACAAATTCCACAGTTCCCAGGTCAAGAAGAAAATCTTTCCGGGGAAAAATGGACATTCAGTGAAATAGAGGACTTTCAAGCATTCTTGATGAAAAGACCAGAACTGAATAGAAAATTAGACTTTCAAATACAAAACTCAAGAGAAGCATGAAAAGATAAACAGGAAAGACAAATCATAAGAGACTTATTAAGGTTGAACTGTTTACATTCCTACATGGAAAGATGATGTTGGTAACTCATGACACCTTTCTCAGTATTAGGGTAGTTGGAGGGTGTGTGTGTGTATATATATATATATATATATATATATATATATATATATATATACGTATATATATATATATGTATATATATATGATATATATGTATATATATATATGTGTGTGTGTGTGTGTATACACATATGTATATATGTGTATGTGTATATGTATACATATGCATGTATGTGTATGCGTATATGTATACATATGCATGTATGTACATTGTGTGTATGTGTATATATGTATGTGTGTGTGTGTGTGTGTATATATATATATATATATATACATATATACATATATACATATATACATATATATGACAAAAGTCCCAGTGTGAGTGGAAAATAAAGGGATGATATCTAAAAAATAAAATTGAGGGGTGAGAAAGGATTATACTGGGAGAAGGATAAAGGAGTGACAGAATGGGGTAAATTATCTCACATAAAACAGACAAGAAAAAGTTTTTATAGTGGAGGGAAGAGAGGGGTGGTGAGAGCAAATGAGTGAATCTTACTGTCATCAGATTTGGCTTAGGGAGGGAATAACATACACACTCAATTGGGTATGGAAATCTACTTTACCCTACAGGAAAATAGGGAGGGAGGGAATAAGAGGGGGATGATAGAAAGGAGGGCAGATTGGGAGAGGGGGTAGTCAGAAACAAACACTTTTGAGGAGGGACAGAGTCAAAAGAGAGAATAGAATAAACAGAGAGGTAGGATAGCATAGAGAGAAATACAGTTAGTTTCTCACAACATGACTATTATGGAAGTGTTTTGCATGACTACACATGCATAACTATATTTAGTTACTTGCCTTCTCAATAGGGGTGGGGGGGGAGAGGAAGGGAGAAAATTTGGAACTCAAAGTTTTAAAAACAAATGTTAAAAACTGTTTTTACATGCAACTGGGAAATAAGATACACAGGCAGTGGGCTATAGAAATCTATCCTGTCCTACAGAAAACTATAAGGGGAAGGGGATAAGAGAAGGGGGGGTGATAGAAGGGACGGCAGATTGGGAGAAGGGGTATTCAGAATGCATGCTGTCTTGGGATGGGGAAAGGAAGAGACGGAGAGAAAATTTGGAACTCAAAATCTTGTGGAAGTCAATGTTGAAAACTAAAAATTAATTAATTAATTTAAAGAATAATTTTTTTAATTGTGTTGGAGATGACACAAGGAGGCCAGGAGTCAAGTTGGGCAGTGCTAATTGGAGGAGCCTTGGGAAAAAAAGAAGCTCGGCACATATCCCTGACTCCCTACAAGTCTGGTACAATATCCAACTTGTGTCAGTATCTTCCTGAGGACTCCTTTACTCTGCTAGCCCCTAAACATTGTTCCCATATCCCCTCATTATTGTTATCCCTTGATGTCATATGGAGATAGTCTGCATTTGATCAGAATGTTTGGTAGGATTCAAGTTGCTTATACAGTACACTGCAGCACATGCTGAAAGGGGAAAAGATGATAAAAGGTCTAGAGTCTAAAGAAAAATCATGGAAAGAAATTAAGATTAGCTAGTATAACCTTAGTGGACTTCAATCTATTAGAAATCTGAAATCATACAAACTATTTGGTACTGTTTAAAAAATAGGAAAATAGATCAATAGAATACCTTAGATAAGAAGAACTGAAGTTAATAAAAAAAACAATTTACTATTTAATAGACCAACAAAAATAAATACTGCATGGAAAGACTCCTTATTTGATAAGAACTGCTAGGAAAAAAGGGAAGGCAGTTGAAAGGAAATTAGCTTTAGATCCATATCACATGCCACATATAATCATAAACTCCAAATAGATTTACGAGACCTGACTCTAAAAGGTCATATTTATTAAAAGTGAAGGAGAAAGAAAGGACTCACCTCTCACAACTCTGTATGCAAAAGAATTCTTAACTAAATAGAGAGAGGTAATCACAAAAGATAAAACAGATCATTCCAGATACATAAAATTAGAAAGCTTTTATATGAACAAAATCTATGCAAATAAGAGAAATTTTCAAGTGCAGAAAAACTTTGAATTTTAGTGGTGTTATTTGATGCATTCAGGATATTTAGGAAATTCATACAAATATGCATATATATGTATTTATAAGCATACATATGTGTATGTATGTATATATGTATATATATGTGTGCATGCCTGCATAGATTAGATAGATAGATAGATAGATAGATAGATAGATAGATAGATAGATAAAACCAAAAGCTATTCTTCAATAGATAAATAGTCAAAGGATAGTAATAGTTTTCAAAGAAATACATACCAAAAATTACTATAAGAACCAAGCTGCCAAACAATAATAATTAGGGAAATTCAAATTAAAAGAGCTCTAAAGTTGTAGCTCACACCATATAAACGACAGAATCAAGAAATGTAATTTTGGAAGGGTTATGCACAGACAGGCATACTAATATGTTGGTGGTAGAGCTGTGGGAGAGAAGATAGCATCAAGGAAGGATATGCCCCCCAATGAAATTAAAGTGAAAAAAAAAACTCAATAAAACATGTCAACAAAAGAAAACAAAAAAGAGATACTAGCATGTATTTAGCATCCATGAAAACCTAGATGAATTTAGGGGCAGCAATTGTGACAAAGAGGGAAGATGGTCATGATGAGTAAAAATTGTGACAATAGAAGCATAAACTCTGGGAAGTCTGAGCTTCTTCTGAAAGAACAGCTTTCTCCTATTTTGTGACTATGGAATTCTTGTCTTTATCCTGAGTAAGCTCATTAGTTAGGTTTTTATTAAAGAGGGCATGCCAACGTGCACACAGCTGGCTAGGTTGGTACTAACTGAATCATCTGCTCACCATCTGTACTTCTCCTTTCTGCCTCTCAGTTTCTTGTTCCTTGGCTTTCTAAAACATCTGTTTTATATATGCCATCCTTTGTGTCTGAGACAGAGGAGCACTGGGTGAAAACTGCCTCTGAAGCTACAGCAGTAAAACCTCTCCTCCCTTCCTCCCCCTCCTACAAAGCATTCCAGAACTGAGAAAATACTGTATTAGTCCCAATGTACTCTCAAATCTCTCATCTTTCTCTTTTATCCCATGTGTGTATTTTATCAATCAATTTTTAACACATATTTATTGTGTTTACTTGTGTCAAGTACTGTTCTAGGTAATGGATATAAAGATAAGAGTAAGGTGTTTCCTACCTTCAAGCCTCTTACTTGCCATTACTGAGAGACAACCTGTTAACAGATGAAAACCTTCAATATTTCTTTGTAAAACATGCAGTGGGGTGGGGATTAATGGATGGGACTGGTAAAGGCAGTGTTGCATAAGGAATAGAATGTTGGACCTTCAATTGGAAATCAATCAACAAGCTTAAAATTACACTAAGAAATTGAAACCAACTGTGGGTCATATGATCAACAAAATGGTGGACTAGACATTTTGATGATCTCTACAATTTCTGAAACCTCCAAAACACAAATTGTGAACCAAAGATAAAGCAATTTCTGTTATCTCCATGGGCTAGGACACTGGGAATCCAAAAGAATGTTAAAAAAAAAAAACATAGGGATGTATGCTCACTCAGCCCCCCTCCCCCAATTCCCACACTACCTACAGTGATGCTACACTATCATACTCAAGGAAAAGACACCGGCTAACATCTAGCCCACTCCTGCAGGTTGGTTATTCCTCCCTCTTTCCAGTGCTGTGGAGTCTGCAGGCTTATATCTCAAGGAAGCCATCAATAAGGAAAAAGTCCCCATATACTCCAAGATGTTTATAGCAGTACTTTTTGTGATAGCTAAGAATTGGAAACAAATAAAATACCCATCAGTTGAGGACTGTCTAAACAAATTGTGCTACACAAAAAATAATGGAATATGACTATGCTGTAAGAAATTATGTGGGGTGAACACAGAGAAGCACAAAAAGATCTTTATGAACTGATGCTGAATAAAGGAAGCAGAGCCAAGAAAACAATGTGCATAATAATGTTGTTGTTCTTGAGTCTTTTCAGTCATGTCTGCCTCTCTGTGACTCCACGTAGTGTTTTCTTGGCAAAGATACTGGAGTGGTTCGCCATTTCCTTCTCCAGCTCATTTCACAGATGAGAAACTGAGGCAAATAGGATTAAATTACTTGCCCAGCATCACACAGCTGGTAAATGTCTGAAGTCATTTGAACTCGAGTCCTCCTGACTCCAGGCCCCTTGCTCTACCCACTGCACCACCAAGCTGCCCTACACAATAACTACAACAACATAAATAGAAAGAACAACTGCCCGTCAAAAAAAGCAAAAGTAAAACTAACAAAATTATAAAGATCAAACTGGACTGGAATGAAGAAAGGTGAGAAACACCACCCTCCCTCAACCTACGCCGTAGTGGAGGCAGAAGTCCATAGAAGTTACACATTACCCGTGTTTTTAGATTTCTTCAATAGTCCAGTGTATTGTGTTGACTTGTTCCTTTCTATTAAACACTTATGTTATGGGAGGGCTTTCATGGTGGGGGAAGGGTACAAGGGATACTGTGGTGACATTTAAAAAAAACAGAAAATATCAAAAAAAGTTTTTTAAACTGAACTGTTTTGAAACAATTTGCATATATATATATATATATATATATATATATATATATATATATATATATATATATATATATATATATATATATATATATACTGGTATTTGGAGAGAGACAGAGAGAGAGACAGAGAGAGAGACAGAGAGAGAGAGAGAGAGAGACAGAGAGAGAGAGACAGAGAGAGACAGAGACAGAGACAGAGACTGTATGGAACACAAAGTGTAGAGAGGAATGTGATGTCCAATGAGAATGGAAAGATATGTTGACATGCTGGAATTAGGTTCTGAAGAGCTTTAAAAGCTAAGCAAAAGAGTTTATATTTTATTTTGGAAACAGTAGTGAGCTGGTGGGGTTTATTGAATAAAGTCCCAGGGATATATTTGTGTTTAAGGAAAATCAATTTGTCAGCCTTGGGTTGAAAGGATTGCTGGGATGAGAGACTTGAGGCAGGCATACCAAAGAAGAGCCTACGACAATGATCTGGGTGAGAGGTGCTGGGGTCAGAGCTCAGATGGCAGCTGTGAGAAGTAGGGCAAAGGGTGTGATACACCCATGGGCAAGGCCCTCAACCTCTAGGAACCCCAGACAATGCTAAGACAATGACAGAGGGATTGCAGATAGTGGTTGGAGTACACACATTGATGAACTCACAGGCCCCTGACTCATGCACTTAATCATATTTTCACTTGTAATAACTTTTAATTATTTTTACATATGTAAAATGTAAGCTCCCAAACTGCAGGCACTGTGTCATCCTCAGGTCTCGATCTCCAGGACCTTGCCCAATGCCTTACACATAGCAAGTGCAAAATGGATTTTTGATGATAAATTAGCAGGCATTTAAGGCCAAATGAGGGAGTTCCTCTATCATTGATGATGAGAGCAGTTTGCAGTAGAAAAATTTGCCCATTTGTGACAGTTTTCATCTATTTGCTGTTCTCCTTTAAGTCCCATCTACAAATGATCTTTGGCCGATTTGGCTTAGTTGAGTTTCATGTCACCCTTTCATCAGACTTGCTGTCTTTTGTTATTGTTTTTCATTGTTTCAAGTCCTCCTGACTCGAAATCTGCTCTCAGCATCTTCAGTAATATTGCACAAATATATATGTTCTGAAACCACAGTCTTGGTTTCCATGTCTTCCTACCTACTAGTAAAACAAGTATTTGTACAAAATCAGCATCAGTTTCTTTTCCTTTATCTCTTTTCTATTTTGAGGGCATTTTGTCAGCTCACTGTAAGTCAGGTTAAAGCTACCACAATTGTTCACACTGTCATCTTCTCATCTTTATCCCTTCTTTTGGTTTGGTGTTGGTTTTCACCATTGTCCTAACTGATCAATGGCCCAGCTACACACAGACAGATGATTCCTAAATAATTTTTACATTGGGACAACCATTACATGTGTACAATTTCATTTTTGTGGGATGCCCCCCGAGTCATACCCAGTGCCCTAGTTACTCCATCCTAGTTATAGCTCTAGGATTAATGGCCAATAATAATTTTTAGAGTTGCAACCGTATCTCTGGCCAACATCTGGTTTCTCAGACTTACATATGTGAGATATAAGCGAGCCCAGTCCCCTTATTTTATGAATGGGCCCTCAGTTTCCTCATCTGTAAAATGAGAAGGTTGGACCAAGTAGCCTGTAAGGTTCCCTGCAGCTCTAGATATATGGTCCTATGATTAATCTTCAGAGGGATTGAAGAGTTTTTCTAATGTCATACAACTGGGAAGTGTCACAGCTGTCGCTTGAGTCCAGACTCTGGCTCTAAATACAGTGTACTTTCTACAATACCACATGTCTGGATTATTCTAAATAGCTACAGAAATTCTTCTTCAAAGACTCATGAAATCTGAGTGCTTTCTCTCTCCATTGCTTCTGGGACCTTAACTAACAAGGGCGAGGCCTGCTCTTATTTTAGTCCCAAGTGGTACCTCTCCAAATAGCGTTGTCAGAATCTGCCGATCTATTGTCAGTTATCACCCCATTACCTATGACAAGGCATTCTTGCCCAGCTTCCATACAAACTACGCCCACACAAAGAAGTCAAAGCTGTCTCCCGAACGGAAGCATTGACTAAGGATGACAAGGGTCTGAGAAAACAGAAAACAGGCAAAAAGTAGAACCTTAATAGAAGACTGACCAGTTCCAGATAGTCAGTTTTTCAACTGATGATGAGAAATGGTCCCTAGTCAATTAGTTATCAGTCAATAAGTATTTATTAAGTACTTATTAGGTGCCCAGCACTGTGCTAATCATTGAGGATATGGGAAATTTCAAAAAAACATAGCCCCTGTCCTCAAGAAGCTTACATTCAAATGGAGGAGGCAACATGCAATAAACTATGTGAGTGTACATTATATACACACACACATACACGTAGAGATGTAAGATGTATATATATATAATGTATATATGTGTATATGTATTGTTTATAGATAGACACACACATATGTATCTGTGTGTATGTGTGTGTATGTGTATGTGTATATATGTATATATATGTGCATATATATATATATATGTATGTATATATGTATGTATGTATGTATGAAACACAGCCCCTGACCCTCAAGAAGCTTACATTCAAATGGAGGAGGCAACATGCAACAAAATGTGTAAGTGTGTGTGTATATATGTATGTATGCATATATATATATATATAATATATTCATACACTATATATGTAGTATAAGTGGGAGATATTCTTAGAGGGGAGGTGCTAGAAATTAGGGAAGAGTAGGTGGGTGGGTGCTATAATAGGAATGGCCTCTTGTGGAAGATGAGATTCGAACTGAGTCTTAAAGGAGGTCAATGAAGTCAAGTAGCAGAGCTAAGGAGGGAGAGCACAGTGAAAAGAAAGAGTCAGGCTATATAGTGTTGCTGTCAAGGAACAGCAAGACGGTCAGGATAGCTAGATTATGCAAGTATGGCAGGAAATAAAGAGGAAGGATAATGGAAGGATAGGAAAGGGCTAGGTTAGAAATAGCCATAAATGGCAAACAAAACATTTTTTATTTAATTCTGGAAGTAATAGGGAAACAATGAAGTTTATTGAGTAAGGGAATGATATGGTTAGACCTGTGTTTTAGGAAAATCATCTTGGCTGCTAAGGGAGAATGGATTGTAATGGGAGGAAAATTAAGGCAGGAACACCAAGTAGAAGGCTATAACGTCAGTACCAGAGTGGTGGCCATATGGAGAGAAGGAGCCTGATGTGAAGGATATTATGAAGGTATTTATCGTTGTTCTTGTGTCATTTTTCATTGATGTCACACCATCTGGGGTTTTCCCAATGAAGATTCTAGAGTGTTTTGCCATTTCCTTCTCCAACTCATTTTACAGATGAGGAAACTGAGGCAAACAGGGTGAAGTGACTTGCCCAGGGTCACATAGCTATTAAGTGACTGAGGCTGGATTTGAATGCAAATCCTCCTGACTGCCGGCCCAGCGCTCTGTCCACTGTGCCACCTTGCTGCTCGTAGGAAGGTAGAAACTGTGATATCTGGCAACTGATTGGTCCTGTGAGGCGAATGAGGATGAGGAGTTGAGGATGACGATGAGGTTGTGAGCCTCAATGAATGGAAGGATGATGGCACTCTCAATAGTCTTAGGGAATTTGGGAAGAGAGGAGGGCTTGGGGGGAAAGAAAATGAGTTCAAATTTGGAATGGTGAACTTGAGACGGCCAAAAAGCAGAAGGAACGTGATTAGGACTGGAGTTCAGGAGAGAGATTAGTGGTGAAGGGGGCAGGGAGACTATATAGGCCTGGGTAGTAAGAACAACTGAGCCCATGGGAGCTGATGCAATTGCCAAGCAAATTCATAGAGAGAGAGAGGAAAGACGAGGGCCCAGGGCAGAGCCTTAGGGGACACCTGTGCTTAGGGAGCGCGACCCAGATGAAGATCTAGCAAAGGATGCTGAGAAGGGGCTTCAGTGCTGGCAGAAGAGAGCAGTGTGATGAAAACTTAGAGAGAAGACAGCATTCTGGAAAATTGAGGGTATATACATATATGTGCGTGTATATACATATACGTGTGTGTGTATCACCATTTGTGTATATGCTCTATCTCCTGATACCCTGATAGAATGTAAGCTCCTTGAGGACAGGACCTGGCTCACTTTTGTCTTTGTACCCCCAGCACCCAACACCGTGCCTGGTACAGAGTCCAGAACAGTGGTGTCAAACTCAAATAGAAATGGGGGCCACTAAACCAGCCATATATTGATATAGGAAATCACATGTTATTAACATTATCTGTGCTTCGTTGTATTTTATTGGTTTTGTTATATTTTTCCCAATTACATATTAATGTGGTTCAGGCAGCACTCCAGAATGTTGTGAGTGCTAGACCCAGAGTCAAGAAGACTTGAGTTCAAATGTGACCTCAGACACTGACTAGTTGTGTGACCCTGAACAAGTCACTTCACCCTGTTTACCTCAATTTCCTCAACTGTAAAATGGACATGGTAATAGCACATAGCTCAAAGGGTTGTTGTGAGGATAAAATGAGATATTTGTAAAGCACTTAGCCCAATGCCTGGCACATAGTAGGTGCTATTAGGTAAATGCCAGTTATTGTTATTATTATCATCATCACAGAGAATATGGAATTGTTTTAATTCAGTCATTTAACTGGGTAGCATTTACTAAGCACTACTATGTGCCAGGCAAAACTATGCTAGGTGCTAGAGATACAAAGAATTGAATAGAATTAAATCAGAAGAGATGAGTACAGATAAGCATGTTCAAACCCACCTGCTATGCTCTTTAGCTTGTCTATGCATCCCCTGTCTTCGTCAGGACAGAAGATGCAGCGGGGTCCACATTCACTCCAAGCTCCCTGCTATCAAGGATTCAAGCAGCTTTGCCCAGGTCAGGCTAACTATCACGAAGCTGCAGCCCGTGACTATTTCAGGGGGGCTTCTTTTAAACTAGAATCTCTTCTTTAACACCCGGCGGCTTCTGGTTAAGTCTAATCGAGGAGAATGAGTCAAACTCCTCCACCTGTGTCCCTGGTCCAGCTCCAATCGAGAAAACATGAACATTCCAGAGTCTGAGCGAACGAGCCTCCCTGATGAATAGAAATTTCCTTAAAATGCTATGAGTCCCCTGAAAGAATCGCACCAAGTTCCACCAAAGAGGGAATTCAGGGCAACTTCATCTCATGGGGCTCAATTATTTCTAAATTTATTTTTAAATAAATGAGACCTTCTTAAGCCATTTATCACCATGGCAACCAAGCAGCCTTGGAGTTGATGGGAGCTTTACCTCCTTTCACATTTCAAAATAAGCTTGTTACTAATGGCTTGGGGAAAGGAATGGTAGAGTAGCCAATAAATTAGGGGAAATATGGAGTTTAAAAGGGATCATAGTAAAGTCATATTTATAAAGTGGAAGAAAGCATGAAAACATATAGTCTTGTTTTGGGAGAGATATACAATAAAATCCCATTATTAGCAATTAATCAGTAGTGCCCAAGAATTAATCTTCTACGAAGGATCTGTAACAGGAAAGGGAAGTTTCAGTCTGGGAACCATCTCCACTAACACAGGTGGCAGCTCATCTATGACCCAGTAGGTGGGTTGTAGGGAATTGTCTAAGGTACAAGGAAATTAAGAATTTAAGAGAAATCATGATACAGTAGCAAGAATATTCAGTCTGGATTCAGAGGACCTGGATTCAAATCCTTTCACTATTTGCTACCTGGGAAAGTCAAGATCTCATTTATTTAAATATGAATTTACAAATAATTTAGTCCTGAATCCTCTCTTTGATGGGACTTAAGGTGTTTCAGATGACTTTGTGACAGTGAGTAAGACACTTCACCTCTCTGGGACAAAGTTGCTTCATCTATAAGATAAGGAGTATGGCTTGGTTGACTTCAAAGTTCTTCTCCAGCTCTAGAGCTATGATTTGATGAGCCTATGATTTTACCAGAGTCTCACAGCTATTAATTAAGTGTCAGAGCAAGTCTTCAAGATTTCAGGCCAAGTGCTCTAGCTATTACATCACACTGCCTCTAGAATTGACCATGCTGTAGGAAAAATCGTGGTCCATGGGTACAGGGAACACCAATCCTTATAATGCAGAAATTAAAATGTTGAAGACTTTGCCTCACCTCATTGCCTTGCCCCGGCAGAGTCATTGGGTTTCCTGGGTTTGTACGGGGGCCCAGTGGTACTGTGGAAAGTATTCATATGAGATGCAGAAAACCTAGCTTTGCCACTGACAAACCAGCTGGGTGGCCTTGGTCCAGCCACTTAAACAGTCTGAGCCTCAATTTCCCCATCGGTAAAATGAGAGGGCCAAATTAGATGACCATTAGGATCCTTTCTGCCTTTCAAATCACATCCTTCAAAGACAAGATGAAAACATAGCTAGAACCTTTTCATTCTTTTGTTTATTATTATTAATAATAATAATGTTATTATTTATAGAGTACTTCAAGGTTTACACAGTGCTTTGCATATATTATCTTATTTGCTCCTCAAAATAACACTGTTGTGTACATCTTCTTATTATCCCCATTTTACAGATGAGGATTCTGAGGCACGGAGAAGTTAAATGACTTGCCTAGAGTTGCAAAGCTAGTTAGTATCTGAGAGGATTTAAAGTTCCATCCTCCTAAGTCTAAATTCAACATTCTAGCTACTATACTACCTAGCTACCTTCTTCTAGCTTATAGCCTACCTGTCTAGGTATCGGTGATATGTTTGCTTTTCTCATTTGAGGTGGGAAGTTCATTAAAAGCTATTTTAGCCTAGTCCTGCCTCTGAAGCTTACCTATTTGGGGATAGAGATGGCTTGTGATTTCATTATGACAGGGAAATCCCATGGGAAGAAATTCCGTTTTCCAATAGAGTACAGACTAAGAAATTAAATAACTTTCTCAGAATCCTGCAGTCAGTAGGTGTCAGAGGTCAGACTTGAACTCAGTTCTTCCTGGTTCAAAACAGGTTCTTTATCCACTATGTCACGTTGTTATTGTTGTTGAGCCATTTTTCAGTCATGCCTGGCTCTTCCTGACTCCATTTGGGAGTCAGTTTCTTGGTAAAGATACTGGATTGGTTTGCATTTCCTTCTCAAGCTCATTTTATAGATGAGGAAACTGAGGCAAACGGGAGTAAAGTGACTTGACCAGGGTCACATAGTTAACAAGTGTCTGAGGCCAGATTTGAACTCACAAAGAGGAGTCTTCCTGACTCTTCCACTGTACCACTTAGCTGCCCCATGATTAACCTGAACCTAACTATACTATATAGCCTTGGCCGAATCACTTGTCCTTCTGGGTCCTCATTTTTTTCATATGTAAAGTGAGGGGGTTGGCCTAAATGGTCTGAGGCCCCTTCCAGCTTGACATCTGTGGTGCTTGAGTCAATCACTGCAGTCTAGGCACAGATGTCATCCAGCAGCAGTGCCTTTCCTGAAAGCCGGATACCCACCGTGCCAGCATCCATGAGTCACTATAGGCTAGAGGTACATGATTTCTGATTACTGGGGATGATGAAAGACACTCTATTGACCTGTCATCTGCGATGGAGAGTCACTGTCAGGGTCATTGCCCCAACTGACCCAAAGTTTGGGTAGAGGTTTGTATGCCTGGGAGGACACCTGCCTATTGGTGATCTGGGAGCTTTATCACCTATGAGGGGAAAGAGGAGCCACAATCATTTCACAACATCTTGATGGACTTATAATGTAGAAATCTCCCAAGGACCTGGTGGCCTAATATTAGAAAGTCCCCAACCCTTATATATGGACAGTATAAATCAGATGGTCTCATCTACTGTTATAACAAAGACCGACTATCCTTAGATAAGAGACCCTGCAGTGTTGTCTGTTGGGGCAATTAGGTGGCACAGTGAATAGAGTGCCAGGCCTGGAGTCAGGAAGATTCTTCTTCAGAGTTCAAATCTGGCCTCAGATACTTAATAGCTGTGTGACCCTGGGCAAGTCACTTATCCTGTTTACTTCAGATTCCTCATCTGTAAAATGAGCTGGAGAAGGAAATGACAAACCGCTCCAGCATCTTTGCCAAGAAAAGCCCAGATGGGGTCATGAAGTGTTAGACTCGACTGAAAAAAATGACCGAACAAGGAACAAGTGATGTCTTTAAAGACTGCCTTCATAATAGTAAAACCGTTTGACCTCTTTCTCTTATCTTTGGCTCTTGAATAGGGAATATTTTCTTATTCTGATAATAGATCCTGCCACTTGCGTTCAAAATTACCCCTCTTTTTTCCCGGCTGATTCCCATCTTTCTCTACCTCTCCCTCCCTTACGAAATGCTTGACTTATTTGTTCTAAGTTGCTGCAGAATGCTGCTGATGCACCATGTACTTTCATTGGCATCTGAAATTACGAAACCCAAATCTGTAGCCCAGGATTCTGCTATCAGTGAGAACAGATTTCATAACATGCTAAGAGATCTCTTTCCTTTCCATTCGGCCTCCTATCTTTAACCGACAGTCATCAGACCCTGTCTGATTAGTCTCCGTCTCCCAAAAAGTTGAGAGAATTCAACACATCATTTGAGCTATTTTTTGGAAGACACCTATGGGGATGAGGCCAGGGGAGGCAGGAGCTAGGGAAGACTGATTTCTGGGAAATGGTAACAAAGGCAGAACAGGAAAACATCAGAACTGATTGTCTCTTCTCAGAGAGCGGCAGGGAGGAGCAGAAACCCAGAATGTATAGCACCTGCCTGTTATGCTGGGGCTATTGGGGTCAATGGAAATCAGGCCTTTTGAGTTGATTCTCAGGCCAATAACTCTACATCTGCCTCCCTCCCATGGAAAACAAGAGAATTTGCCTATCAGACCTCTGAAATCATTTCCAGCTCTTAGGTCTATGACCCTTCAACACTTAGCACAGTGCTTGACACATAGTAGGTTCTTAATGGATGCTTATTGACTGACTGATTCCGGGACCTAAGATAAGTAAGAAATGAGGAGTACTGATGAAATCAATCAATCAACAAGAATGTATTAAGCACCTACTATGTTCCAGGGTCTGTGTTAGGCTCTGAGGCTACAAAGACAAAAGAAATAAACATCCTTGACCTCAAGAAGCTTTTATTCTGGCAAGGGAGGCAGCATGGCATGCTAGAAAGTGCACTGAGTTTGGAATCTGGAGGACCAGGGCTCAAATCTTTCCCAACAGTGAGATGATGGCCACATCATCGAATGCCTCTGAACCTCCATTTGGGCAGTTAGGTGGCACAGTGGGTAGAGTACAGGGCCTGGAGTCATGAAGACTCATCCTGATGAGTTCAAATCTGGCCTCAGACACTTACTAGCAAAGCACTTAATCCTCTTTGCCTCAGTTTCCTTCTCTGTAAAATGAGCTGGAAAAGGAAATGGCAAAGGAGTCCAGTATCTCTGCCAAGAAAATCCCAAATGAGGTCACAAAGAGTCAGACAGCAACTGAACAGCAGAATCTCCATTTCCCCATCTGAAAAATGAGGGCCATGCTGTGGACTAGAATGCTAGGTGACCTTTAGGTCTCTAAGGAGCTTTGCAGCTCTAAATGTATGATCCTGTGTTTGCATGTAGATAACAGTTAATCCAGAATAAATATAAAGACCAATATGACATAATTAGGGAGGGGGGCTCTAGCAGCTGGGGGGAGATCTCATACAGAAGGCAACAGTTTCAAAGGGAACCTTTCTAAGGCTTCCCAGGGAGGGAGCCCTTGAGGGAAGCTTTAAGACTTCTCAGGGCAGATGTGAGGTGGAAGATTGCTCCAGGAATGAGTCGCCAGGACAGCAAGTTGGCAGGGCAACGTGTGCAGCTCGGTGGAGCAGTACTGAAAGGCCTGAAAGCCAGGATTGGGGGGCTGGACAGCAGCCTCTCTATCCCATTTTGCACCACAGCTGGCTGGGGTGAATAGGAGGGGCGTCCCCATCTTCCTGAGATGCCTTCCTGTGCTGATTTTAAAACTCTGGCCTCTCTCCAGCCCGGCAGAAGGTTATTTACAGAGCTGTGTCTCACTCAGAGAAAGCTCGAGGGAGTTCATGCTTGACTCTATGCTAAGCTCAACTCTGCCTTTGTTCCTTTAGTCACCAGGCTTACTCTCCCATCCTGTCAGTCTATGTGTTTCTTCCTGGGAAATGCTCTTGGGAAAAGTGAGGCTTGGCCCCCTGCTTCTGAGAAAGCCGAGCTCCCTTGCAGGGCTAGGGTTGCCTGTCTGTACTTGGATGGGTCTGGAGGGTTTCTCAGGCAGGTCCTGAGCTGGTCAAGTGTCCAGGATTGGCAGCCAGTTGTGAGAGCTCCCATTAGAATAGCACATGGGCTTGGATCAGAGAGTTTGTTTCTGAAGTCTTCCCTATCCTTGGCAACTAAAAGAATAAGAGGGAAACAGTGGAAACATTACTGGTTCTAGAATGAGAAGAAATGAGGTGTACTTTCTGAATGACTTTGGACAAGTCTTGTGACCTCTATGGTCCTCAGTATCCCCTTATGTACAATAAAGGGGCTGGACAACATAGGTACCTCAGTTTCTTCATCTATAAAATAAAAGGGTTTACTTGGCTTCTGAGACCCCTCCCACCTCTATAATCCAACGGCCCCATCATAGAAACTCTTCAGCCCAAGCACGAATTCAATTAACTAGCAAACATTTAACACTCAGTCAAGAATAGATAAGGTATTGTGCCAGGTACTGGGAGATACAGAGGCAAAAGCAAAATGACCCTGCCCTCAAGATGCTTACCATCTACAGTGTGAATTATTCTAACCAAGGGACTGAGGGTAGCTAGATACAGTCAAACAAGTCCATGGTATTATTTCTGAAGTACCATACCCAAACCCCTGTCTCCAGACATTTTAGAAATTAATCTGTCTTGCTTGGGGGGAGAATATTCTGTCTCCTTACCCCCTAGCCTCGAATTGGAGCTGCCATTCATGGGCCCAACCTCTGATCTGCACAAGACCTGGGCCTGTTTGCTCCTCCTTAGACATTCTCTGACTCCTCCCTGCCAGGTGCTCCCTTTATAGGTGCTCAATTAAGAATAGGCCCAGATCATCTTTGGCCTGACTGCAGCTTAGAACTCCCCAGCTCAATGGATCTAGCAGCTGCAGCACCCTCTCCTCCAGCAGCAGGGACCACAGGCTTGGACCACTATGTCCAGCTCATCTGCCTGGATCCTAGGAGCCATATCCCATTCCTACATAGGATTCCTGGCACCAAAAATAGACTAGCTACATCTCGCTCATCTGTAAACTAAACTAAACTACATTAAATCATACTGAAGAACATAATTGCAAATATTCACCAGAGCTATGTGGTGGCCTCTGGATTATCTTGGCATTGCCTGATGGCACTCACAGAACCTGAGTTTGGAGAGACATTGGGGCTCATTTGTCCGGGTCCCTATTCACTGGAGAATCCTCCATAACATAAGCAATGAATGGTCACATAGCTCCTGTCTGAAAACCTCCACAAAGATGGACCCCTCTCCCTCCCAGGGTAACCCACTCCTTCTTTGCAGAGCTTACATTGTAAGGCCTTCCCCCCTGAAATCCAGCCTACATTTGCTTCTTTACAACCTACCCCACCACCCTCCAGCGCTCCTCATTCTGTCCTCTGGGGCTCAACAGATCGCGTCTGATCCCTCTTCTGTGTGACAGCCCTTCAAACGTTAAAAACGGCTGTCAGGGAAGACTCAGATGTGGTACCAGTGGCACTCCCCAAACTTTTCCAGCAGTGCAGCCAAATGAGCTCCCGGGTGCCTTTTGTATCCCTTTACAGACAATAGCTCCCTCTAAGAATGAGAAATAGCTATACGGCTTTTTTTTCTTTATTTTAATGATCCAAATGGTTTCACCAAGACGCCCTAGGGCTCCTTTGGGTAGAGTTAACTCCTTAGTGGGGTTGGCCCAGAAACTTTTAGGATCTTTGGCATAGATCTCCCAATACCAATTTTGAAACATTTACATTTTTACTCAGTTTAAAGTCCTAATTTTCATCCCAGCCTCTTATCCCTTTGCCTAAACTTCCACCATCAGAAATCCTTTGGGCCTTAAGTGCTTTTTGGTTAGTAATTTCAATAAATATTTCTTGTAAGTCCGGTCTGTTTAGAGCAGTGGGAAGTGGCTCTGGAAACATAAAATCAAAGCTCTAGAATATGACAGGCCCTTCGAGATCATATAGTCCCACTGTTTTACAGATGAAGAAACTGAGGCATGAGGAGGCAAATGACTTGCCCCAGGTCACATAGAAATAAAGAGCAGAAGTAGGTTCTGACTCAGGTCCTCTGCCTCCAGAAGCGGTGGTGCTATGTCATACACCACTGTTCTCTGAGTTCATATCTCTGCCACTTATGTGATCCTGTTGGTCAAGTCAATGAAACCTCACTGGTCTCAGTATCTTTATCTGTAACATCAGAGGGCTGGATTAGGAGACTTTAAAGGGCCCCTTGATAAAGTCAGTCAACAAACATTTATTAAGTGCCTTCTGTGTGCCAGTCACTGTGATGAGCTTTGGGAATACAAAAAAAAAGGCAAAAACACAGTCCCTGCCCTTAAGCAGTTCACAGTCTAATGGGGTAGATAACGTGCAACCAAGTACATACAAATAAGGGATATATCTGGTGTAAATGGGAGGGGATCTCAGAGGGACAGCACCAGCAATGAACAGGCCAGAAAAAGCTGCCAGGAGAAGGTGGAATTTGACATAGTCTTGAGGAAGGACAGGGGAGCCAGCCGACAGAGGGAAGGGATGAGAGTATTTCAGACCCAGGGACAGCCAGAGGCAGAGACTGGAGACGAAGTGGAGTGTGCAGAGAATGACTAGCAGGCCAGGGTCACTAGATTGTACAGGGCATGGAAGGGAGTTAAGTGGGAGTTGACTGGAAAAGACAAAAAAAGTTTGTATAGCAAAGGGCTGAAAAGTCAAAGTGATGATTTTAAATTTCATCCTGGAGGTAATAGGGAGCCACAGGAGTTTACTAAGGAGGAAGCTGGTATCATCAGACCTGTGTTTTGATCGTTGTGACAACAGAGGGGAAGATAGACTGGAGTGAGGAAGGGCCTTGAGGTAGAGAGAACCACCAGAAGGCTCCTGCGATGAGCCAGGCACAAGGTGATGAGGTTCTGCCCAAAGGGTGAGGCTGGATGTATGGAGAGAAGGGGCACAGGTGGATCATGTAGCTCTTGAGGAAAGCCCTTTGAAAATACAAATATACGTGGCCATTGAGACCCTGTAAGCCTCACAGTCTTGGTGAGGATTATCTGGCCACCAAATGGCATAGGAAGGGCTGTTTTGTGAAGCAGGGATTAGAACCAAAGGCAATGGGGAAGGGGGAGGAGCAAAGCCAAAAGCCTTCCCTGCCCCAGCTGTACAGAAGAGTAGGAGCAGCTGTGGGGGGTGGGGCTGCCCCCTCACTGGAGCTTTGCCAGCAGACCTCGGGAGCACCTCAAGGATTTTGCAGGGGCTGATTTTTCTTTGGATACAGGTTAGACAAGTATGCCTCAAAGATCCCTTCCAGGCGTGCTTCAGGGAATAAGTGTGGATGGGTTGGGGATTTTTTAAAATTATTTTTTATTTATTTCCTTAGCTATTTCCCAATTACATATGCAAACAAATTTTGGCAATCATTTTGTAAAATTTTGGGTTTTAAATTCTCTTCCACCCCTCTCCACCCCTTGAGAAGGCAAGCATTTTGCTTTCCTTTTTTAATTATTTATTTATTGTTAACACTCTTCTTTTTAAATGTTGACTTCCAAATTCTCTCCCTCCCTCCCAACCTGCCCTCACCCACTTAGAAGGCAAGTAATATATCAGTTATACATGTGAAGTCATGCAAAACATATTTCCATATTAACCATGTTTCAAAAAAAAAGCAAGAATATTAAAGAAAGTGAGAAAATTTTGCACTCGGAGTCCATCAGTTCTCTCTCGGGGGTGAACATTTTTTCGTCATCATCATCCTTTGGAATTGCCTTGGATCATTGTATTGAATAGAGTAGCCAAGTCTTTCACAGTTAATTATCACGACAACATTACTGTTACTGTGCTCAATGATCTCCCAGTTCTCACTTCACTTTGCATTGATTCATAGAGTTCTTGCTATGTTTTGTTTTTCCTTAAACCAACCCCCTCATCATTTCCCACAGCACAATAGTGTTCCATCAAGATCACATGCCACAGCTTGTTCGGCCATTCCCCAATTGATGAGTATCTGCTCAATTTCCAATTCTTTGCTGCCAGAGAAAGAGCTGCTATAAATATTTTGGGGCAGCTTGGTAGCACAGTGAATAGAGTGCTTGGCTAGAAGACTCATCTTCCTGAGTTCAAATATGGCCTCAGACACTTACTAGCTATGTGAACCTGGGCAAGTCACTTAGTCCTCTTTGACTGTTACCTATCTGTAAAATGAGCTGAGGAAGGAAATGGTAAATCACTTCAAGAAAACTCCAAAAAGGGTCATGAAAAGTTGGACATAACTGAACAACAAATAAATATTTTTGTATGTATAGGTCTTTTTTCTTTTTTCACTGATATCTTTGGTATACAGATGTAATAGTGGTAATGCTGGGGCAAAGGTTACGCATAGTTTTATAGACCTCTGAGCATAGATCCAAATTGCTTTCCAGAATGATTAGATCAATTCACAACTCCACCAACAGTTCATTACTGTACCTATTTTCCCCTCATCCACTCTAGCATTCATGAGGTGACACTTCAGAGTTGTTTTAATTTGTCTTTCTCTAATCAATAGTGATTTAAAGCATTTTTTCACATGACTATAGACGGCTTTGGTTTCTCCTTCTGAAAACTGCCTGTTCATGTCCTTTGACCATTTATCAATTGGGGAATGGGCCTTATTTTTATAAATTTGACTCAGTTGTATACTCAGCATATATTTGAGAAATGAGGTCTTTATCAGAAAAACTTGCAATTTTTTTATGTTACTTCGTTGTCTATGGTATCTTTTAACAAAATATAGTTTCCCTAACTATCTCTTTTAATTAAGTCTATTTTTGTTTTTGTTTTGTCTGATATCATGATTGCTATCCAGCCTTTTATAATATAACTACAGCTTATTAGAATCTGCTCCAGCCTTTTATTTTAATATTATGTGTGTCTTTCTACATCTGTGTCCCTTGCAAATGTATTGTTGGATTCTAGTTTCTAATCCAGTCTGCTCTCTGCTTCCATTTTATGAGTGAGCTCATCCCATTCACATTCACAGTTATGATTACTCACTGTGTATTTCCTTCCTTCCCATTATCTTCTGTGTCTTCCTCTCTCTCTCTCTTTTTATCCTATCCCTCTTCAAAAGTCTATTTTGCTTCTAACCACTGCCTCCTTTAATCTGCTCTTCCCTTTATTATTTCCCGCCTTTCTTTCATCCCCTTCCCATCTTATTTCCCTATTGGGTAAGTTACATTTCTATACACAACTGAGTGTGTTTATATATTCTTTCTTCTTTGAACCAATTCCAATAAGAGTAGCATTGCCTGCCACCACCACCCCATTTCCCCTCCGTTGTAAAAGCTCTTACTTGCATGTCTCTTTTACATGAGAAAATTTCCCCCATTCTCCCTCTCCCTCTCCCCTTCTCCCAGTGCATCCCTCTTTCTCAACACTTCATTCTTTTTGGAAATCCCACCAACATAATTGGCTCACACCTATGACCTCTGTCTATGTAAACTTTTAACTGCCCTAATAATGACAAGGTTCTTAGGAGTTACAGGTATCATCTTCCCATATAAGAATGTAAACAGTTTAACTTTATGAAGTCCATTATGATTAGTCTTTCATGTTTGTCTCTTTATACTTCTCTGAGTTTTCTGTTTGAATGTCAAGTTTTTATTCATCTCTGATCTTTTCATCAGGCATGCTTGAAAATCTTCTATTTCATCAGATATCTATTTCCCCCCTGAAGCATTACATCAGTTTCTCTGGGTAGGTGATTCTTGTTTGTAATCCCAGCTCATTTCCCTTCTGGAATATTACATTTCAAGCCCTCTACTCCTTTAATGTGGAAGCCCTAAATCCTGTGTAATGCTGACTGGGGATCCACAATATTTGAATTTTTTCTGACTGTTTGAAATATTTTCTTTTTGAACTAGGAGCTCTGGAATTTGGCTATGATATTCCTGGAAGTTCTCATTTTGGGATCTCTTTCAGGAGGTGATTGATGCATTCTTTCAACTTTAATTTTATCCTCTGGAACTAAGATATCAGGGCAGTTTTCCTTAATAATTTCTTAAAATATGATGTGTAGCCTCTTTCTTTGTTATGGCTTTCAGTTAGCCTGATAATTCTTAAATTACCTCTCCTTGATCTATATTCCAAATCATTTGTTTTTCTGATGAGATATATCACATTTTCTTCTATTTTTTTCATTCTTTTGACTTTGTTTTATTGGGGTCTTTTTTTGAAGTCATGTGGTATCATTAGCTTCCACTTGCCCAATTCTGATTTTTAAGGAATTATTTTCTTCAGTGCAATTTTGTACCTTCTTTTCTACTTGATTTTTTCTGCATTTTAAGCAGTTCTTTTCTTCAGTGAATGTTTGTGCCTCTTTTATCATTAAGCCAATTCAGGTTTTTTAGCTGTAAAATAATAGTAATTAATAAATATTAACTAAGTCATTTGATCCTCACCACAACCCCGGGAGGTGGTTGATATTATGTATCCATTTTACACATGGAGAAACTGAGTCTGAGAGCGCTTAGTTGACTTGTCCATGGTCACACAGCTAGTAAGTCTGTGAAGTAGGATTTTAATTCAGTACTTCCTAACTTCAAGTCCAGTGTTCTGTCCACTATACCACATGACCATTACCCAAGGTAGAAATTGGATTAGATGGATGCTAAGGGCCTTTAATGCTCTACAATTCTTGGCTTCTGTCTAGGCATTAGGCTTCAGGGAGTAATTTACAATTACATTTCTCTGTAGGTTAATGGCTTTCAAGTAAAGTCGGACTAAAAGCTCAGGAAAAGCAGAATAAGATAGATAATTACTAGTCCCTAATTATGGCTATAAATCACATTTCCTTTCTTTTTTGTTATTAGGAGCAGCTTCAATTGAGAAAACACATATTAATTTTAATTGCTTGGCCAGCTCAGTTCCTCACACACTCAACCTTCTGCTTCCTTCCCACTATACCATGGCAAAAGAATATTCTTTGGCCAATGTGAGAAAAAAGAATCATACTGACAGATAACACTGATTTAAGGTTTATAAAACACTTTACAAATAGCCTAGCCTCGGGCCAGCCCTGTGAGCTAAGTACATATTTTTCAGATGAGAAAACTGGGACTAAGAAAGCTTAAATGACTGACCTAATACCAATTACCTTGAGACTTGGTGGCTATGTCAATCCATCAACAAGCATTTATTAAGCACCTGCTGTATACTAGGGGTTGGAGACAAAATGGGAACAGTCCCTAACCCCAAGGAACTTACATTATAATGAAGGAGATAGCATGCAAATAAATACATATATTCAAGGTATATACAGACCAGAAACAAGGTAGCCTTAGGGATAAGACACTAGCAGCTGGGGAGAGGGGGGGGAAACCTCCCTGTCAGAAATAGTGTATTAGTTTCAAGTCAATTTATTGTGGGGCTGAATCAAGTAGATTTCTCCTCAGTGCTAGTTTCTCACTGGTTTCAGCTGTTATTTCCACCACTTTGTCCAGTGATAGAAAAGCCATAGGACACGAAATTACTACATATTGCACACAAGATCATAACCTGCTCCATCTCATTTTCAGATGTCTATTCACCTAAGATAAGGAAAAAATAAATGCGAAAGAAGCAGACACCATGTACTCAGGGACACAGGGCACAGGGGAAGTGAGATATGGCAGCCCTTCTTCCTCCCATGAAGTTTACAGAAATGTTTTCTCACTCAAAAACTACCAGAAAAGAAGGCCGAGGGAGGGTGTCTAATAATGCTTTCTATACTAATTCATATCTTCTTTTTTTTATCGCTCCTTTGGTTCTGAAGTCAATTAAGAAACTCCTTGTTACCCCCAAAGCACCAGCCTCTCAGTGCTTCACACAAGAAATAAGGTCACCAAGCCTCCACATATCAGATTGAAACCAGGTAGGAAATATTACCATGCTCTAAAAATTAGGACCTCATTGGCACACCCTGCATTAAAGTCCTTCTCATATCCCTCACACCTTGTTAAATTTGCTATCTTAAACAAATTGTCTAGGGTGCATATGTGTAGTTTTTGTTAAATTCTTATCCCTCAGAAATGTAAGAAGGATGGGGGTCCTGGAGAGGCTTAGGTATTGTCTTTTCATTTGATTCCCCAGAGCCACACATTAAAACATATCAAAATATTCAATTTGGCACAAATTATACATAGCCCCACATATGCAGGTAGAAATCACAATGGTCACCAAGCACAGTTATGCAAATTCAAGAAAGAGCATTTTGAATGA
>NW_027555847.1:19906369-20118869 GCF_003287225.1 Phascolarctos cinereus
CTGGACTTGGAGTGAGGATTAACTGAGTTTGAATCCTGTCTCTAACTCTTATTAGCTTTGTGACCCTGGGCAAGTCATTTACCCTCCATGCCTCAATTTCCTCATAAAATGAGAATAATACTAATGGTTTAAAAGGTTATTGTAAGAAATAAATGAAATGATATACGTAAAACACTAACAAAAATGAGAGGAAGCCCACTGCTACCCAAGCCAGCCTCGTGCCACGTTAGGACAGCTCACGTCATTAGGAAGTTGTTGTTATTATTGTTTTCCCTGACTACAAACCTTAGATCTGTTCTTTTCAACATCTGTCATATTCCAACTCCCACATTCTACTTCTCAGATTTCTTAATATGAATTTATCTGCTTGGTATGCAAAAGAAGAGCTCCATTCTCCTGCCTCCTTTTAACTGTACAGTCACTTTTGGGTATTTTGCCCCCTCCTTGGGTCTGTGGATTTCGGGGGGGTCTTTGAATCTTAGAAAACATATTTTATGCCCGCTTTTTAATATCCATTGTAATCCTATGATTTCCTTTTGTAATCCTGTGTTATTTCATCTATTTTTGAACAGAGTTAATGAGAGAATGTGTTTTATTTGACTATACACATTTGTTACAAATGATCTATTTTTCTTTTCTTTTACCAAAGGAGTAAGGGGTGGGACAGAGAGAAGAAATGGATTTCTGTTCGTTTGTTTCTTTGTTTGTTTTTGCTTTTTGGTGAGGCAGTTGGGATAAAGTGACTTCCCCAGGGTCACACAGCTAGTAAGTGTCAAGTGTCTGAGGTCAGATTTGAACTCAGGTTCTCCTGACTCCAAGGCCAGAACTCTACCCACTACATCACCTACCTGCCCCTATTTCCATTAATTTTTTAAAAAGTTGTTTTGTGAAAGGCTTTGCCAGACTGACAAAGGGGACCATCACCCTCCCCCCCACCACACACAGAATCCCTATTGAATAAACATATTACAATCATGATTTTCCTCCCACCAAGCTTCCACAGTACCTATGATGTCAAACCTTCCATCTTGCATCAGAATTTCAATTTCACCTTGATTGGTACCCATACTTCAAAAATTCTGAGCCATGGATTTAGTTTGTGATCTTTTTTTGAATTTTTTTCTTGTGAATTAATAATATTTTAATTGTTATTCTTCCTAAATTATAGCTGATCTCTGTGGTATCCATCTTGGTGATTTTTTTTTTTACTGGGCCCATGATTTCATTGTTTTTGGAACCTCTCAGTGAAGGAATTTCCCCTTCCAAAGTCAATAGGCATTTTTCTGCAATTCATAGTCTTAGAGAATTACCTAGGACAATGAGAGTGGCTCGACAAGAGATCCTGGAGCCAATATATGTTATAAACAGGACTGAAACCCAGATCTTCACTCTCCAAGACCAACATTCAATGTCCTATGTTATGGCTACCTCCCATGGCATACAAAGAATTTCAGAGTTAGAAGAATTGGGAATGTGTCATTAAATGTGTCATTTAATGTGTCATTAAAAAGTCAGGCAGTGTTACAGAGACATCTACACTGTTCCCTAACCTTGAGCTAATTTTAAACCAAGGTACATGGTTGACATGGTGTCCAAGTGGACTGGAAAACTGAGAGAACCTAATTTTAACTTCTGTTAATATGGGAGTAGCAAGAAACTGGCAGATGAATAAATGTGGAAGGACACCAAAGGAGGAAGGAGGCATAGAGCTTTGACTTGTCTATTGTGAAATCGAAATTATTTCTTTTAGGGAGCTTGTACATAGGACTAATAATAGTCACCAGGTACCTGGGACCAAGAACCAAAGTGGGAAAAGAAGCAGAATTGTGCTATGTATATTTTTTCAGAGTGGCTTTAAATTATCTTTCAAAGAAAGTCTTCCTTCTCCTTGAAACCTTCCCTGATGCTTCATCTCTTCCTACTTTCCCCTTTTATTGCCTTTTCACATTATAATTTATGTATCTTAGTTCTTGATCCATCTTTTATTTACCCACATGACTATAAGAATAGAATAGCCCTGGGCTTAGAAGAAGGAAGACCTGGATTCAAATGCTTCTTCTGACACTTACCTCATGTGCTTTTGTTGGGCAAGTCACTTAACTTGTAAGTATCTCTGGCAACTTCCTAGGACTTATTTATTAAGTCATGAAGGATATTGTTCTCTCCTGGTCCTCCTCCTATACCACTTCTTCTTGGTCTCTTTTGCTGCCCCTCTCATTCAGATCATGCGCTCTAACTATAGATGTCCCTCAGGGTTCTGACTTAGACACCCTTCTATATACTTCAGTTGGTAATCTCATCAGCTTGCATGAGAAAGTAAAAACATGAAACAACAAAAAAGAGAAAATAGTATGCTTTGACAGCATTCAGACTTCATGGTTCTTTCTCTGGATGTGGATAGCATTTTCCATCATGAGTCTTTTGGAATTGTCTTAGATCATTGCATTGCTGCAAAGAGCTAAGTCTAACAAAGTTGAGAAGAGCTTTACTCTTTCTGGACTTTAGGAGTTTTTTGGGGGGTGTGGGAAGACTAAACTTTTAAAGGTTCCTTTTAGTGATAGGAGAATACAATCAGTATCAATAGGCATTTATTAAGCTTCTACCATGCACCAGGTATTATGCTTGGTGCTGCAGATACAAGGACCAGTACTAAATTATCCCTGCCCTCAAGAGAGGGACTATAATGAGACAGACAATGCCCTTTAAACTTTTCCTAATGAAGCTCAGTTGGGAAACAAGGGATGAAAAGAATGTGGAGATGGAAGGTGGTATACTATGGCTAATGGATAAGAAATAGTCTATTCTGGGCTTGCAGATACATTGTTCCTGTCTTCGTGGTACTTCCAAGCCCCTGATGGAGGAGAGAGAGGACCAACATTAAACACAATGATGAACTTGTCAAAATCTGCCTTATGCTTTTGTGACCTTCCCTGATGTCCAGCTATTAGTACCAAGGAGAGCGCCTCCTCCCTGCAGCCTTTCGGGTATCTAGTATCTGAACAGTAACTATGCCCAAGAAGTGATGTTATCTCAACCATTTAAATCTGAGTGTGAACCATCACCTCCAGGGGCACCTTGATTGTGAATTTTATTTCTAATTGATCTGAATAATGAAGATCACAACCCATCAAAGTCTGCTTATTCTATAGGCAGAAGGATATAAATGTATATAAATAACAGGATTGTGGATTTAAGCTGAAGAAGATTTAAGGGTCTGTCTACTTCCACCACATTATTTTACAGGTGAGAGAACTAAGGTCCAGTGAGGTTAAATAACGTGCCAAGGTCATATAGGTAGTGATTGGCAATTGGTAGAGATGGATTTGAACTTGGGTCTTGTGACTTCAGATACATTGGGTGTGTGTGTGTGTGTGTGTGTGTGTGTGTGTGTAAGCAACATGTAGCTAGAGGTCTACCCTTAAGGTCTACCTGTCAAGAAGACCAGAATTCAGGTCCAAGCTCTGCCTCTTCCACAGACTAGCTGTATATTTATGGCAAAACCATTGAACCTCTTAGTGTCCTAGGCACCTCTCTAACACTATTCATTTAATAATAGGTTAATATCTACATTGTTAGAGAGAATTTCCATACCAGAAATTGCTTATAATAATAAAATCAAAGGTTTAGTTCAAAATATAGGATGTTCTAAAAATCTTAGTGCAATTTTAATCTAGTAAACCTTAAAACTGCACTAAGAATTTTGGTACACCTGGTATCTACATACATGTATGTGTATTAAAATGCACACATACACAAACATATAGAGACATTTTATTGATGTGATCACTCCACCCAACCCTAGGGAAATTTAGCAGGACACACATGAAAAAATAAAAAGGGAAGGAGAAGAATGGAAGGTCACGTGCATGTTTACACCCACACATAAGACAATCCATTAGAGCATATCAAACTTGGTCTTTAGTAATATTAAAATGACTCCCCCAGGCAAGATCTTCTAAGTACTCTCTCTAATGGAACAATTCCAGCAATACCCAGGCTCAGCCTTCCAGCCATGTTAATTGAATCTGTGTGTTTGTGAAGCAATTAGAAAGAGAGAGAAAGACAAATGAGTGTACAGATAATGAAAAGGTGCATAATTACAAACAGGGACATTGTTATTCAGATCCAAGAGCTGGTGTGGCTGAAAAGCATTTGTAACCCATAATAAGGTATTAATCATGGTTATTCATCGAAAAAACCTTTGGCTGTGATGGCATTTCAGAGGGCAGGGCTTTTTTTTTTTTAAGTGATAGACTCTTGAACCACCACTGAAGCCTCATTTTGATCATTCATTTTTGAGCAAGGCGACCCTGAGTCCAACCACCAGAACCCAAGTTCACCCTGTGCCCCCCTACCTGATTTGTTGTTTCCTCTTCTATATTACCCATACTAATGTGAGTACCCTAAAAGGCTCATCCCTGGGTTCTCTTCTCTTTTTGCTCTGCACTCTCTTATTTGGTGATTTCATTAGCTCCCATGGGTTCAGTTATCATCTCTATGCTAATGACTCCCAGATTTATATAGTGTCTTTTCTGACCTCCAGTCTCACATTGCCAACTGGCTATTGGACATCTTCAGCAGCGAGGTATCACACTGGATACAGCACTGGGTTTGGAATCAGGACGACTCTCTTCATGAGATAAAATCTGGCCACAGATACTAGCTGTGTGACCCTGAGCAAGTCACTTAACCCTATTTCCCCACTTCCTCAACTGCAAAATGAGCTGGAGAATGAAATGGCAAACCACTCCAGTACCCTTGCCAAACACCCCAAATGAGTTCACAAAGAGTTAGACATGACTGAAACAATTCAACAACAATAACAATTGGACATCTCAAACTGAATCTCCCATAGTCATCACAAATTCAATATGTCTCCTCAAAAATTCTTCCAATCTTCCCTTTTACTTTTGAGGGCATCATCATCCTCCCTGACACCTAGTCTTATGGTCTCAGTGTCATCATAGACTCCCCACTTGTTCTCACTGCACATGCTTAATCCATTGATGCATCTTATTGTTTCTACCTTCACACTATCTCTCTAACATGCCTCCTCTTCACTCACAAAGCCACCACATGCATAGTTCAAGTCCTCATTATTTCTATCCTTGGCTAGCCTGTTCATTCATCTCCATTCTTTATTTTTCTCTCTCCAACTCATCCACTATAGAGCTGCCAAAGTCATATTCCTAAAGCACACTTGTAACATAGCATGTTTAAAAATAATAAAAACCTTCAATGACTCCCTATTACTTAGCAGTTAAAGCTCTTCATAATCTGTCTCTAGGCTACTTTTGCAAGATTATTACAAAATTCCTCTTCTTTATACACTCTACATTCTGGCTAAATCATACTTCTTGCTATTCCTCACACATGGTATTTGATCTCTCATTTCTATGACTGGGTAGGTTGTCTCCAACGATTGGAATGCCCTCGCACCCCAGAATCCCTGGGCTTTTTTTCAAAGCTTGGCTCAGGTTCTATGTCCATTTGTGAATTCTTTCCTGGTAGTGCCTTCCTCAATGTACATCATGTTATCTATCTCAGCAATCAGTTTATACTTTATTTATATGTATACATGTTGTTTCCTCTAGTAGATTGTAAGTTCTTTGAGGACAGGGATTGTTTCATTTTTGTCACTATATCCCCAGTATCTGGTACCTAATAAATAACTTGATTGATTGGTTGAATAGACCCCCCCATCTTTCTGAAATGAGATCCAAATTTTGTCATTCTAGTTCTTCTTAAGTCCTATATCAGTGATCAGCCCCTGAAGGGATAGCATGAGCATATGTTGGTGATGAAGAGGAATCCCTAAAGCTAGAGAGAAGAATCCATCTAGGGAAATAAGGTGTGGTCAAAGAATCACTGAAGCCCAGAATTTTAGATTTGGAAGTGACCTCTGGGGCCATTTAGTACAAACCATCCCTGAAAGAGAATCTCTGGTATAACACACTAGAAATGGTCATCAAGCCTCTGCTTAAAGACTTTCAGTGAGGAAGGAAGGCACTACCCTCCTAGGCAGCCCATTCCACTTTGGGATCACCTTCATTATTAGCAAGTTGGATGAAAGTATCAGCTGAGACAGTAAGCCAAAGATCTGAGCCAAGTGTAGCCAGAGTAAATAGGGGAGAACAGAAATCATTGTCCAGGTTCTATAGCTACTGTGTTATCCTGAGTCTGTCTAGAAGAATGCACCACAAAGTTGGCAATAGGATTATAGAAGCATAGATTTAGAATTCTAAAAGACTTCAGTGACTTTTTCAGTCCATAGACCACAGAAGAGAAAACCAGGTCTTAGTCACACAGGTATTAAGTATCAGAGATGGGATTTGAACCCAAGTCCCCTGATTCCAAAACTAATACTTTTCCCATTTTACCACATTGACTCTTTTAATATTGCATCAAATTTCCCTGATCCAAATAACCTTCTTTTATAGCTATGGGATGCTATTCATGTGCTCTTCTCTTGGATACATTACTGAAGGACTGAACAGACCTATCCTGAATGGTCAGCCATCTTAATAGCATTTAGTCATGCGATAAAGACTTTTCTGACAATGACATGACAATGATGATGTCAACAATGATGATGATGATGACAATGCAATGAAGATGATGATAATGGTGATGGTAGTGATAACTTACATTGATATATAGCTTTTGAGTTTTCAAGATGAATTACATCTATGTTTTCATTAGGTGCTCCTTTCAACCCTAGAACTAGGTACATTTATACTAATATTCACATTTAACAGCTGAGGAAATCAAGCCTCAGAGAAGTACAAGTGACTTTCCCATGATGACTCACCTATTTACTCTCAGAGGTAGAAGTCCAAAGCAGGTCTTTATGATTCCAAGTCCAATAGCCTTCCAGCTATGCTACTCTGCCTTTCCAATAACAATATCAGTGGCAGGGCAGTCACCAGAATTTGATTTTAAAATGGGACTTTCAAAGTCTGATTCCAAATATAAAGACCTCTTTTCAGGGCTTCCATGGTTTGTGGAAAGGAACCACTACTTGTACGCTTAGAGGGGAAAGGAGAAAGGGATGGCATGCTTAGACTAATTTCATGATCAGTGCTATAGCCCACAAGCCCCCACTGGTATGATTCCCCTCATGATTATCAGTAGATATCAATTAGTCAGACTTTTATGAGCATTTAGAATTTAGAATGAGCAATTTAGAAAGGTGTATTTCCCAAAGTGATATAGTAAGAACAGCTTGTACAAAAATATTGCCCTTCCCCAAAGTCTGTGACACAGATGCTCCCTATAGTATAGTATATCTAGAGTAGAAGGGGAAATGGGCTTAAGTTTAGAGCACATATGTGGCCAACAGGATTACTAATTTACAGCTTCTGGAATTCCTCTTCTTGGAGTCCTCCAGATCATACCCTTAGACATGGTGCAGATTTTCTTCTGGGATCCTTCTAGAGCCTTGAATCAGTCTTTCTCCATCGTGGTCAGTTTATTCTTAGCTCCTGTTGCTGACACTGCTAACAACCCTGCTAACCCAGGGATGATGCTGGGATGCCAGTTGAAAGATGGGAAATCTAAAATCCCTCAGACCCTTTGTAGTTCACAAGGTCTTCCTCCAGCCCTAGGATAACAGGAGGTAGAGAGAGGCCTAGGCCAAGGCTGACTCATTCTCCTCACCTTACCCTAGCTGATTCCTTCTCAAGGATTTGCCTAGAACCTGAGTAACTACTCATACCCATCTCTGACTCCAACTAATTTATTTATTTCATACAGACCCCAGAGAGAGCATGTCCAAGTTTTTCAGTCAATCTGAATACTTTCTGTTGCACTTAGGGAGGTTTTCCAGGCCTTGCTCATATATAACATTTTGGCCCCCATTATCCTCAGAGACCAGAGAGTGCTCTTCCAAAGCTGGAACTTCATTTATGTCAACAGTCTTATCCCTTTTTTTGTGTCATGATGGCTTTGGCAATCTAGTAGTATCTATGGAATAATATTTTACATTCATAAAATCCAAATACATAAGATTACCAAGGAAATGATGTTAAAATACAGTTATCAAATATTTGAAAAAATAAACAAGTTCATGAATGCCAGTTTAAAAACCTCTGAATGGAAAACCAAACACATGGACCCAGAAGGAAGAGAGAGATGGAAAAGAAAAAGGAAAATAAAGAAGGGAAAAGCAAATCATGGGAAACAGAAGAAAGAGGAAATGAAGGAAGGCAAAATAAAAAAAGGAAGAAATCAGAAATAGTTAACAGGAACTCTCTCCTCCAGTAACATAGGAGGAAATCTGCCTCCTTAATTGCACTTCCAAATATTCCTCCCAAATATAATTAAATATAATTAATGCAAGGTTTTAAATAGCTAAATTTCTAAGTTGTTAAAGGACCCCTCTGAGGAGCTGGTGATTCACACTAGGTAATACACAGATATTCAACATATCAGGATCCTTTCCTGAATCTGCCAACCTGGGAATCCAGAAGAGAGCATGAGCTTGAAAGCTAGATTTTCCATCTTCCCCATCGCCTGTTCCAGCTCAGTCCTTTATGAGGCTACTGGGACTGAATGAAGTCTTATTTCTACCATGATATTTTAATGGGTTGGCCATTAAAATGCTTTCCTGTGACATGGCAAACACTAGGGGCCCTGGGAGATGAGCAAATTGTTAAGGAAATTTTGGCAGAAATTGACTAAAAACTTTCCACCTGCTTCTTCCCGTGAGCCAGCTTCAATCCCACAAGCCTCCAACTCAGCTGAAGTCCCTGCTCTCTCATGGTTCTTCCTGGGCTTGGCAATTTTAATTATACTTCCCTCCTTCTACCAATCTTGGCTTTCTTTCTCATTATGGCTGCTGATTGACTTTGTGTGTGAACCAAACACTCTCTGGACAAACCTGGGTACTATTAAAGTTCTGCCCCGACCCTTATTTGAATGAAGATTTCAAGGAAGTTATTGAAATCCTCTAGTATCTTTTACTAGAGGAAGGGGGGAACTCTACTGGGTTTTCAATAGAAAAAAAAGTTGCCATCCAGAGCTGTGGCTCTCTGCAGAAGTGCTCACTGTCATCTGTTTCAAGAGCATAATGACATTGTTTTAAACTCACAGTGGTTGTTAACTTTGTCTATGAACTTGAGTTAAAAAGTCTTCCATGGTCATCAGAGCTAACCCAAGCCTGAAGTACCTCTACAACACACAGGACAAGTGGTCTTCCAGCCTCTGCCTGCATAAATCTGCCTCATTTTGGAGGGTCGTAGCCTTGGAGAGCAGGAAAAATATACTGACTTCCAATATAAACTATTTCCTCTGTAGTCCTATGTACTTTATTTTATGCATTTAAAAATAATATTCTGAGAAGGGATTCACAGGCTTCACCAGACTGCCCTAGGGCTCCATGCACACAAAAAGTTTCTGTACTCTTGTTTTGCAAGGAAAAGTGAGGCATCTCTGTTTTCCCCAAGCATGACTCTTGTCTTTTATTTATGTCTCAGTGGCCAAAAGGACCCAAGTTTCATTTTGAGGGATGGATCATAGGGTCATAAATGAGAAGTTGTAAAGTACTTCAGAAATCTCCTCATTTTGCCCTCTCGTGTGTCAGGAAACTGAAGCCCAAAGTGACCTGTCCAAGGTCCTGGCGGAACTACGTTGTGGAGCCAAGATTTCCGGACTTGAAGATTTAAAGCCAGCACCGCCTCAAAGGCCACCTCTTCCAACTCTTCTTTCACAGACTGAGACACAGAGAGGAGAGGTGACTTGCCCATAGCTAGGAAGTGCCACAGCTGGTTTTCAAGCAGCATTCCTCTGACCAATTTCTTAACACAGAGCTGGCACATGGCGTGCTTGTTGGATGACCCCACTCTGCTTCTTGCCTCCCTTAACTTTGATGAAAACTGAACACAGCCAGGGCAGTGAGGTGGTGCAATGAATAGAGCCCCAGTCTTGGAGTCAGAAGGACTTGAGTTCAAATCCGACCTCAGATACTCCACACTTACTAGCCGTGTGTCCCTGGGTAAGTCACTTAACCCCAACTGCCTCACCAAAAAGTGCAAAAAAAAAGTGGACACAGCCTTGCTCACAGTTTAGCAGCCCATTCTCTTTTAGGCACATCAAGTCCTCAAAAGTCCCACACACGATTCCTGCAGGAACAGTTCATCCCCTAAGAAGGCTGCCCCTTGTTCCAGGTTCTAAATCTCTAGAGAACTGGAACCCTCTTTCAACATTCCCCAGGTGGAATTGAGAAAGGACAAGAATGATGTCTTTACCTTGGAAGCCTAGTAAGTGCTGCTGACTCAGAGATGTCTTCTGTCATCTCACTCCAGTCTGGCAAGGGATCATTAAGCCCTCCTGATTCAAAGAGAAGCTGGAAGTTTCACCATCCTCTTGTTCTTTGGAGGGTAAGTTCACATGCCTTCAGTATGTACCAGTCCTATACATGGACTGTCACTTATGCAGGATGATAGAATGATTCATCTTCCTTGCTCCATGTTCCTTAGGAAATTTACAGAATATTCAATCGACCAACAAAGACTTATTAAGCTCTTGCTGCTTATCAATCAATCAAGAAACATTTATCAAGCGCTTCTGAGTGCCAAGCACTGGGCTAAGTGTGAGGGATACAAGGCAAAAACAATACTTGTCCTCAAATAACTTACATTCCTTTTTAAATTTAATTTAATATTTAATTTCTTGAACAAAACAAGCATTTCAATAACATGGTAAAATAAAACAAGATGACTGTACATGAAAATGCAAATTGTCTATACATGACTTGCTATTCCTTTCAGATATACAACAAAATTATTATGTATTTTTTCTTCTTCCCCTCAACAAATTATAGCTACATAGATAGATGGATGGATAGTGACAATATAAGTAAATAAATGCAAACATGAAAAGTAGTTAAATAGAAGCTACCACAGGAAGGAAGCACTAGTGATTAAGGAGAATCAGGAAAGGTTCCATGCAGAAAATAGTTTTTGAACTGCCTCTGAAAGGAAGAGAGGGACTCTTTGATGTGATGGTAAGGTGGGAGTGCATCCCAGATGTATGAGCTGTCTGAGCTGTCCAATGCAAAATCTTAGAGGTAACGACGAAATGTCTGTGTGTGAGGAACTGAGAGACCAGTTTAGCTGGATCTCAGAATGCAGGAGGAGGAAAAATGTTGAATAAAGCTGAAAATATAGGGCGGGGCCAGGTTGTATCAGACTTTAAAGCTAAACAGAAGTTGATTGAGTAGAGGAGACACATGGTCAAAACTGCTTTTAAGGAGAATTATTTTGAGGCAGGAAAGTCAATTAGAAGGTTGTTGCAGTATTCTAGGTGAGAGGTGCTGAGGGCCTGAACTAAGATGGAAGCTGTGTGAATGGAGAAAGGGAGTCAGGTAAAGGTCATGTTGTGAAGGTAGAAATGGTCAATTTGGCAACTAATTGGATCTGCAGGTTGAGGGAGAACAAAGAATCTAGGATAACTCTGAGGTTCTGAACCTGGCAGCCTCAAAGAATGATGGGAGAATTAAGATAGTTTGGAAGAAGGGAGGATTTGGAGCAAAAGATAATGAATAATATTTTGAACTTATTGATTTAAAGATGTCTCTGGGATGTCTATTTTAAATGTTCATTCAACAACTATTGACGTGGAGATTAAAGCCCAGAGGAGACACATAGGCTGGAGATAGATAGATAGATAGATAGATAGATAGATAGATATAGATAGATATAGATAGATAGATAGATAACTGATAGATAGATAGATGGATGGATAGATAAGTAGATAGATAGAGGTACACTTACATACCTATATATGTTCATATTTACCTGTCTATAGAGAGATGTATAGATATGTATATATGTCATCTTCATGGTAATAGATTAAACCCATGGGAGCTAATACGATTACCAAGAGAAAAAGTAGAAGGAGAAGAGAAGAGGGACCAGGACTAAACCTTAAAAAAAAACCCACAGGTAGGGGGCTTGATATGTGGAAGATGAACCAATAAAGCAAGCTGAAAAGGATTGACCATTAAAGTAGAAGAGAACAAGGAGGATATGATATCCCCCAAGCCCAGAGATGAGATACTTTCTGAGAGGAGAGGGTGGTCAGTAGCATCAAATGCAGCAAATAAGGAGAACTAGGTTAGGACTGAGAAAAGACCATAAAATTTGTCAATTGAGAATTCCATGGTAACTTTGGAAAGAGTAGTTTGTGATGAAGTTGTAGGTCATATCGCAAATGATTGAGGAGTAAATGAGAGGAAAGGGAGTGAAGGCAGTGAGTGTAAACAACATTTTCCCAAGGAGTCTGGTTGATAAAAGGAGGAAAGGTTGCTTGAAAAGATATTAGTGTCTAGTGGAGGGAATTTTATTAAGTTAATCAAGGCTTAGGAATGTTTGAAGGCAGTCGGGAAAGAAGCAATTCATGGGGAGTGGTTGAAGATTAAAGATAGTTGGTGGGGTGTGATTGAGGATGTAATCTGTTAGAGTGGATGGACCCAATGCATTGTAGAGGGTTTAGCTGTATCTAGAAGAAGGTTCACTTCTTTGTCAGAATTTGGATAAAGGAATGGGAGATAATTTCAAAGGGTTTTGAGATTAAGAGAGTGGAAAAGGAAGGAACTAATATTGAATGGTAAAGTAAGCCCAGGGTCTTCAGCTGAGATGAGGGAAATACAGGAAGTGTGAGAAACTTGATGAGGGAAGAGAAGATTTGGAATAGATTCCATGAAAAGTGAAACAGAAAATTAATTAGGGAAGAATAAAAGGATTGCCTTTTCTGCAGTGAGAGCCCAGTTGAGGTTGGATGGTGTAAATCTTCAGTATGTGAAGGTATGTTCCTTAGGAAATATGTTTCTTAGGAAATTCACAGAATATCCTCTTTGCTCTCTTCTTACCTTAATGGCCAATCCTTTTCAGTTTGCTTTGTTGATTCCTCTTCTCCAACTTCTAAGGAAATCAGTTCATCTGCTGAAGAACTCTTAATGCTCAGAAGTTTTTCATGACTTCCAGTTTCAATTGACCTCTTTTTAACTCCTCTCACTCCTGTTGCCCTTAGCACTTCGATAACATGCAAAGCACTTAGCCCAGTGACTGACACATCCTTGGCACTTAATACATTAATGAAGTTGTTCCCTCCCTCCCTCCCCTCCTCTGGGGAAAAAGAGAACAAACCTTAGGTCTGCTCCACATGAGAGCCCTTCAAATGCTTCAAGAGAGTTATCATGCCTGCCACCCATCCTGGTCTACTTTAACCTGAGACATTATGTTCAGAAGCTACCCTAGCTGCAAACGTAAAGGGTACAGTGTATATTTCCAGCCCCATAACATCCAGATTACTTTTAGACACTCAAGCGATGCTTCTGTTCCATGGATCCATATACCCTACAGGAGAGAGAAGCTACCAAAAGAATTGTTTTTACTGATTTGTGTACATGTTGTTTTCTCTGATATAAGACAAGATTCTTATGAGCAGGGGCTGTTTAGGTTTCTGTCTTTGTGTGTCAACATGCAACACAGAAGTAGCCAGGTGACAGTCAGGTGGCACAGTGAATCGAGCACCAGGCATGGAGACGGGAAGACCTGAATTTAAGTCTTGCCTCAGACACTTCCTAGTTGTGTGCCCCTTGACAAGTCACCTAGATGCTATTTGCCTCAGTTTCCTCATCTGTAAATAGGAATAATAATAGCACTGACCTCTCAGGGTTGTTTTGAGGATTGAATGAGATAACATATATTATCAAATGAGATAATACTTTGCAAACTTTAAAGTCACATATAAAAGCTAGCTATTAGTACAGCATTATTACTATTGAAGAAGCTTAATAAATATTTGTTGAAATAATTTAAGTAATTTGCCTCTAGTGATGCAGCTAATTGTCAAGGGTGCCATTTAATTCTGTATCTTCCTGGCTCCAAGTCCAGCATTCCATCCACTCCCCATATTGGGAGGAGTAAGCAAGAATCCTCAAGCACTATAGAAGTACCCACTTGCTTCAAGCCCTTGACATGCTTCCGAAGATCCATGATGTCATCACTCCGGGGCTGCAGATTCCAAATGGTCCCCACATAAGTAGAACATCTTCCACAGGCATAGTGGCCAGAAAATTCAAGGCTTCATTTAGTGGCCTCACTTTAAACAATCTCCCTCTAGGAATGTATAAGTACAGTTCTCAGACAATGGACAAATGGTCCATTATGAACTTTTTAGATCTCATCCAAAACTGTGCTTTGCTGGTAAAATATTTGGAAGCCCAGAATCGGTTCTGTGGAAGGAGGAGGCACAAGAGGAGAAATGCCAGTTACAGAAAACTCCCAAGTTGCTCTGACTTGGGGCTTCAGCAATGAGTAATGTGAGGATGTCCAGGCAGAAATGTCCAGTGTTTTGCCACCTGAGTATGCTTATCTCGAGCACAGCATGAGAGTAGATTGGCAGTGGCCAGAGGTGGAGATCCAGGCAGCAGTGTGATTGGACAGGACTAGGGACATCTTTCTTAGAAGGATTGATATATTAGACAGGGAACCTTAGGAACAGGGAAAAATAGACAAAGACCAAAGATCTGGTATTGAGGCACCATGATGGAAGGAATGGGAAGGAATGTCACAAGAAACAAGATCCATTTCTGAAACCAGCATTTGGACCCCGAAACCAGGGATTATAATCAGGATAGAATAAGCAACCTGTATGATGTTGAGTTGTTGACATGTTATTGACATTGATTTTTCATTGATTGATATATCCATCCCTCCTATTCTATGAATCTATTTGTTTATCCATTCACCCATCTATCCTTTCATCTATCATATACACATATATGTACACACATATAATGTTATATATGTTCTCCAGATATTTAATAAAATTAAATTGTAGCTATGAAACCTTTGGCAAGTCATCTATAAAATAAGAATATTAACCTTGATGACCTCTTAAGATTTTTTCCAGTTCCAAATCTGTCATACTACTGGATATCTCCCTTTTCTAAGGGGCCAGATCAGTCCTCTGTGTTCTAGCTGTGTATACTGAAAGCAATGGGAGCAAGAAGCCAAGCAAGACATTAAAAATATGTGTGGAAAAATATGTGGGGGATTGTAGTGGCATATAAGATGGCAGCCAATTGGTAGCAAACTCTCCTATGTCTGCCACTACTTAGAGATTTATGGTGCTCTCCTCTCCTCGTTCTCCTCTCCTCTCCTCTCCTCTCCTCTCCTCTCCTCACCTCACCTCTTCTCTCCTATCTCTCTGTGTCTCTGTTTCTCCTCTCTCTGTCTTTCTCTGCCTCTGTCTCTCTCTGTCTCTGTCTCTGTCATCTCTCTCAGTGTCTTTGTCTGTTTCTCTGTGCCTCTCTCTGGCTTTATCTCTCTCTGTGTGTGTCTCTCTCCTCTCTCCTCTGTGTGTGTGTGTGTGTGTGTGTGTGTGTGTGTGTGTGTGTGTGTCTGCCATGGCCCATTTTCCACTGATCTAGACTTTCTTTGTAGGAAGTCATCATGACCATGAGCTACTCTGAGCATCGTTTGCACATAGAAATAGAAACTCTTAGACCAAGGACAATGAAAGTACATAAGGCTACATACTATATCTCAATAGAAGATCATTGGTACCATCTCAGTAGGGAATAAATGAGAACATAGAAAGAGGACTAGCCTTGAAGTCAATGACACTGGGTTCAGGTTCTGTCTCTGGCTCATACTTCTGTGTAAACATGGTTACTTAACCTCTCAGTATTTCATATAATTCTCCAAGGTAAAGTTACAAAGGAATGATCTGTGTCTGTGAAGGGATTTTTCCATATGGGAGTTCCCCATACAAATGAAGTCACAGTTCTAGAAGAAAGCAAACAAAACAAAAGAATGAAACAGAGGAAATGATACTGGAACTGAAACGAGATAGGAACAAAGCAGAGAGAAAATATGCTTACAGCAAGCAATAGAGTTCTGTAGACAAATTGTAACTTGCTTCACCAATTGGTTTTGGGCTAAGTGGGACCGACCTGTATCATCCTTCTAAGCCATCTATCAGAGAGCCACCGGTACAAGCATTAACAGCTGCCAACCCGTGACAAAGATTGTCCTTCCTTTAGACCTCCTGCTGTGGGTGACTTGCATAGCCCACCAGAGTTACCAGCTAAGCAATGTCATTCCCCTTCAACCCTCCTTGACTCAGACATGCCAGTAAGAGATAGTGAAGTCAGGGGTCTCCTGGAAATAGGATTCACTAAAGTGAGCCCAGAGCTGACTTTTACTGGTCTTCCAATAACCATGCCTTATGTGTTATTACTAATACCTTCTGTCGAACCAAATGATACAACCCCACTAGTTACAATATTTTTTTTCTTGTTTAGAAGACCCAGAGGGACAAGAGGGCACAGAAATGGAATATTTGAAAAGGCGCTTTTTTCTAAGGATGGCCCCCTTATCTTCCTGCTGCCTATGGCTGTCTCTCTGGTCTCTCACATCTGTTGTTTTAGAAATCCAGCAGTCCCTTGGTGCGCTTCAGGAAAGGTTTTCTTTTTAAAAAAAAAAAAATTCTCAGTTCCATGTAAAAGCAATTTTTAATACTTTTTTAAATTTTTAGTTTCGAATTTTCTCCCTCCTTCCTTCTCCTCCCCCATCCCTGAGACAGTAAGCAATTTCATATAGGTTTTATATATGCAATCATACAAAATATATTTTCAGGAATGGTTTTCATAATTTCGTCCTTGGCTGCAGATCTCCAACTGTTCACACCCATCTCCAACCCCAACAGTGACTATTCTCTGAGGCATTCATTCTCAAGACATTAGGACATCCTCCACCCCCACCACTTCTATTTCTCTGTGGGGGTTTCTGCCCACCTGAAGGAACAGGTACATGGACAAATGTCACCATTGATCATTTCCCTTGAAATCCTCTCATTCTCAGTGCTTTGCAAGGGAGATTTTTGTTTTCATCAAAGAGTACCACTTTTAAGTTAGGATACTCTTCCCTCTGTCAAAACATGATAGAAAATTATGAAGAAATTATCACAGCCCCAACCATTTTCACACTGGACTAGCTCTCTCCAGGGCTGCCTCCTACACAGTTCTTTTTTGAGCCTACGCATTATTAGGCCCTTACTCCACACTACTTTGTTGTTACATTGTATACATTTTATTTTTACTTAAGGATATCTACTGCTTCCTTCTAATAGCATGTAAGCTTCTTGTGGGAAGGAACTGGGTATTTTTTGTTTTGTTTGTCTTTTTTATTTTTTGCTTCATATCTCCAGAGGCAAACCCAGTGTGAGGCAGATAGTTGACGCTTGATAAAAGTTTGTTGAATGAGTTAGTTGGCCAAGCAATAAACATTTATTACACTTCTACTATTTGCCAGGCACTGGGCTAGGCACTGGGGATGCAAAAAAGAGGCAAAAGATAGTCCCTTCCCTTAAGGTGCTCACAACCTAATGGGGAAGATAACAAGAAACAAATATGTGCAAACAAGCTTTTGACAGGATAAATAGGAAATAATTAAAAGAGAGAAGGAACTAGAATTGAGGGGCTAAGAAAGGCTTCCTGTAGAATATAAAAGATATGTTATAGGTGAGAAAAAATGAAACAAGAGGAGCTAAGTGACTTGTCCAGGATCATATGGCTAGTAAGGGTTGACACAAGGGGTGGGTCTCAGTGAAGATGGCATGATCACTGACAATGGTGAGAAGACTGGATGTTCATTTCTCAGCTTCTACTCTGTTGTTATTGTTGCTGGAATTTTTTTTTCTTTCAAAGAAACCTGCAACTTTGGCTGGGAAGAATGGAACATCAATGGTTAAGTATTAAAATTAACAATTTCTCTAAAATTCCCACTGGTTATATTTCCCTTCATTTTCTCACCATTGTGTACCCCATGGCCTCTAACAACATTGGCAGATGTTCTCAATTCTCTCTCCATCTGGGGAATATGATTTACCTTCTATATGAAATTAATTTCCTAGCCATTGTGAAAGCTCAAGGGTTTCTGATAAGCATTAAAATAGGGGACATCTATTAAAAGGGAACCATTTGCTTTGTCCCCTCCTTTCCATTCACACTGATCTCATCCACATACAGGTCCTCATCATGTCTCAGCTGTACCCTTTTGTCACCAGGCCCCTCATTTCCAGATGATTCTCTCCAATACATCCTGGGCAACCGTGCAACATGAATCTCAATGCACGGTGATGACTTTTGCACTAATTTGTGGTTCCACACCGCCTCTGTTGAGAATTAAGTCCCTACCTCCATCTCAGCCCCTTCTACTAGCAGGTGACCTTGCCTCCTAATCTTCTCAGAAGAATCAATTTGAGTCAATTCAACAAGTATTCATTAAGTACCTACTATGTTCTAGCTGCCAATTATGCCAGGAGCATGGTACAGGGGGAAAAACACTGAACTTGGAATTAAAGGACATGAGTTCAAATCCTGGCTCTGCCACTTAATGCTGGTATGATTTTGGGTAAGTCATTTAACCTCTCAGAGTCTCGGTTTCCTCATTTGTAAAAGGAGGTCATTGGACTAGATCAATGGGTTATCAAAGTATGGTCCAGGAACCCCTGGATGTCCCTTTCAAGTAAACATTCTAAGATACTTTCTGGGGGTCTGTGACATTAAAACTATTTTCATAATAATCCTAAGGCACCTTAATTTCAAACATGGTAAATGTTCATAGATATAACCCACATAAACAAAAGCTTGTGGAGGAGGGTCCTAGATCACTTTAAGAGCATAATTGGGTCTTGAGACCTAAAATATGGAGAGCCATTAGGCAAGATGGTCTCTCAGGTCCCTTCAAATCTTAAAATCTGTAACCCTAAGGAAAAATCACAAGTCCCTGCCCTAAAGGAGCTTCTATTCTATTGGAGAGAAATACCATGTGTGCACATCAATAAATACAAAGTAACTTGAAGGACTGGGGTGCCAGCAACTAGGAAAATCAGGGAAGGCATCCATAGGAGGTGATGCTTGAGTTGAGCTTTGAATGAAGCTAAGAGTTCCAAGGAAAGAAAGAGAATGCAGTCAGGCATGGAGGACAGTTTGTGCAAAATCATAGCCATGGGAGATGGAATGTCTTCTATCAGGAACGTCAAGAAAAGCAGCAAGGTTTTGTTTAAGGTTATGTCATTCTTGAAAAAGCCAAACACATGCTCTTTGCAATTGCTGCTTGCCCTTCTAGAAGTTTGCTCATCATCCCTTTAACGATGCTTTCCAGAATTTTGCCGAGAATTAAATTGAAGGTGGCAATGGAACAGCACAGTGAAGGGCCACCAGATTATTTTGAGCATTATGTGGATTAGATGGAATGGTTTCCAAATTCTCTCCACCTCTGAAATTCTGAGATTCCATAAATGATGGTATGGTGCAGGGATGTGGTGGTAAATATTTAACAACCAGCTGTATGAAAATAAAATTGTATATATATATGTTTATGCAATATATTTTAAAGGTTAATCTGCATTATTAAAATTTTCTTCTTCACTTTTTTGAGTCTAGATAATCAACAAAACAATAAATTAAGCCTTGATTTGTAGGGTTTCCGATTTCCAAGGAGTAGACGCTCACACTGAAAATTTAACAATTGACTGGAATGAGCTAGCTCACCCTTTTATTTTTTTAGATCATTCCAAATAATAGACTCATACCCATGACTTCTGTCTATGTAAACTCATTTTAACTTCCCTAATAAAGATCTTAGGAGTTACACGTATCATCTTCCCATACAGGAATGTAAACAGTTTAACTCCATTGAGTTACTTAAGATTGCTCTTTCATGTTTACTTTTTTATGGTTCTCCTGACTCTTCTCTTTGAATGTCAGATTTTCTATTCAGCTCCAGTCTTCTCATCAGGAATGCTTGAAAGTCCTCTGTTCCATTGAGTATCTATTTTCCCCAAAAAAATTGCACTCAGTTTTCCTACATAGGTTATTCTTGGTTGTAATCCTAGTTCTTTTGCTTTCCAGAGTATCATATTCCAAGTCCTCCACTCTTTTAACATGAAAGCCACTAAATCTTGTGTGATCCTGACTGTGGATCCACAATATTTGATTGTGTTTTTCTTTCTGCCTGCCTGAAGGTTCCCATCATGTGCATCCCAGGAATCGATTATTCTTTTTCAGTGAGTATGAAGTTCAAAACAAAAGTTCCTTTTATTGGTTCCTCTACTGAGGAGAACAAAATTTATATGAAAATAAATCCAGGGTTTCTCTACTGCTCTTCTTTTGACAGAGAAGAAGCTCTAGTAGACATGCCAAGAGTTGAAGGTCCCCTGCGCACCAGGATTGTGACCTGATTCCCAAATTTCTCATCTAAATGCTTCTTCTGCCCAGGAATAATCCCAATATAGTAGTATAATCCCATAGTGGTATCCCTTCTCTTTTATCTTCCATTGATCTTCACTCAAATGCCTTCCACTATATCCTATCTTCCTTTTCTGGTCCCTGGAGATCCTCACTTGAGTATTCTTATTATATAATCTACTTCTCTACCCTTTCCATTTATTCTGTCCCTTTTGAGTTAGGTATACCTTTCCAGGACTATATTTACCAAGTCAATCACCATTAACCAAATACTATCTGCCACATGCTTTAAGGTTTGAAAAGAACTTTGCAAATACTAACTCACTTTATCTTCACAACTCTGGGAGGGAGATGATATTATTCCCATTTTACAGATGAGGAAATTGATACAAAGAAAGGTTAAGTGATTTTCTCAGGGTCATACAGCTACTGAATAAATGTCTGTAGTCAGATTCAAACTAAAGCCTTCCTGAATCCAACTCCAATCCTCTACGGACTGCACTATCTAGCCTATATTAGTTTTGTTTTTGTTTCTCCAGTTGTGGGCTTTGCACACAGTTCTGGCTTAATCATGTTTGTTAAATTATTATAACAGTTAGTTCACAACATTCTTCTCTAAACTAAGAGAGTAAACTTGGGGAAGTTATTTCATTTCTGTGTTTCTTTATCTGTTAAATGAGGTATTGGGTTAGATGACCTCAAATGTTCCATCCATTTCTAACCTTCTACAATTCTATGATTCATCATTTCTAATCTTAGTTTTCTCAAAGAGAGAGGAGGGGTTTTTTCCATAAAGTTACTTCTTTTCCTATTTCTGTGTTACTGTAAAGAACTTTATTGTCCATTTTTAAAATGAAGAAAAAAACCACATTCTTTATCCAGTCATTTATTGAAGTCTCTTACTAGTTTTTTTTTCATTATTTTCAGAGTGAATGTTGCTGAAAAGATAGTAAGAATAATCAAATGAAATATACAGATGGATCAAGGCAAGAGATACAATAGAGACCAATGAGATCCAGGAGAAAAATGCACACTCCTTTGAGATCTGTGCTGTATGAAGATGACCCCATTGTTAGCTCTGCTTTCTGTGGACATGGAGATCTAAAATGAAGAGTGTATGTATACTTTTCATACTGGGGCCGAGTGAAGATAATTCTTTCATTGGCAGGTGCATTTGTTTTTGCAGCCTAGCCTTTCTTTTCTCATGGACCCTGAGCCCTGCAGCCAGCCTTGGTTCAAAAGCAGTCATTGGATTCCAGACTGCTGAACAATATCAGTCTCCAGGAATTGTTTGAAGATGGTCTTCAGAGAGATTTTGAACATTTTTTCTCATTCTAACTGGCTCCAAGACTTACTTTGGAGGCCTTTGTATCATCCATTCTCCCTCACAAGTCCTAGCTATTGGGTTTTTTGTTGAAATGAACATGCCTCTTTTGAGTAGTGGAGGACATATTCAAGGGCTTTGGGATCATAGCTTCCAAGCTGTAGAAGCAGTCTTGCAAGTCAGTTAGTCCAATTCCATGTCAATTACCAATAGAGCCATACTTTCAGAGATAGGCAGGATCCTAGAGGTCATCTATATCGACGCGCTCATTTACTAGATAAGGGAAAACAAAGCCCAAAGAATGTAAATGTTGTGCTCAAGCTTAAAGGGGCGCAATGACAGAGGCAAGACTCAGATCCATGTCCTCTGACTCCAAATTCAATGCTTCTTGGTAACATTGATGGAATTTCAGATTTGGAAAAGTCTTCAGTGACCTCCCAGTCCAAGCCATACCGACAAAAAAAGATTCCTGCTGGCAACGTGCCCGAGGAGTTGGTATTCACCCTGTACTTGAAGACCTCCAAGGGGGTCTTCATTGCTAGGGAATTTTTCATTATATGAAGACGCAAAAGAATTTTTTTCAAAACCACTAGATGAATGAATTTATGAAGTTTTTATTAAATGCTTTAAATGTATTAAGTACTGTGGATACAAAGATAGATGGAGCTCACATTCTGAAGGAGAACAATTAAAGCTATCAAACTGAAGTGGATTGAGTTGAGAGGTATTGGACTTCCCTACACTGCAGATCTTCAATCAAAGGTCATATGACCTCTAGTCTCTCTTGTCAGGAGTGAATGAATAAATGAATGAATGAATGAAAACAAAGTATGTATAAGTGCCTCCTATGTGCCAGTTACCTTCTTAGATACTCGGAATACAAGTAAAAATCATTAAACAGTTCCAACTTTTAAGGAACTAACATTCTACTGTGAGGATGCAAAATACCTACCTACAAAATACCTACCTATATCTACAAAATACTGCTAGATTATTAAAGACAAAGTAGATAGAAAATCATATGGAGTAATTTGAAGGAAGGAGGATCATGCTAATAGCTGGGCGGGGGTGAGAGGACCAAGAAAGGCCTCATTCAGAAGCTGATACCTGAGCTAGAAATTTTCCAGTGCTGAAATCAAAAGTAAGTGTATTTCAGATACAGGAGACCACATGTACAAAGTCACAGAAGTGGAGAATGGGATATAAGCTTTATGAGTCACCTCTCTCCTCTCTCTGATAGTTTCTTCATCTGAAATTGAGAGGTAGAGCAGGTGAGATGATTTAAGAGTCCCTTCAGCCTCTAATATTTGGTGAGCATTATATCATCCTTCAACCTGAAGAGAGAGATTTAGAGGGGAAGCTTGGCTGAGACAGAGAGCAGAGAGAAGACCTGGTAGTGTTGGAATAATCCTGTCCCTTCATCTTGAAGAAAGTCACAAATGTAGCAGTCAAGGTCACAAGCAAAAGATGAAGAAAGCATGACTTGGCAGAAGTTTGTCTGAAAACTCTAATCATTACAGTAGACAAGGAGCAAAATAGAATGTAATCCCCTTGAGGGCAGGGCTTATGTTATTTCTGTAGTCCTGTCCCTAGCACAGGGTCTGGCACAGAGAAGGCACTTAATAAATGCTTGTCAATTAGCTGATGGCTCTGAGCCTGTAGAGTGATACGGCAGCCAGAAATGTAACGCAATAGCAAGCTTCATTATATAGCTCACAGCCACAAACAAATCCTAATCCTGCTGATTTCTGGCCTGGTCAGACCACACATCTGGAGTACAGTGTTTCATTTGGGGCAATAGAAAATAGAACATTTATAAGCCCTTCAGTCAGAGTCAGAGTCAAAAATCATTAATTAAACACCTACCATGTGGCAAGATCCCTGCTAAGTTGTGGGGATACGAAGAAAGACATAAGATACTCCCTGCCCTCAAGGAGTTCACAATTCAGCAGAACTACCCTGGACTCTACTTGGTGAGCTTCTACCATATCTTCCCAGGAGGCAGGCCTCCATGCCACTTCCCAGCCCCTTTCCAAGTCATGACTCCATGTGCACGCTATATGCGCACCTCTCTGGTTCCCCTTTATATACTGTCTTACTCTCATTTGAGTATAAGCTCCTTTGAGAGTAAGGTCTACCTTATTTGCTTCTAATAATATTCTATCATTAACACAGTGACTGACACATTTTAACTACTTAGTAAATTATGTATCGCTCTATCTACTACCTACTTACCTACCTACTCACCTGCTTGACTATCTATGTATCATTTAGAGAGTGGGCAAAGAAGGGCAACCAAAGGAGGAGCAAATGAGTAATAATTGTAAAGCACTTAGCACAGTGCCTGGCACATAGTAGGTGCTTAATAGGTGTTTGAAAAAAACCCATGATGGCCCTGACATATGAGAATTAACTGAAGCAATTGGGGTTAGTTGTCCCAGAAAAGGGAAGAATCAGTGGGGATAGCCCTAGCACAGTGTCTAACACAAAGTAAGCGTTTAATAACTGTATGTAGACTGGTTGATTGACATGATAGCTACCTTCAAGTATTTGAAAGGATGCCATGTGAAACAGAAACCAGACTCATTTTGTGGGGCTGCAGATGAGGGAATACAAAACAGCAAAAAGTTGCAAAGAAACAAATTTAGGCTCAAGAGCAAGAGAAGCTTCCTAATAACTGCGGCTGTGCCCAAATGAAATAAATCACCTCCTTCAAGCAGAGGCTAAATGACTGCTGGTCTGGCACAATGTAGAAGGAATACTTTTTCAGGCATGAACTGGACTAGATGGTCACTGAGTTGGTGAGGAAACTGAGGTCAATATAAATTAAATTACTTTACTCTTCCCTGCCCTCAAGGAGCCTGCATCCTATTTATCTCACAATCCATTGAATTTCCTAGATGCTTCCCCCCGCTTCTACTTGTTGGTATATTTGTGTGATTTGTGTGATCTTCTTCACTGCTATGACTATTTCCTTTGTCAAAAAGGATGAGCCAAAAGATTCCAACTCTACTGGGGCCTCTCTGTGCTCTCTGGCACTGGTAAAATACCCATCAAAATTTCTGTGCAGGTTGCAAAATAACCCAGTGCTCCCAGAATGTTAAGAGAGAAGGGCCCTCAATGTCATCTCCTTTCCTCCAGCCCTGTTTTCTGGAATGAGGAATCTGTCACAGAGATGTCCCCAAGGACTCTTCCAACTCTAACATCCAGCAAAGTATTTACGTGAAACTATAATTTATTAAATGATATCCTATTAGGCATTTCTCTTTACCCCACACCAATGCTAGTTTAAAGATCTGTATAAATTTCCAGGAAATTCCCACTGTTCCCTTAAAAAAAAACAGAAGGTAAATACCATTCCAATGGAGAGCAAGAGGAAATGGAGAGCCTGCCTCCCAGCTTGCTTGTCTCTCATCCAGCAGAGACAAATCACGAGCCAGTGCCCCCCCTGAGAAACTTGAGGCAAAGTAATAGGGCAGGAATCATTAAAACGCAAGACATTTCTGTACTCTCAGTTGTTATTGCTTCCACACTGATCTCATTCTCCGGCTTCATGACATTTCAGAATACCAATAATTTACAGTAATAAATATGAAATATCACCGGGACTGCCTGGGAGGGTAGTGAGTAAATCCTCAGCAATGAGCATTAAATATTTTTCCTCCCACATACCAACTGATACAAAGAGAAGTAATAAGTCAGGAAACTTCAAAAAAATCATTCCTTCTCCTCTTCTATCTTTGCTTTCATTAAGGTTATTTCTTTTGTTACTTATAAGATCATTGAGAGCTAGAAGACACTTCAGAGACCAACCTGTCCACCTACTTCATTTTACATATAAGGAAACTGAGGCTCTTGGTGATTGTTACCCAAAGTCACACAAGTAAATGTCAGATACAGATTTGAACTCACATCCTCTAACCCCAGAATCAATGTTGGTTCCAATACCTTACACTATGTCCATTAAAACCACATTTTATCATTTGTACAGTCTTTGACTTTTAGATTTTATTAGCATATTTAATTAACGTATGCAAAGTTCGTCTCAAACTTTAAAATGCTACCATTATTATTATTTTAAAGAGAGTTTCTATTTTCCTTATACCCTAGGGAAATGTTTCGTCAAAGATCCCAGGATTTCATTAGACTCTAAGAATAGAATTCTGGTCCAGTTTGTACATTAAAGGAATCCCCACTGTAACTTACCCAAAAAATGACCATTTACCCTTTGCTTGGAGACCTCCAATAGGAGTAACCCACTGTGACCTAAGGCAGGTTATCCTAAATCAGAAGAGTTTTGATGACGAAAAATGTTTTTTTTTCCTTCTCCTTTCCTGACATCAAGCCTAAATTCGACTCTTGTTGGGAAAGACTGATGACAAAAGGAAAAGGGGAAGGCAGAGGTTGGGATGGACAGATAGTGCCACAGAAACAGCGAACATCAACTTGGACAAGCTTTGAGAGGTAGTAGAGGATAGAAGGGCCTGGCATACTCTTGTCCATGGGGTCAGCAAGAGTCAGACAGGACTCAGTGACTGAAGAGCAACCACAATAACAACACTTCCATTCATTGCCTTCAGGGAAAAGTGGAATAAATCCAATCTCTCTTCCATGTAACAGCCTTTCAAATACGAAATCCCAGCACTGGTTGCCTCCCAGAGGCTTCTCTTCTCTGGGCTAAATATTTCTAATATCTCTGCCAATCCTTATATAGCATGAACTTGAGACTCTTCCTTGGCTTTGTTTCTTGGACTCACCGAGGATCTAGCTCTTCTTTTCAGCCCATAGTCTGAATTTACTTATATCATCCATGGCTAGCCACCTTCTTTATGATATTTAATTTATTTTTTGACAGATCTAATTAACACCTGAAGCTCAAAAAATATTCCTTCCACCAAGTGGAAAAAAAACCCAAGATAAAACAAAAGAAGGGAATATGCCAGAATTCTGTAACTTCTGAAAACCGAAGACTTTTCCTTCAGGTCATCCACGTAAAATCTGAGTCACAAACCCTTTGAATTACAGCGTAGCATCTTTCCCTTTACTTCTCTGATCATGATTAATGCTTCTCACATACCTAATTACCCTGTGACAAGGTTCATTTTTATTGTTTGGGAAACAATGCCACTTACATGATGGCCTTCCAATTTATAGACTGCTTTCCTCAAAACAGCACTGTGAAGTATGTAATGAAAATATTGTCACCTCTATTGTATCAAGGTTTAATGTGTGATTAAGAAAGGCTAAGTGAATTGCTCACAGCAATAGTTAACACAAGCCCTCTGGAATCCCTGCTCTTTTGGTGACAAATTCCCCAGCAACCTGAAACTTTTCAAACAATGGTCTATTTACTTCCTCACTTAGTACAAACATGCTTCCATATTGAGGACCCATCTCATCTTCAGTGCTCTCCCTTAGAGATCACTCCTCTTATTCTTAGAATTTCAGCTCTTCCTCAATCCCCCTTGACTCACAGGGTCAAGAAGAGAGAGGGTCATATACTATACTTAGCACTGTTGCTCTCATTCGTTCTTACTCACTGATTTTACCTCTTTTGAGGTACTTGAAATCCATTTATATTAACTCCTTCCTAACCTTGTTGCTGTTATCTTCTCATTTCCAACGCATTTAGCTTTTTGAATTGTTTTATTCCCAGGTTAATGGTCTTCCTACCTCTCTTGTCCACTGAAATTATCCTCAGTGGCTTTAAAATTCATTTTGATGAAACTTCTTATAACCTATCTACATAATGTCTCAACCTCCTTAATTTAAATGTCTTCTTTTTTCACTAATTTCGGTTGCATATCAATATGTTACAGTGAAAAAAGTGCTGGCCCTGGAATCAAAGGACCTGGATTCAAATCCCAGCATTGGTTCTTATTACTTGTGTGAACTTAGTTAAGTCACTCAATATCCTTAAGCCGCAATTTCCTCATCTGTAAAATTAGATGCCTCAGCACAGCCTAGGTTTCTTCCAGCTCTTAATTAAAATCCTATAAACATGGTCATGCCTTACATGTGACTGTCTCTTACAGAAGTTCAATCTCCCAGATCCATAACTTTTAAAATCTATTCTCTAACCCTCAGGGACACCATTCACTTTGCCATACCACAAGGGCAACTAAGATTCCATAGAATGGGAATGAGGAAGACAGCAATGTGACTGCTCACATTGCCTGAGTCATCTGGGAGTCAACTGCTCTAATCTTTCGGATACGATGGAGGACAACCAGTTCTTACCATTCACTCTCCCAATAGGTCCTGAAGTCCTCTGGGCTTTCCCATTACCCTTGACACTATATCCTCCAGACCCTTAGGTACTTTCATCCATCATGCTGATGTAACTTAAGAACTCAGGGCCTTTCCATTTACCCTGTTTATGAATCCTTAGGACTTCTTGGCCTTTCCCTCCATCTTTCCAATGAACTCTCTCCTCTAATTAGGGAATAAACTCCTTGAAAGCAGGGGCTGTCTCACTCTTTTTTTTTTGTATCTCTAGTATTTTGGAATGTGTTTTATACACTGTAAGTGCTTAACAAATACTTTTTGTTCATTCATTCATATCTTCCTGTTGTACTTCTCACCCTCTCTAGCATACTGTTTTCTCCTCTACTGTGACCTTAACTTATCTTTATTCTCCCAGTCCTGTCTTCTACCAGATCTTCAAAACCAAACTTGGCCCCATGGTCTGCACCTTTGGGCATCCTTTCTCTATAAATTTTTCACCACTCTATCTACCCAGCCTTGGGTCCAATTACTCTCTCCTACGTGTGCTCTATACTTCAACAACTATGCTCAAACTTACTCTTTCGCTTTTGTGACTTGAACAGAAGTAATTATTGGTGATTATCTTCTCCCTTGGACTTCACAAAGCATTTTGTTTTGTAACTCATTAATAAACTTATTTTTTAATTTTCTTTTTATTAAGAAGCAATATGATCCAATGTTTAGAGAAACAATTTTCGATCCAGGAATACTTGTATTCAAATTCTATTTCTGTCACATTCTAGCTATGTGCTACTGAGCAAATGACTTAACATTTCAGGGCTCTAGATAACTCTCTAAGGCCTTAAATTTCTAAAAAAAATGTGACAACTTACATTGGTAGGAGTTTCCTCCTCTGGGAGTTTCTTATATAAGTAAAATCATAGGTTTAGGTATTATCCTTTTATTGTAAATAACATTCAAACAGCATTCATTTATATATAATACACATTTCAAGTTATAGTTTTCTGTGGTAGTACTTGTATGGGCAAAACAATTCTGTGTGTGTGTGTGTGTGTGTGTGTATACACACATGCAATATGTTTATGTGTGTACATATATACACACATATATTCAAATATATGAATGTGATTTAAAACAAAAGGTATTAATAAAAATACAATTTTTAAAAATGAAGATCTCAATAAAAAATGAAATAAATTTAAAAAATTATTCTGGGTATAGTGGTGCATGCCTATAAACCCACCACCCCACACTAGAGAAGGTTGAGGCTGACACATCATTTGAGTTCAAGTATCCTAAGCTTTAGTAAAGACAGTCAGGTTTAAAGACAATCAAGTGTCCTTGCTAAGTCTGGCACCAATATGATATGTCCCTAGGAAAGGAGGGGAGGGCAGCAAGCTGCCTAAGCAACATGTTGAAGCATCTGTGCCAATCAGCAGTGGGCTTGGACTCCTGAGTGGCCACTACATTGTTAGCCTGAGAGAGATAGGGAGAACCAGGCTCAAAAATAGATAGATAGATAGATAGATAGATAGATAGATAGATAGATAGATAGATAGATGGATGGATAGATAGATATAGACATGTAGAGATGGATAGAGATAGTGATAGAGATAGATAGATAGATAGATAGATAGATAGATAGATAGATAGATAGAGATAGGTAATATGGTATTTATAGAGAGTTTTAAGGTTTGTAAAGCACTTTATATATGTCATCTCATTTAATCTTCACAACAACCCTATGAGGTAGGTGCTATTATTTTCCCCTTTTGCAGATGAGGAAATAGAGGCTATAGAGGCTTAGTGACTTGCTCCAAAGGCAGGATTTGAATTCAGGTCTTAAAGCTGTGGCATCCTCTAGCACTCTACTACATCACCTACCTAGTCATTTCATTTTTTTTTAAACATAGTTGGATACTTGTCATGTCCAACAGACATTTTCTTGAAGAAAGTATTAATAATGAGAGTCATGAGACTTCTGAGGCATTTACAAAGCTCTGTTCTCCTTCATTGTTTTTATCCTAACATCTACTTTCTAACATAGATTTTCCCATCTTTTCCTCCATGTTCACATTTGCATTAGTCGCTGATTATCAACAATCTATTCTAATGTAATATTATAGAGCCTGTCAAGCTCTTTCTAAAATCTTCTCTACATCTTCATCCTGGGAAATAAATGTTGATACCAAAACTCTACTTAGATTCTTGATGACTTCTTTGTTTGTGGTCATTACAAAGATACAAAGTTAGATACTCCAACGCCACCATAAAATGAGGTTTTTTTACTTGGTATGCAAGAAAAATCCAATTCTATTACCTGCTTTATTCACCTTTCAGAGAAGAACTGGTGTAATCTACATTTAACTGAAATTTCTTTATGTCTCATGCTACTGTGTATGCTAAGAGTATTTAAAAATAAGTGTATTTCAGTTCCCTAACATGGGAAAATTCATTTATAATTGAACAGAAAATACACATTTTAATTAACTACCACCATTAAATACATATTTAAGGGAAACTGAGAAAGTGAGGGAGATAAGAGGTATTATACTGTCTATCAAAGTGAAGATCTACAGAGACATGGGGCCGACCTCATTGTTTGTGCCTGTGAGACCTGGACAGTATATCAGAGGGTGCAATTCCAATGGGCTGACCACATTGCTTAAATGCCAAAAGTATGTTTGCCTAAAAAACTATTTTATAGAGAACTCATAGAAGGCAAGCCCTCACATGGAGGTCAGAAGAAGCGAGATAGGTACACTCTCAAGGTCTCTTTGAAGAACTTTGGAATTGATTGTGAGACATGAGAGACACTGGCATAGGACTGTCCAGCATGGCACGCCTATGCCAAAGAAGGCTCTATATTCTGTGAGCAAAGCAGAATTGCAAAAGCTTAAAAGACATGTGCACAAATTTAGAGATATCTCCATTCCAAATCTTCATATGAACTATTTGTGCCTGAGGTATAGTCTTCTGAGCTTGTATTGGTCTGATCAGCCACAGTTCAGCACGCTTTACCTTGACCCCAACATAATGATGGTGACATCATCACTATGATTTGGTCCCCTTCAAGAATAAAGGACAACAACCAAGGGAAACTGCATTATCCTCAGTGTCTTCTTCCATCTGTAACATTGGAAGTGGAAGAGTACTGCACATTTCTAAAGACTCTTTTGTACTATCAGTTTTCTAGCCAAACACTTAATCACCTACTGGTCTCTCTTACGATCAACTTCTCTGCCCTTATGTAGATTCGTCCTTAAACTCCAGACGCAGTCTGTCTCTGATTTTGTACTCATAATCAAGTTAACATTTGTGGTTGTTGCTATTGATTAATTTCAGTTATGTCTGACTCTTCATGGCCTGATAAGGGGTGTCTCAGGCCAGATTTGAGCTCAGGAAGATGATTCTTCCTGAGTCTAGGCCCAGCACTCTATCCACTGTGCCACCTCACCTCACTTCCCTTAGTTAACATGACTCACAACATATTAATGTTTTGTTGTTTGTGTTTTTGTCTAGACACAATTTCATTAGTATAAGGAACCCCCAAAAAGGAAACCCTCACTCTGAGGCAACTCAACACATTCTCTACAACTTATAGCTTGAGAGAATTGTGTGGGGGCACTGAGAGGGGAAATGAGTTGTCTAGAGTCTATGTGTCAGAAGCAAAATTTGAATCCAGATCTCCCAGACTCTACGATCAGTCTTCTATTCATTATGCCATATTAGCACACAAAAAAAATTCTAAGTAATGAATGACTTTTTCCTAAGATCAAAAATAGATATTGGCAAAATAATAAGTGAAAGAAAGCTTCCAAAAGTCTGATAAACAGAATATAGCCCAATTCCAGTATAAATGGGCCCACCGTGCTAGCATTACTTTATTCATCCTTCTATAGCGATTTTTTTTCCCCTACTGCTCAATTGTAGCTCTTTCACTGGATCACCTCCTTCCTTGGCAAGGTTCTGACCTCTCATCCTCTGTCTGACTTCAGATATGTATTTCTATCACTGTTACACTAAGCCTAAATACTTTAAGAAAGACACTGTAAACACACACACACACACACACACACACACACATGCGCACACACGCACACACTCCTTTAATCTATTGCTCTTATATTCCATTGGGGAGCACTTAGTAAGAACTCCCAATTATTTTGTACTTTAAAGTTTTCAAAGCTATTGCTTTACAGCATCACTGTGAGACAGCTAATGCAGGTAATCTCAGCCCCATTTTACAGAGTATCTCCTTAGAAACTTTAGGAAATCACCTATTGCCTTATACATCCTACTGCCTGAATATACTGCCTACTACTATCCAGACTCTTCTCTTTTTTACCTTTCGACAAATTGTATGCACCTTTAGTTAAAATGAGGCTCATTTGTTTGATATGTTACTATATTATAAGTAATACAAGAAAGCTATGTCTTTGCTGTGTTTGCCTCACACCAAGGGTGATTTTGCATTCATAAGACAGTAAGGCATTCATTGTCTTATTTCTCCAGACTGTTCACATTACTGACTTTGACGAATAACTGATGACAGATTGAGATCACTGAAACTAATGATCGCTTCTGATTTGAAGTAAAATGGGTGCAATCAGGAGGGATACATGACCTCCTGGATATAGTAGCTGAGTGTGCACTTTCTTTTTTTAAGAAAATAATTTGTTATGAAGAATTTGGGGATATGACAATCTCTGGTGAAACAAAATGCAATAGACAAGAGAGAGAACTATGATGGCCAAAAATAGGCCGCAGTATGCTACCAATGATGACCTACACAAAAAAAAAAAAAAGAAGGGAAGGAAGATATCACCCAAGGATGCATAAATGAAAAATAAAATGGGCCAGACATATAGTGAAAGCCACAGAAAACAGATGGACAGTCCAAGTGTTGCATTAGTAGTTATGAAATTTCAAAATACTTAGGGGCAGTCTTCTAATGCTTTGGATTGTGGTTGTTTGGCCTTCATTCTCAAAGAAGACCATAACAACAGGAAGGTTATGCCATGATCATAAGGGAATTGGATTTAAGTGAGAGAGGGCTGTGTCAAGTCACCAGCCTTTCTCACTCCTCTAGAGCCATCTGAGTCCAGTGGCCAGATATAAATCAGGATGACTGGAGATGGCCCCAGATACAACGGGAGATCTTGGCCTTTTTAAGTTAAGGTCTTTCCCAGGTCTCAGTTTGACTGAGGCAATGACCATTCAGTGATTAAGGCTAGGCAAAAAATGAGGCAAAGAATGACCTCTTTTACCTAGTAAAAAAAAAAATCTAGGTTGGGGAGGTCTCCCAAGTCTCCGACAAAAACAGAAACAATTGCTATTTACATTCACTCTAAGCCATCAGGGTCCAAACAATGACCAAGTGATGCTTTGGTTGGCCTCCTTTGAAAGGGAGTGTAATATATCTTTCATAACTACTTTATCAATTTCCTCTAGCTCTGGCAGTTAAGCCCCCAAAGGATAAGTGACTATTTCTCCTCTCAAGGTTCTAGTTGTAACTATGGAGGCTCGGAGTTGCTAGTACTGTCACTCATAAAAAAAGCTCCACCAGATGTCTTTCCCCAAATCAGACAGGTGATATTAATTAGCTTTTACAGAAAACAGTATTTACTTAGAAAGTATACCAAGAAGGGTAGTTATAAAACAGTTCCCTCCCCAAACCAGAAATATACTTTCTTTCATTGTACACACAAGGCATCTGAGAAAAGTGGGATAAAATAGCATCTGGTTACTGACTGTCCTTTTCTTCCTTTCTGAAAGCTTCATGAAATTTTCTTTATGGTTAGCTCTTTGCTAAGCTCTAAGGGTTTGCAAACTTGTAGAGTCCTGAAATTGCATTTCCTCAGGTGTCTAATTTACCTTTGGCATGCCTCTCAGATTCTAATTTGTATGCTGACATCAGCCACTATTGCTCCAAGGACACTACTACAGGTTCAGGTGGATATTGCTACAAACACAATGGAATCTCCAGATCTTCTAATTCTTTAAAGTTTACACGGTCATCATCTGCTCAAGGGAGGGAAGGGGAGAAAGCAAACCTCTCCTCACCCAAGGGCAATCCTTGGGTCCATCATTCAACTTTCCCATTGCCACAAAGATGGAGCTCCTGTTCTGGCTCACTATTTTATCCAAATTCTTATGGAAAATCACTGAGTCTCATCAACCAATCAAAATATTTCCTATGACATGCCTATTTTCCCATAGCCCCATAAACAGTGACCTATTTCACTTTTTCACATATTTTCCAATTTAATAGTTGGAAAATGAGGTTTCAGAATTAGTTTAGTTTATATTTCTCTTATTAATCATGATGTTAAACATTTTAATATAATTGTTAATCACTTGAATTTCTTCTTTGGAAAATTGATCATATCCTTTTACAATTTACCCATCAGTATAAGGTTCTCAAATGGAGGCAGAAGAAGTGATCTCAACGTCTATCTGAAGAACTTTGGAATTGATTGCAAGACATGGGAGACACTGGAACAGAACCACCCAGCATGCTGTGCCTGCATCAAAGAAGGCACTGTGATCTATGAGCAAAGCAGAGTTGCAGCAGTTTCAAAAGAAACATGAAATGCACAAATTGACATTTCCACTCTAAATGCTCATGTGGACTACTTGTGCCCAACCTGTGGTAGAACTTTCTGGGCTCATATAAATCTGATTAGCCACAGTCAGACACACTGTACCTTTTGGTCCTCTGTGAGAACAAAGAACAGTAACCACCATCATTAAAGCTTGTGTGGTGTCATCTACTTTCATCCAATAGTCAAAGCACCTCACTCCTTAATAACTAAACAAGGATTTGTGTGTACCTGGTTTATATCTTTGATGGATTTATTGATTCAACTGAAAAGATTGAAACTTCTCTGTTTACGTTAATTAATGTTGAGGTGGAAACTGCACACTTTATATATAGAAGGATATAATAAGGGGACATATAGGGTAAAGAGTCATGGCCATTGTCCTAATTGGGACATAAGCACTGTAGTAAGATCTCTGGATAAAAAGGTTGTTTGTTGGCTTTTTCTGAATCTATTAATGTAATCGTATAATTGTATCATTATGTTATTAATATGACTAAGCATATTAGTTTTCCCATGCATAGTCCTTGCAATTAGACCTATATCAGTCCTCCATTCTCAACAGCAACACCCCAATCTCCGTTGTCTGTAAATGTAGGAGAGGGCTTGGGGATCGGTTCTTTGCACCAAGGAAGGCACCATAAAGAAAAATAGCACACAATTCCCACGAGGACACACAAGAGAAAACCCACAGGTACTTTAGCCAGTGAAAGTTCTGTACCCCAAAACATATCTGTAGCCTATAGAATTTGGCCATGCAATATAGTCTTAGTGTAGTCAATACACTCAGAGTGTATTCAAATGGAAGGGAGTCCACTTTCACCCCTCCTCTTTTACCATATTTTCCTTCCATGATGAATTAGATTCTTGACAAGAGAGGCAGGTAGATACCACAGGAAGGGCCTTTGCCTAACCACTGTGGGCAAACCATGAGTGGCAAGTGTGCAGTACAAAGGCCTTGGTTCCAACAGTGGAATTAGTCTAAGTAGAAATGATAAACAGCCTACAGAATAGGTAACAGGGCCATAGCGTGCACACAACTAGCATAACAAGCAAAGTTACAGTAGCTGAATAAAGAAACTCAATATGGAAGCAGCTTAGGGGGCATCAAGTCCTTATGCAGCGTCCTTGATCTTCAGAGGTCTGGCAAGCACTTCCCGCGCTGCTCTCAAACAGTTGGGCTTGGATCAGGACATGTCTGTGGAGGTTTGGCCTCAAGCATCTCTAGGTTTCAGGTTATTTGAAGAGATTCTCTGGATAACGCTGCTAAGTCATGCTAATGATAAGTATTTGCATAATTTAGTAAACTGGCAAAATCTATTCAGATTGGTTTTCAAGTCATTAGCTCACATGGGTGAGAGCTAACTCAAACCATATGATCTAACTCTATTAAAAACAGAGCCATAAGAACATCAAATTGGTAACCCATAATTCACCTGAAACTTCAAAGAATGTCAGTTTTTATGTATCACTTGCTCTTTCCATCCTTCTATCTTTACCCAAACCCTGTACCTGTTATATACATGCATACATATATACACATATTTACATGCATATCCATGCGTGTATATGTATATGTGCTTTTATACGTGTATATATCACAGTTCTTTGGTTTTTAAAAATCTAATCCCATTGCTTTCTCAAATTTTACTAGTCCATTAGGTGTGAAAATTCTTTTAGATCTTTGTCTTATCCCACCTTTTGAGAATATACACACATACACATGTGCACATACATACATATGTGTATGTGTATAATCTTCACATTGTCTTGAAGGAATGAGATATTTTAAGGCCCTACTCTTGAACATGCATGCATAACTGTGAGCCAAGGGATGGTAAGCCTAAGCAATCGTTTGCCTGGTTATGTAGCATAGGGAGTTGACCATAAATACTGATCTTTCATATTTGTGTCCTATTATAGTAAAACAGATGTTTTAGTATTAGCCTATTAACTAATAGCTTTAGTATTGCAGTGACAAACTTCCATTGTTTCACTGCCTGACTATAAACATTTTTGCCGTGAAAGGGAAAAGGAGGGACACGGTTATGACAGCATCAAGACTGTTCCTCCAAGAGCACAGATTGAACTGATGCAAGCTATAACTCTCTTAGCTCTGTTTGATTCCAGGCAAGAATCATATTTAACAGCCAATCACACAGTAAAGTCGTCAAAAACATACTCTATTCTAAGTTTTTCATTTTATAAATAAATATGGCATGAACATTGTAGAGGCATGGTTTTTTTTCTCTTAAAAACGTCCCTAACCTGTAATCTTATATAATAGATAACTGGGATACATAAAATTACGCTTGATCTTGTAACTCTCATTGAACAAGAGCTGACATTCATGTATATGACTTCAAGGTCTGTAAAGTGTTTTTTGTATATGCATGTATGTACCTATGTGTATATGTATGTGTATACGTATATAAATATATGCATGTATGTGATATATATATATATATATATATATATATATATATATATAATCTCACTTGACTATTGTAGCATCCTTATGAGATAAATATCATAGGTATTATCGTTGTTGTCATTATTGATTTTTTCAGTATTATCTTCATCATCCCCATTAAGTGAGTAGCCATGGCTGCACTACTATTATGCATCCAAGGAAGGATTGAAATTTAGGTCTCCCGTGACTCTAAGCCCAAGACCCTTTTCACTGTATCACATGCTTAGCAAAAAGATTATAAGAACCCTTATCTCCACTATGAGAGTAACAGACTTCCAATCTCTACTACAACCTTGCCAACTTTAAATTTGATCATTTTTAACTATTTTTGACACGTTGGTGGGTGTAAGGTGGCACCTCAGAGTTGTTTTATTTCTGTTCAGTTTTGAGAGTCTGAACAATTGTTCACATGTTTCTTGAGTTCAGCTATCTGTTCAGAGACCTTTTTTTTTTCATTTATCTGACAAGGAATGGACATGGTTCTTATAAATGGGAGTCACTGACCCCATGTATTCTGTTGATTAGGTTTCTGTCAGCTACATTTGCCACAAAAGTTTTTCCCTACTCAGTTGCTTTCTTCTCATTTTAGATTTATCGGCTTTTTTTTTTTTACTGGGGAAAACCCCATTTATGTCATCAAACCCATAGATTTCACCTCCAATAATTTTCTTTGGTCATTCAGTAGATAGGAATTTTTGTTCTCCTATATCAGATTGTTTGTTGTAAGGGAGGCGGGAAGAAAAATTTGGAACTCATAATCTTATAAAAGTAAATGTTGAAAACTATCTTTACATGTAATTGGAAAAAATAAAATAGTATCAAGTGGGAAAAATGAATGTTTCTTCTCACTAAAACTGAAATATAACATTCCTTTCTCTCCCATTTTGTTGTGGTTTATTAAAATGCATTTAGGTCATTGATCCTTGCCAATTTTATTCCGCTGTGTGGTGTAAAGAATAGATCTAACCACATTTTTGCCTCACTATTATCCTTTTGTCCAAACAATTTCACTGAAAACTCATTTGCTTCAAATTTTGAAAACTTGGGTTTATCACATACTCATCTGGGTTATGACCTTGGTTCTAATTCTGGATTGTCTGTTCTATGCCATCAACCGATTTTTCTGTTTTGTTTTGTTTAAATCCAGTACCGGAGAGTATAGATGACTATTTCTTAAAGATGCACTTCAAGATGTGGTGGTGTAAACATTTCATTTTCTTTTTCTCTCATAATTTCCTCATTTCATATATGTGTGTATGTACACATGTACATATGCATTATTGTGTGTTTGCATATATGTATGTGTGCACATAAGCTTGCATGCATGTGTATGTTTCTGTGAGTCTATGCATGCATGTTTGTGTGTGTGTCAACACAATCTGCAATTTCATTGGTATAGAGAATTCCCAGAGAAGTTCCCTCAAGCAAGGCAGATCAACATTTGCTCTGAAAATCGTAGCCATACAGATTCACTGGGGACCTAGAGAGGTTAAGTGAGTTTCCCACCATGACAGAGCCAGTATGCATCAGAACAGGCAATTAAACATGACTCTTTCTGACTCCAAAGCCAGCACTCTATCTGCTCCTCCATGCTGCCTACTTCTTCTTTTTTTTTTCTCATTGCCCCTCCCACTGGCCTTCATTTGAACAAATTGGCATTTTCATGGAACCTCAGAGTTGGAAAATACCTCATTGACTACCAAATCCAGACCATTCCTGGCAAATAATTCCTACTACAGCATACCCAATAAGTGGTCATCCAGCCTTATTCTCCAAGATTACCAGAACATACCAGAAGTTTTCTGCTTTCTTCTCAGGAGGCAATTAGGGTTAGGTGACTTGCCCAGGGTCGCATAGCTAATAGTATCTGAGGCTAGGATTTGAACTCAGGTCCTCCTGACCACAAGCCAAGGCTCTATCCACCGCACCACCTCATTGTATGCCTGTGTAACCTGGACAGTATATGAGTGCCATGCCAGGAAACTGAATCACTTCCATTTGAATTGTCTTAGAAAGATTCTGAAGATCACCTAACAGGATAAGATAGCAGACACCAAGCTTTCTTGAACTAAACTGACAAGCATTCAAACTCTGTTGCAGAGAGCACAACACTTATGGGCTGGCAACATTGTTCAAATGCAAAATATATGCTTTCCAAAAAGACTATTTTACGGAGAACTCACACAGGGTAAGAGCTTACATGGTGGTCAGAAGAAGTGATACAAGGACACTCTCAAGGTCTCTCTTAAGAACTTTCGTATTGTTTATATGACATGGAAGACACTAGCACAGGACCACTCAGCATAGTGTGCCCTCTTCAGAGAATGTGCTGTGTCCTATGAGCAAAGCAGAATTGAAGAAGCTCAAAAGAAACATGAGAAGCGCAAAATCCACCCCAAGTATTCACATAAACTGTTTGTGCCCAACCTGTGGTAGAACATTCCAAGCTCGTATTGGTCTGATGAACCACAGTCGTACACACTGTAATTTGACTGTAGCATAGTGATGTCTTTTGGGTCTTCTTCCAGAACAAAGGACAGCAACCAACCAAGAGGCTTGCCAATGTGAAAGAGACCCCCCCCCTTTATCTTAGGGACAGCCCAGTTAATGTTTAAATAGCTTCAGTTGTTGGAACTGATTTCCCCTAACATTAAGTTGGAATTTTTTCTTTATAACTTCCACTCATTGCTCTGAGTTCTGCCCTCTGGGACCAAACAGAAAAAGTCTAATCCCCCTTCCATGCAATAGTTCTTCAAATGCATGATTGCCTAATACACATGAAACTGGATGTCTCATAAGCACGTCAAATCCAGTACATCAAAGGCTGAACTCATTTTTTAAACCACCAAAGCCATCTTTCATCCAAATGTTTCTGTGGAAGACAAGAGCAACGCTACTTTTCCAGTCATCAAAGTTCACAGATCTGGAGTCAGCATGAACTTCAAAATTAACTCTCAACCCACATATTGGATTGATTACCAAATCTTGTCAATTTTACTTCCATAACATCTCCCACTTATGACATCTTCTCTCCATTTGCATAAGAAAGGAGGGAGGGAAGGAAGGGAAGACACATTTATTAAGTGATCATTACAAGTCAGGCACTGTGTTAAGCGCTTAACAAATGTCTCCTTTGACTTTCCCCAAATTCTGACCCTCAATACCTTTCACTTGGATCACTCAAGAGCCTCCTAATTGGGCTCCCTGCCCTAAATCTCTCTCCTCTTAATCCACACAGCTGCCACCTAATATTTTTTCTCTTTTTAATTTTATATTTATTTTCACAATTCTTTTTTAGAATTTTGAGTTCCAGATTCTCTCCCTCCCTCCAATCTCTCTCCCCCCCACTGAGAAGACAAACAGTATGATGTCAATTATACATGTGAAATCATGCAAAACATATTTCCATGTTAACCATATTGCAAAAATTAAAAATAAAGTGAGATAATTATGCTTCAATTTGCACTGAGTTCATCAGTTCTCTTTCTGGAAGTGGATGACATTTTCTTCCATCATGAGTCCTTTGGAATTGTCTTGGATTATTTTATTAATCAGAGTAGCCAAATCATTTACCATTGATTATCATAATGACCTTGCTGTTACTGTGCACAACGATCTCCTGGTTCTTCTCACTTCACTTTGCATCAGTTCATGCAGGTCTTTCTGTTTTTTGAAACCATCCCCCTTGTCATTTCTTATGGTACAATATACTACATCACAATCGTAAGACACAAAGTGTTCAATAATTTCCCAGTTGATCAACATCATCTCAATTTCTGATACTTTGCCATCACAAAAAGAGCTGCTAGAATTGTTTTTGCATATATAAATCCTTTTCCTTTTCTTTAATGTCTTTAGGGAACAGACCAGGTAGTGGTATTGTAAGATAAAAGAATGTGTTTTATAGCCCTTTAGGCATAGTTCCAGATTGTTCTCCAGACTGGTTGGACCAGTTTACTACTCTAACAACAATTCACCCAGTGCACTTATTTTCTCGCATCCCCTATGCCATCTGTTGTTACTGATAGGTGCAAGATGGTACCTCAGAATTGTTTTAATTTGTCTTTCTCTGAGAAATTAATTGTAACTTAGAGCATTTTTCATGTGATTTTAGATAGCTTTTATTTCTTCTTCTGAAAACTGTTCATTCATATCCTTTAACCACTTACAAATTGGAGAATGTCTCTTATTTTTTATAAATTTCATCCAGTTGCTTATACATTTGAGAAATGAGGCTTTTATCAGAGAAACTTGCTATAAATTTTTTTTATATTACTTCATTGTCCATGGTACCTTTTAGCAAAATGTAGTTTCCCTATTATCTCATTCAGTTAGGTCTATTTTTACTTTTGCTTTGTCTGATATCACGATGGCCAATCTTACCCTCTTCACTTCCCCTGAAGCATAATAGTTTCTGATCCAGTCCTTCATTTCAACTCTGTGTGTCTTTCTGTCCCAAGTGGGTCTCTTGTATACAACTTATTGTTGAATTCTTCTTTCCAATCCATTTTGCTATCTGCTTCTATTCTATGGGCAAGCTCATCTCATTCACATTCACACTTATGATTACTGTGCATTTCCCTCCATCTTATTTTCCTCTGTTTATCCTATCCAAGAAGAGCAAGAAAGCAAAATAGCTGTCTGATGAGGCTTTATAAACAGCTGAGGAAAGAAGGAAAGGGAAAAGGAAAGGGAAAGGAGAAAGAGAAAGATATGCCCAACTGAATGCAGAATTCCAGAGAATAGCAAAGAGAGATGAAGTTTCTTAAAGGAGCAATGCAAAGTAGAAGAAAACAACAGAATGGGAAAGATAGATCTCTTCAAGGAAATTAGAGACATCAAGGGAATGTTTCATGCAAACATGGGTGTGATAAAACACAATAGTAGTAGGGATTTAATAGAAGCAGAACAGATTAAGAAGAGGTGGCAAGAATACACAAAAGAACTATACAAGAAAGATCTTAGCATCACCAAGACCAAAATGGTGTGGTTACTGATCTAGAGCTAGACATCCTGGGCCATAGGAAACATTGCTAACAATAAGGCTGCTGGAGGCGATGGAATTCCAGCTGAGATATTTAAAACCCTAAAAGATCATGCCGTTAAATTGCTGCACTCAACATGCCAGCAAAAACTCGCGGTGGCCACTAGATTTGAAAACTTCAGTTTATGTCCCAATACTAAAAAGGGCAATGCCAAGGAATGTTTGAATTACTGAACAACTGCACTCATTTCACACACCAACATGCTTAAGATTCTGCAAACTATGTTTCAGCAAGACGTGAACTGAGAATTGCCAGAAGAGCAGGCTTGTTTTCAAAGAAGCAGAGGAAATGGAGATCAAATTGTCACCATTCACTGGATTATAAAGAAAGCAAGGGAGTTCCAGAAAAACATCTACCTCTGCTTCATTGACTACACTAAAGCCTTTGACTGTGGATCACAACAAAATATGGCAAGACCTCAAAGAAATGGGAGTACCAAAGCATCTTACTTGTCCCCTGAGGAACCTGTATGCAGACCAAGAAGCAACAGTTAGAACCGAACATGGAAGAACTGATTGGTTTAAGACCCAAAATGGGGTACAACAAGGCTGTATATTGTCATCTTATGTATTTAACTTATTTGCAGAGTACATCATGCAAAATACCAGGCTGAATGAATCAAAAGCTGGAATTAAGGTTGCCAGGAGAAATATTAACAATCTCAGATATGCAGATGATACCACTGTTGATGGCAGAAAGTGAAGAGGAATTAAGAAGTCTCTTGATGAGGGTGAAAGAAGAGAGTGTAAAAGCGGCTTAATGATTAACACAAAAAAGTAAGATCTTGGCAACTGGTCCCATCACTTCCTGGCAAAGACAGGAAGAAGAAATGGAAGCAATGTCAGATTTTATATTCTTAGGCTCAAAGACTACTGCAGACAGCAATTTCAGCCATGAAATTAAAAGATACATGCTCCTTGGGAGGAAAGCTGTGGCAAATCTGGGCAGCATACTAAAAAGCAGAGACATCATCTTGCTGACAAAAGTCTGCATAGGTAATATATGACTATGAGATTTGGACTATAAGGAAAGATGAGAACCTCAGAATTGACAGTTTTGAACTGTGGTGCTGAAGAAGACTTTTGAGAGTCCTTTGGACAGCAAGGAGATCAAATCAGTCAATACTTAAAGAAATTAATTCAAGCTATTCACTGGAAGATCAAATACTGAAGCTGAAGCTTAAATACTTTGGCCACATAGTGAGATCAGACTCATTGGAAAAGACCTTGATGTTGGGGGTAAAGGAAGGCAAAAGGAAAAGGGATGGCTGAGGATGAGATGAATAGTGTCATGTCAACAATGAACATGAACTTGAGCAGACTTTGAGTTGAGGATAGAAGGGCCTAACATGTCATGGTCCATGGGGTCAGAAAGAGTTGGACCCGACTAAACAATTGAACAACAAAAACAACGATTCTTCTTTCTCTCTTTTTATCTTATCCCTTATCAAAAGTCTGCTTTGCTTCTGACCATTGCCTCCCCAAAGCTGCCTCCCCTTATCATTCTCCCCATATCATTTATTCCCTTGCCCTTCTATCTCTGTATTGGGTAAGATAGATTTCTTTACCCAACTGAGTGTGTGCATGTGTATTCTTCCCTCTTTGAACAAATTCTGTTGAGAATGAGGTTCAGGCATTGCCCATGACCCCCATTTTCCCCTCCACTACAAAACCTCTTTTTTGTGTGCCTCCTTTATGTGAGAAATTTCTCCCCATTCTACCTCCCCCCTCTCCCAGGCATCTCTCTTTCTCCTCACTTCATTGTTTCGGAGACCATTCCAACACAATCAAATCACACCCATGTCTTCCTTCTATGTAAACTTTCAGCTGTCCCAATAATGATAAAATTCTTAGAAATTACATGAGTTATCTTCTCATGTAGGCATGTAAGCAGTTTAGCTCCATTTATCTTCTTATGATCACTCTTCCATGTTTACCTTTTTATGCTTCTCTTGAATCTTCTGTTTGCTTGTCAAATTTTCTATTCAGTTCTGGTCTTTTTCACAGAAATGCTTTAAGTCCTATATTTCATTAAATATCCTTTTTTCCCCTGAAGGATTATGCTCAGTTTTGCTGGGTAGATTATTCTTGGTGGTAACCCTAGCTCCTTTGCCCTCTGGAATATCATCTTCCAAGTCCTCCATTCCTTTAACATGGAAGTTGCTAGATCACGTATAATCCTGCATGTGGATCCACGATATTTGAAATTTTTTTTTCTTTCTGGATGCATGATGTATTTTCTCTTCGTCCTGAGAGCTCTGGAATTTGGATAATATTCCAGGGATTATGGAATTAATTCCATAATTAAATTAAATTCTAAATGAAATTCTATTTTAATTTCGGGGTCTCTTTCAGGAAGTGATCAGTGGATTTTTTCAATTTCTACTTTACCCACTTGATCTAAGGCATCAGGGCAGTATTACTTGATAATTTGTTGAAATATGATGTCTAAGATCTTTTTTTTTTATCACAGCTTTCAGGTAGTCTGATCATTTTTTAATCATCTCTCCTCAATCTATTTTTTATCCTGGTTGTTTTTCTGATAAGATATATTAATTTTTTTCTGCTTTTTCATTCTTTGGCTTGATTGTTTCTTAATGTCTCAGGGAGTCATTAGCTTGCACTTGCCCAATTCTAAAAGGAATTATTTTCTTCAGTGACCAGCATTTGTACTTTTTTTTCCATTTGGCCTACTCTGCTTTATAAGGAATCCTTTTCTTCAGTGAATTTTTGTGCCTCTTTTACCATTAGGCTAATTCTGTTTTTTTTTTAAGATGACATTTTCTTGTATTTGTTGTGTTTCTTTTATCAAACTGTTTTCTCTTTTCATATTTTTCTTACCTCACTTTCATTCCTTTTCCTAATTTTTTTGTCTACCACTCTTAGTGCCTTCTTTAATGCTTCTAGAAATACTTGTTGGGCTTGGATCCAATTTACATTTTTCTTTGAGTCTTTTTTTAGCTGTTTTAACATTGTTGTCTTTAAATTTATGTCTTGTTCTTCCCTGCCACTGTAGTAACTTTGTATGATCAAATTATTTTATTGTTGTTATTTGCTAATTTTTTCAGCTAATTTTTTTACTTTGAACTTTGTGTTAAAGTTGGGCTCTGCTCCCCTAAAGGTGGGGAGGCATCGTGACAAGCTTCAGGCTTTTTCGTGCCATTGTTTTCAGATTTAATCTGGGTGAATCTGCAAGTTTTCAATGCCTCCAAGGTGATATGATCTCAGGAGAGATGTTGACATTGTTCTCCTAGCATATGCTCTGGTCTTTACCTGAGAAGGACCACTACTCCCATAAGTCACAAGTACTATTGGATATAGAACTGAGTCCAGGTTCCCTGTTCCTCTGTGACTGACGGCAAGTGCTCCCATATGTCCCGGAACTGTGATCCAAAATGACTTATAGGCAATAGAGCTACCAATCAATACCAGATGCATCCAGTACCAGCAAAGGGTCCTCTATAAAATCTTTTTGAACAGCTGTCCATACCCTTAACAACTGTGGGCTCAGAGCTCCCAAAGCTGCTGCTCATTCTGCTGCTATTGCAACTACCTCCAAGGCCCACCACTGGTACTCTTGCCCCTCTCTAGGTGTACACCCCCTTGGTGTTACAGACCTCTCTGGTGGACCTCAAGGAGTCTTAGGATGGGAAAAATGTCTCTATCTGAACTTTTGTTGTCTCTGCTGCTCTACAATTTTATTTAAGGTTTTTTTTAAAAAGTTGTTGGAGGGGAATATTTGGAGAGTTCAGTTGGGTCTCCACCTGCACTCAGCCATCTTAAACTAGCCTCCAAATGATATTTTTAAAGAACATATTCATCATATCACATCCATGCCCAAAAAGTTCCATTGGATGCCTATTTTTATAGTATCAAATAGAAATGTCTCGTTTTAGTATTTAAATCCTTTCACAACCTAATCAACCTTTCCAGGGTTTTTTGTATGCCTCACATGTGCTACTCATTTTCCCTTCTCCATACTTTTGCAGAAAATTCAAGTCTTCTTTCTTATCTCTTTCCCTTAGAATCCCTAGGTCTCTTCAAAACACAATCAACTCAAACACCAAGTCCCACCTGAGGCCTTTCCTGGTTTCTCCAGCTGTTGGTGCCTCCCCACTCGAAATGGCCTTGATTCATTTTATATATGCAGATAGAATCCTCTCACACTGTACTTACATACTCCTAAAGGACAGCTTGGAGGTGAGGCTTCCTCTTTGGGCCACCACCTCTTTTCTTATCCACGTCCCCTTCTTTTTCTCTTTTGTGAATGGACAGAGCTAGGAGATGATAAACTTCAAGGACCACACTATTCATTCTTCTATTGGGTGTGGGGGAAAGAAGAAAAGTCCTGAATCCATTTTAAAGTTTCATGAGATTTTTATTCAAATTTTTGATAAATATAACACTTTATCATACCCTCAATTTGAAATCTTCTAACAATAATCAAGAAATTAGAATCTTCCTTAATCTAGAAAGGAACTTCCTAGCCAGTTATATTTTATAAAGTCAAATGTTAAAGGCTTCTCTGATTCCACTCTTGAACAAAAGTCAAAGCAAGTAGAATGGGTCTTTGCAAGCACTGTTATACTTTTATTCATCTGTTTTTCACTTTATGCAACCAGTGCAAAACCATCTTCAAAAAGAAGGATTTGGAGAACTTCAATATCATAGGGATTCCATCTTCTACTTCAACTACATGCTGGGAGGTAGTGTGGTACAATAAAAAGAATTCTGGTTCTGAAGCTAGAAGAAATGGATTCAAGTCCTGCCTCTGATACTGTGTGACCTTGAAGAAATCACTTCAACTCCCTGGGTCTCAGTTTCCTCAATTGTAAAATGAGCATTTGACTAGATAGTCTCTGAGATCCATTTCATATCTATAATGGTCCGTGACAGTGGTGAATAACTTTGGTAAGTACGCATTTCTTTATTTTGTGGTTTCCATGATATCAGTGAACATAACGTCACTGAACAAGGTTACCTCGGTTAATATATCTTTCAAGAAATTTTACATAATTTTGATGTACGCAGGAGACATCTTGTTGGAAGAGAAGAGAATGCTAAATTGTCTTTGGGAAATTACTCTTTTCTCTTTCCCTGAAATAAAAGCTCACCTTTAAGATCAGTGTTACCAGTTTTATTGAATGGCTATGAGTCATAAATAAAATAGTAGAATAGTTGGGTAATTAAAGATGAATATCCCTAGGAAGCCAGTGGAGAGAAGCATGGGGAGGGTTTGAGCAGGCTGCAACATCTGCTAAGTGTGAAATGATGAAGAAGAACCAAAGTTAAGAATGTTTTCCAAAGCATGTATGAGGGAAAAAAGTGGGTTGGTCACATGGTGAGAGTCAAGGAATAGCTAGTTAAGAGCTTATGCATCTCATTTCTATCCTTCCAATGTCAAGAGAAAACAAAAAGGTCCCCAGAATGTTTAGGGAACAACTACTGGCAAACTTGGGGTAGGAAATGAACAGATCTGCACACAAATAGACATGAATGCATCACAATTTTTATGTTTAAAACAAACATCTACAGTGGCGACATTGTAGACCAATGTAGGTATTTTTGAATATTGAGCATCTTTCTGTACCTTTAGCCACGTGTCCCCTTTAACTATTCTTTTTCAGTATTTATCTCCCAAAGCACAAATATATCAGCCAATGATTAATGAACAGAGTAGAGCAATCATTTTTATAACCTTCTAGTGATTCATCAATAAACTTTTATTAAGGACCTACTCTATGCCAGGCATGGTGCTAAGCACTGGGAATACAAATATGACAAAGAGTTGTGTATTTCAAGGAGTTTCAATAAAATGCAGGAAAACAATACACAAAGAAGGCTGAAGGGAGAGAGAGGTCCTAGCACAGGAGAATGGTGGAGAAGCCACAATAGTCCCAAATGCAGCCAGGTGGGAAACGAGGAGCTGTCTGAGATGTCAGTCTATTCCTTCCTTAAATGGAAAGGTTAATGGACCCACTCTCCAGAGGGTCTGAGGATACTGAGGAGGTACAAATACCAAGGCTGATTGGATCTTGCAAGATGATGAGAGTACCCAAAGATACTAGGGGCAGCATGGAGGAGCCAAAGAAGTCCACAATGAATGCCATCTTATGGCTACATGAGGTAAGATTCACGACATTTAGGCAAGATTGACTGTGGGTGACACAATTGTCAAGCACAGATTCCAATTGTTTAGCTTTTCAAGATATATCTCAAGAGTTGCTCTAAAAGTTTGGTAGGTTCCTTTCCTTTTGTTCTCATACTTTTAAATTTCATTTACTTCATCATAGAATGCCCAACTATCCACTTTTACTATATACCAAAAATGTTTCTAAAACTCAATCTTTTCTGTATGAGTTCTTGATTTTCCAACACTCATTTTTGTTTCAACATGAATGCTCAGATTCACTAGGAAACTAATTCTGGTGTTGCTATTTTTTTAATCTTGTATCCCAGACGCTGATGGCATTTCTCATTCTTATAGCAAAATATGATTTTTTTCAATAACTCATATTTTTCTTCTTGTAGTTGAAGAAAATTTTTTAGCTCTCGTGATAGTTTTGACACTTGTTAATGTTGTGTCCGGGTGAATTGAACTTTAAGACTTTCCCTTGTCTATAGAGCTTGATTCCCGGTGTCTACATATGCCTTCTGTTTGCAGTATGCTACTCATTTTTAAATACTTAAGAAGTTTTCTAGTATAGCTTTCTCAAATTAGCGATCTGATTCTTTTCTTTAATATTTTCAAGAATCTCAAAAATTCTGAGGCTATTCTAATCTGCCTTCCAAAGCCACCCCTTATGTTTGTATTATTCTTCCAATCCTTTCCCAAATGTGTCATTGTCTGACTTTGTTTTTTCTATTTTGACCTGCTAGGCAAAGTCTAGCACTAGACAAGCCAAACCTCTCTAATGTTGCTTTGGCTTTGAAAAGCTTTTATTTCTATCTGGAAGAACTGAGCTAGAATCCTCCCCCACATAGTTGCTAGCTACTTAGTTGTGTAACCTTCAGCAAGTCATTAACTTCTCAGCTTCTGTTTCCTTGATTATAAAATAGGGCTAATAACATCATCTCACAATGTTCTTGTGAGGATCAAATGAGATATTTGTTGGAAAGTGCTTTATTTTTTAAAGTTATTTATTTTTATTTTTCAACAATCACTTCCATAAGCTTTTGAGTTTTATGTAAAGTGCTTTATAGACAATAAAACACTATATAGATGCCAATTATTGTTGTTGTTGTTGTTATTAATTACTCAAGTGTTGAGTTTTATCGTTATACTGTCCCATGATGCCTTAGATACACTCATTTTCTTTCAAGCCCTATTGGCATTTTGTTTGGTTGTATTGTTGCTTTGATTTCCTCCTCTAATCTATAAAAGTTTCCTATTATTCAGTTTAGTGTATCTTTAAGCATTTTTAATTTTTTTTCTGATGTAACTATTAAAGTTGCTTTTGTAGTTGTTGTTTTGTTTTGTTTTGGTGAGGTAATTAGGGTTAAGTGACTTGCCCAGGGTCACAAGGCTAGTTAAGAGCCTGGTTGTGAACTCAGGTCCTCCTGACTCCAGGGTAGATGCTCTATCCACTTCGCCACCTCAAGTTGTTTTTGCATAGCTTTCCTCTGACGTTTTTCTTTCTTTTATTTTGTCATTTATTTTTTTCATTTTTTTAGTGCTCATCTTCATTTTTTCACTTTTTCGCTGTTTTAAAATGTTTCTGGTAAGGTTTCCTGAATGGTTTTTGGCATTTCTATCCCTATTGTTAAGAGGGATTTGAGGCTGTCCATTCCACTGAAATATGTCCTTATTGTCAATGGAACTGATGTTCTGTGATATGTTTTTCTTTTCTAGAACTTTTATTCACATGCTTTCTTTTAACATCTTCACCATTTCCTAATGCCATCATCACCTTCCCTGTCCCACAGAGCCACCCCTTATATCAAAAACTGTAAAATGGAAAAGTTCCCTCAAACTAACTCACATATCAACAAACTCCGATGAAGTATCTAACATTCCCTACCTATTGTTCCCCAAAGGAGGAAAGGAGGTAAATTCTCATAGCTTTCCTTTGGAGCCAAGGTTGGTATTATAATTTCATAGCATTCAGTCTCCATTATTTCTTATTGTTGTTGTTTTTAACTATTTATATTGGTATAGTCATTATGCATATCCTTTCCCTGTTTCTGAATCCTTCACAGCAGTTCATATGAATTTTTCTACACTTCTCAGGACTCATTACACTCATCATTTTTTTAGAGAATGGCAATATTATATTCAATCCATATGCTACAAATTTTTTTTAGCTAGTCCTCAATCAATGGGCATTTATTTTGTTTCCACTTCTTTGCTATCACAAAAGGTGCTGCTGCCTTCTGTTACGTATAAAGTTCTTAAATTATTTAATAACCCAATGTGGAATTTTAAAGAAGGTTTTAAACCCAAAGTGTTCCCTAGGGAAATAATAGGATACTTAGAAGTAGTGATAAAAGAAGCCTGAGGTAACATTAGTCTATGAGGAAAGTCTGTTGATTTTGCTGACATGGATGTATGTGATAGAGTAGACAATTAGCTTCAATTACCTTCGGTTAAGGAACTATCAATCTGAACAGCAGATAAGATGATGTGTGCTGAATTCTACTGAGCTTGAGGGCGGCATCAAAGCATAATTGGAGGATGCTATCTATCTGCTTGTCTGTATTTACTGGATGAAGGAGAGGAAAACTCATCTGTCTCATGACTGATTGATATGGCATCAGATCCTTGGGGAAGAGTGGAGAGACAATTTATATCTCTGCCCTTTTGTACAGATGGGGACCTATGAGTCATCACCTTTCTACCTCCAAAGTGTCTTGAAGAAAGGGGTGGGACAGGAGTGGACTCCCCTCAGGCCTCAAGGACCTTGGCTGTGATGGGAGTCTCCACCTTATAAACAACCACACTGAGTTTTACGATCAATCCCTTTAACTCTTCTTGACTAGAGGACAGTGACTTTCCTCTAGAACTGAGTACTTCCTCAAATAGCAACCCCACCCAGGTGTAGTTATGAGGAGTAAGGGTTGGAAAGTTGGGGGGGGCAGAGAAAGAGAAGAGGTAAGAGATAGGTGGGAAAGGAACAGTAGGTGAAATAACCCCTAATGGACTAGCAAATTTCACCTCAATTGAATGAAGGAATGAATGAAAAAAAGTACTTATTAAGCCCTTACAAAGTGCAAAGTACTTTAGAAGTGATATAGGCACTGATAAGAAACCAGCTTAATGAAGATCAATGACCATTTTTATAATAATAATACTTGCTAAAGGAGCAGCAGCATGTGTAATGCCCTGAGAGTCAGCCTTGGAATTAGGAAGTCTTGAGTTCAAGTCCAGTCTGCAGCCATGGGATCCTGGACAAGGAGCTTGATTTTCTTTTTTCTTTCTCTCTTTTTTTTTTTTTGAGCTTGATTTTCTTTTAGTGCACCAAACAATTTTTCAAAACTAATCTGGAAGTTTCCTTACTGGGAGTTCCCTGTACTAATGACATCATAGGTGTAATAAAAAATATAGAAAAGTCTTCTTCGATTCCATTCCAGAGTCAGACCTGAAGACCCAAAGGGACCTTATTATGAAGTGCATTCATTAAGGACTATGACAAGTATGTAAAAATGCAACCCTCCAAGATGTCAAGAAGCTTCAGTAGCCCTGAATATCACCAGATGAGGATCATGGTTCAATGAGGCCCAACAGTTAAAGGCCCAAATCTGTCATAATTCTTCCTTTGGAAATGTGGTTATGAACCATGGGATGGGCTCATGATGGCATTCCCCATTGGAGGGAGAAAACTCTCCAATAAAGGGCTGGGATTGGGAATCCAGGATGGGCCTCTCTCATGTGGGGCTTCCAGACCTGTCCTGATCCTTCATGCCTTTGTTCAAAGGGACACCAGAAAATGCAGAGGATCAACCACAGGTGTTGTGAGGAATAAGATTAGGTCAGTAGGATGGTCTGTAACAGGCATCACCTGAGCCCCTCACCAGTCTTTCTCCACTATGTTCCTCAGTGCTCTAGCCACAGTTTAAAAATGGGCCCATATCTTTCCCCCCTGTCCCTTAGGTTTTGCTTCTTCAGGGTTTCAGGAGGAAGCATGTGTTTAAGGAGGAGGAAGGCTGATGTCATCACAGCTGCTGTCCCTGCAGCTCTGCTCTTCTACAGGTCTCAGGTAGAATGAGGTGGGGTGGGCAAGGGGAAGCATCTCTATCCCATCATCTTTGAGTGTTCTCTCTGCTCTTAAGAATAAGATCTTTTAATAACTCCTCTGTAGAGAAAACAACAACTCCACCCCCAACTTCTGATCTCATGTTCCCTTCTTCTCTTCTAAACTGGGAAGAATTCCCAGGGTCTTTAGCAACTTGGGCCTCTTTCTTTGCATGGCAGACAGTTCAAGCCTTGCCAGGCAGACTGGTGCAGTCACTGCCTAACGTGGGAGAGAGAGAGACAAGATGTACTCAGAAAGATAAATATAAAATATAGGCAAATTATAGGCACAGTAATTAGAGGAAGGAGAATAACAGCTGAGGGGATCTGGAAAGCCTTCCCCTGCAGGAGGTGGCAAGAGGTGAGCTCCGAAGGAACTAGGAATTCTGGGAGATAGAGATGAGGAAGGGTGGCCTCCAGGCATCTATAAAAAGCAAGCACTATAAAAAGGCAGAGAAGTGGGAGATAGAGTGAGGGTAAGAGGCAGCAAATAGGGCAGTTGAGCTGGACTACAGAGTGAATTAATGTGATTAGTGCCTAGTAAGTCTGAAAAGGTAGGCAGGAGCCAGAGGTATGCTGGGAAATGTTCAACAACCACCTTTCTGGGAAAAAAAAATTTTTTAAGACACATTTTAAAATGATATCATGATTATTAAGTACTTTCTTAAGTCTAGCAATCAACAAAGCAATGAGTCCTAACTTGTGGCTTTGCCAATTTCTGAGGTACAAATGCCCACACTGACAACTTAATCTCATCATTCGAGCTGGCTCCATCACATCACCAGCCAAAACCAAGTTCTTAATGCCAAGGAAATAAAAAGCCATTGAAATTTTTTTTGAACAAAAGAGAGCTGGTTGAGTAGTCAGAGGATCTGGGTTCAAATCTTGGCTCTGCCACTTGCTACCCATGTGTTAAACACCCAGAAGTTCAGACAGAAAAAAATCTGAAAATCCAAGGAAGGAATAAGTAGGAAAAGCTATTGCCTACAATGTTTATATGTAAATACACAAAGCTTAGGCTCCCAGAGAGGAGTGGTAAAGTGGAAGCATCACGGGCTATACAGAGTCAGAGGACCTGGGTCCAAATTCCAATTCTGAGACACGTTATCTGTGTGACCTTGAGCAAGTCACAGTCCTCCTGGACCTGTTTCCCCATATGGAAAATTATAGATTTGGAATAGATGTCTTCTGAAGTCTCTTCCAGCTCCAAATCTATTAATTTATGATACTAAATCACTTAGTCTCTTCTGACCTTCAGTTTCTTCATCTGTAAAATGGGGATGTTGAAATAAGTGGTCTCCTTGGTATATAGTCCTAAGATGTGCTAAAAGTCCTGAGGCAAATCAGAGCTCATAATTTTCATTAAAGCTAGGTGGGATGAAAATTATGACCAAAATATGACTCTGGATGAGTTATGAGACAGACAGACAGAGAGAGAGAGAGAGAGAGAGAGAGAGAGAGAGAGAGAGAGAGAGAGAGAGGAAGAAAGAGAGAAGCCCAGTTCAAAGCCTTGATGCCCTCACATGTGGAGGTAAAGGGCAAAGGAAGTCTTCAGAGGTAGGATTTGAACCAGGTTCTCTGACATTAAAGTCAGTACTAGTTCCATTGTACCACACTGTCTCTGATCATTTGTTACCTAAGCTTTGTGCTCAGAAAAGGAGGGACATGGATGCTGGTCCTGCAAAGAAGACTGAGGAGGATGGATAATACAGGTGGAGGAAAACCAGGAGAGGGCAGTTTGATGAACTTTGCCAAATACTGAAGAAAATGAAATGAATGAGGACTCTTCAGCAATGAAGTGATCACTGATGACCTTGGTGAAAAAAGGTTCAGTCAGATGGGTGGGGCAGAAGCTAAAATACCAGTGGATGAGGATTGAACAGGGGATGGAACACTGGAGAAAATAAGCATAGTCAGGTTTCCTATGAATTTGACTATGAAAAGTCGGAGTGATATAGCAGGGGCTTTTTTAAGAATCAAGATCTTGTCAAGTTTTAGACAGTGGTGCTAGAGCCAGTGAATAGAGAAAGAATGAAAACTATGGGGAGAGAAGTGGTTATTTATAGGTCATGCCCCTGGAGATGGTGAGACAATAGGTGATCAAGGGCACAAATAGACTGGGTGGCATTGGCAAGAAGAAGGGCCACCTCTTCTAAAACTACAGCAAAGGAGGAGAGAATGGGAGTGATACTGAGTGTATCAGAAACATAACGTGAAAGAGGAAGAAGCTCATGATGGATGGTCTCAATCTTTCTCAACTAAAAAAAAAAACAGAAAGAAGGAGGAATGAGAAGAGATTAGGAACACATGCTGTGGAGAAGGCAAGAGAGATTACATCAAAAGTCAAAGAACTGGTGAGAAGCAGTGACACACCAACTGAGATTAGATCATAAAAACTTGTATTAGTCCCTGGCAGCACAGCTGTGATTTTCTCCAATGGATTTCAGCAGCATCAGTGGTAGAAAAGGATGGGAGCTTGGAAAGAAATAAGCAGGGACAAGACAGGGGTAAGGGATCTGAGAACAGAATCTGTGAAAAGTGCAACTGCTTAACTCTAGACTCAAGACTGGAAGGGAAGAAGAAATTGAGACCAAAGCAAGAGTGATGACCTGAGTAACCCAGGTAGGGATGGAGTGACTGAAGGTTACATCGACAATGGATAATAAGGGCTGGAGGGATAAGAAACAGGGAGTAAAGAAAAGGATAAAAGGTTAGAGAAAGAGGGACATCAGAGTTCCCTATCGTAGAGGTAAAATGCTTGTGGAGGAGAATGAGGTCCATGGTATAACCATCCCAGCTAAGATGGGATGAAGGTACAGATCATAGAAACTGAGTAGGTGGGTAAATAGTGGTGGGTGAAAGCATTATATATTAAGAAGGCGTGGGAACAAACCTGGGAAGCAGGGTTGACAAATACATTAGAAACCACTGGGGTGAAGGACAAAAGGTACCAAAACAGAAGTGACTTACATCATACATCTGAGTGCATGGCAGATAACCAGGACAGAATGAGAAATGAGATGATGAGCTCAGGAAAAATGTCACAAGTATGGCACAGAGGCATAATGTGGTAGTAGCGGGGGGGGGGGGGATTTTTAATCTTTCTTGTATGTGATATCAGTAATGACTACAGTAGATAATAAGATTACACTTTTAAATGTGCTGAGCTGTTATCCAGAAATCTTAGGAAACCTAATTAATTTGTAATATTTTTTGGACAGAAAGTCTGAACATTTCCCAAGGAATACTTACAAGCATTCTATTGAAATTTGTAAAATGCTTTGAACAAACAAATTACACAGACTTGCTGACATTTATAAAATAAATCCTGTCAAAATATGTTTGTCTCTTTAATGATTGCTGTCAGCTAATAACAGAGGTGAGATGACCCATCATAATTATATATTCCTCTACATAAGGAACAGACCTTTTCCTTAAGGTTTTCATTTGTGAGTTTCTTACCTATTATTCTTGGGAAAACAGGAAGTTTTGAACAGAATGCACATAACAGGATGCAGTGTGAGTCTCACAATCTGTGCTCTTTTCTGTCAAATGCTGCTTCACTTTAATTTTTTTCTCTACCTATTTTGCGGTTTTAAAGAGCTACATAGCCAGTGAGTCACTGAGGGATTACAGGCCACGCCTCCAGATTCCATTTGTTGTTACTGTTTAGTAATTTTGGGCATGCCTGACTCTTAGAGACCCCATTTCGGGTTGTCTTCACAAAGATACTGGAGTGGCTTGCCATTCCCTTCTCCAGCTCATTTTACAGATGAGGAAACTGAGGTAAACTGTGTTCAAGTGATTGGTCAAGGTCACGCAGCTAGTAGGTACCAAGGCCAGATTTGAACTCGGGAAGATGAGTCTTCCTGACTCCAGGCCCAACACTCTATCCACTGTGCCACCTAGTTGCCTCTCACCCTTTGTTCCATTAACTTCCTTAAATAGTTAGGTCCTACTGAAAAGTTGGTTCTATTTGCTATTGTTTCATGCTCTTAGTTTCACCTGAGTTCATTCTCATTTGCTCATTGTTCTTTTTTCTTCTTAAAACAAGCAACCAAGATGGTGAAGGGCTTTGAGTTCATGCCATATAAGCATCTGTTGAAGAAGCTAATAATGGTTAACATGGAGAAAATAAGAATCAGAGAGGAGAAGACAGCTATCTTCAATTTCTTTGAAGGGTTGTCCTGTGGTAGAGGGTATGGGCCAAGAGAAGGCATCATCAAGGCTTAGGGGTAGAAGTTGCAAAGGGCAAATTCAAGCTCCATATAAGGAAAACTTATTAGTAAATTCCTATTTCAAATTTTGAATGGGCTTCCTCAGGAGGGAGCAGGTTCCATCCCCTTACAGGACTTCAAGAAATGGATGGAGGACCACTTGGGGTTGTGGGTAGATGCCATTCTTTTCTAGGTATGTGTTGAGCTGGATGACTTCTGAAATCCCTGAAAATGCTGGAGTTGGAATGAGATAATATTCATAAAGCATAGCAGAGGCTCAACAAATTCTTGTTCTCTTCCCCTACTCCACCTTTTGAAGTTCTGTGTACCTTAAGTAAGATACTTAACCATGCTGAACATCAGTTTCATCCTCTGTAAAATGACAGGTGAGATTGAAGAACCTCTGAGATCCATTTGAACTCTGAAATGGTGGTGGTGGTGATTGATGAAAATTATGAAGATGGTGGTGGTGATTGATAAAAAATGGTGATGATGATGGTGGTGAAGGAGTAGTGATGACATATATAGGCAGATCCCAGAAAGAACATTCACAAGCACATGACTTCTGTAGAAACAATATCACTGTTCTTGAGATGGTTCTCAAGAACACAAGAAGGTCATGTATGTTCCTTCTTGGTTAGAAATTTATTGCCTACCACCCTGATCCTTCTGCTTTGGGCAGTGGTATATTTCCTAAAGCTCACATCTCTTTTATAATGGAGGAATCACACCAATATTTTGTGACATAGTTTGTGAATTGTTCTGACTCAGTGAAAATTCTCCTTCAGTATTTTTTTTTACTCTGAAAACCTCATGGTTTGAGAAGGAAAATCCCTTCCATCAAGGAAAGACAGTTCCTAACTCTTTCATCATGAAGAGATGGAATACAAATACTGATTGCTTAAAAATAAATCATGTACTTATTGTTTAAGTTGTATAAGGAAGACTATGGTACACAATGCTGATCATTGTTTTTACAGAGAAAAGGCACTAGTGAATGGGTGATTTCCCAGTTTCTCATCTTTTTTTTTTTAGTCTTTTTTAAGCCCAAGTAAATAGGGAAATGGAAGCTGAATGCAAATCTTAAAAAAGTGTCTCATTAAAGAATAGGAAGGTATCAGGACAGGACAGTCAGTTATAACAATAAGAACTTTGGGTTCCTTTAATACAGAATGTTATCCGTGAAACATGTTTTCACAATAAAAAGAACAATGAACAAAGATGTAGAATGCCTGTCCTTTGGCACTAACTAGCTTTGTGACTTGGACAAATAACAAGACCTCTTTGATCCATGTGGGTGGCAACATAGTTGCTCACATCATTTGGATGAGTGGGCAGTCACTGAGTAAAATCATGGTGAGGTGGAAACTTTACCATCTGCCCTCCCATTGGGTCTTAAGGTCCTCGAGTCTTACCATCTCCAGATTCCCAGGCACAAGCCAATGCACCCTTGGGATGTCTATTGGCCCTGATGCTACACTCTGAGGATTTAGGGACCTTTACATCTGCCTTGCAGCTGAACATTCTTCTAAATATTGTCTACTCCAATTAAAGTGTTAAGAGGAATTTTCTTTCTGCTTCTAGTTTTCTCTCCAAACTCAGCACTTGTTTACACAAGATAAACACTTGACATGTAGACACAAATGCCTTTTCCTTCATTCATTCACCATAGGAACTTTAATCTCTTTCTTTCCTCTGAAGAGAGAATATAAGGATTCATAAAGTTACCCAAGCAAAGAGCTCACAAGCCTTCCTTTGATGCCTCATTAGCCCCATTCGAGAACCTCAGAGAGGTCTTAAAGACTATTAGAATGGGAGAGTACAAGCTGTCATTGATTCCACCAAGATGTGAAGGCTTCAAGGAAAGTCCTGGTGCCAGACTGTGTCTCATCTGAAAACCAATCTAAGTACATATAGAGAGGTTCATCACTGGCAGGTTGGGAAATGATAATAAATTCTTTGACTACAACAACCCATGACACCAATAAAAATAAAGAATGCCCTTAACTCCTATGCAGCACTTGCTATTTCTAATTCCAATTCCAATTCCAAACAATGATGGGGATAGATGGAGTAGTAGAAAGAGGGGGAAGAAAGTATTAAGTCACATCCTTACTGAGTTTATAGATGTAGATCATTAACAAACAAATGCTTGTCTAACAACTAACAAATTGTTATCAATCAACAATAATTATTTAAGCACCTACTATGTACCACTCACTGTGTTAGGTACTGGGGATACAAGGACAATGAATGAAAAAGTCCTTTCTCTCATGAAGACTACATTCTAGTGAGAGAAACAAGAAGGACAAATAAAATTATATGTGGGGGGGAAAGAGAGTAAACACAAAATAATTAAATATAAATTGTTCTCAATGCAACCAAGATGGTCATGGCTACAAAAACTCATTTTTAACCCCAGTATCCTCCTAGTGGTATTATATGAGTGCAAATCAGGAAAGAAAACCATAATGATTATGTAACCTTTATGTTGGGGTTACATAACATTTTGTATTGGTAAAATATCAAAAGACTCAGAGGTATGCCTCCAGCACACCTTGGCAGTCCTCTGGAGAGGAATTATAGAGGGAAAAGCCTGCTATTCAAAATGGCTGTGCTATTGAACAGTATAGATCTCTATGATCTAATCTATAGAGAACCTAGGAAGTTTGGGTGGTTGAGGAGGCATCAACATGTAAGTTGAAGTCCTTTGGTACTAGGGAAGGAGGTGGGGAAGAGAAAAAGACTGGGAGCTAAGCACTGGCCTCATTAAGGAACAAAGGAGAATGTCCCAAGGGTCAGTACAAAATGGTCACCAGGGGGCAGCTAGGTGGCCTCAGACCAAACACTTGTCAGTTACTAGCTGTGTGACCCTGGGCAAGTCACTTAACCCCAACTGCCTAAAAAAAATGGCCACCAGGATTTTGTTTGGGTGGTAAACTTGGATAATTCAAAATTCAAAAGAAGATGATAAGTTGATGAGTGATGGTAGTAAATGGAGAGTCTGGAAATGGCAGGGGGGATCCAAGAATATTCTGATTCTCTGACTATGAAAAGAGAGTCTGGGGGTATGAGAAAAAGTGTAACCCAAACTGGAAAGGGTAGCTGTCCCATCAGGAGAGAGACAAGTCTACATGAGATTCAGAAGAGGGAGGAGTGAAAATTTTAACAGTTTGAAATGAAAAGAAGTTTATTAATTATGGAGTAGGTATTCCATAAGGAATAGCATAAAAGCAGGCATATCTGAAAAAGGAATATGGGGAGGGGAGGACTGGGTGAACAGACATGAGCTGTGTACAAACTATAGTCAGAAGTTTGGAATCACTGGAACGTCAAGCATAGAAGAGGTGGACGTGTGCTATTCACTGAGTAATACATACAGGCAGAACATTCATAGTCGTGGAGATGTCAGATGGACAATTCTGTTTTCTAGATGGCCCAGTCTTGCTTGTAGTGTGAAAATATTAAAATGGCATCCAGGAGTGCCATAGCCAATTTTCCAAAAGGTCAGCATAGACAACTCTAATGGATTGCAGAGATATTGCCATGGCACTGGCTAGCCCAAGTACCTAGATTAGTATTCTTAGTGTCTGAATTAAGCACAGGAAACCATCTTCCACTTGTCCCTGCTGCAAATATTTATGAGAGTGAAAGCCCCTCCCACCCTTAAATCCAGCTGAGCACACACGTGGGTCCCCTATATTCTTATCAGCATGTCTGAAAGAAGGGACAATAGGCAGCATGGGATCATCATATTTCTGAGTCGTCTGTCTTTAATACAGAATCACACCGCTTTTTTCCCCTACCCACCTCAGTCTCAAATACCCACCAAATCTATATGGTGTCTCTGATGCTCATCACAATTACATGGCCTCAGCCGAGTTGCTCCAAACTTGCTCTCGGATAATATGCTGATACTGTCCTCATTTCCAGTGCACCAGCTCAGCTGGGCTCTCTCATTCCATGTTCATCACTAACACTCCTGTGTGTTACCCATCCCCAACTGAACTCTAGGCCAATGCGTGGCACAGGAGACAGTCAGACGGCACAGGGCACAGAGTCAGAAATCAGACTTCAGACTCTAGCTATGGAGTTCTTCATGAACAGCCTCTTAAGTTATTTTAACTTCAGGTTTCGCATCTGAAAAAGGCGGGTAATGATATCTCCCAGGGTCGTTGTGAGGATACGATGAAATACTATTTCTAAAGCACTTGGCAAACCTTCAAATATGAATGGCAGTTATTGTTATTATCACTAACATCCCAGCTTTTTTTTATATACCAACCCCTCTGGGCCTCAGGTTTCACATTCATAGAATGAAAGGGTCAGACTGGAGGATGACTCTTGTCCCTGCTAGCTCAAAATCTGAGCCACGACTGATAAAAGAGCCAAGGGCCAAGGTCAAGGGTGAGGAAACTGCAGCCTTGAGGCCGCATGGTCTTCTAGATCTTTGGGTGAGGCCTTTCGACTGAGTCTAAGTTTTACAGAACAGATACTTTTATTAAGAGGATTTGTTCTGTGAAGTTTGGATTCAGTCAAAGGGCTGCACTTGAGGACCTAGAAGGCCATATGTGGCCTTGAGGCCACAGGTTCCCAACTCCTGGCCAAGATAATCCCCAAACTTGATAATTAGACCTTGGAAAACCAAAAATTAACTGGATTCAGCTTCTAGATTATGTACAGATAGAGAGACACTGAGCCATACAAAAATAATTGTATTATTGGGGGGGGTAAACAGATTATATGATACAACCTTAAAGTAGTAAGTAGTAGTGAATTGTAGCACCTGCCTCAGCTCCTGCTGGAGCCCCAGGGCAGACTTCCTGACAGCAGCCTTTGTTGGAAGCCTGTTCCTTACAAATGGATTTTGTGTTTTCAAGTAGCAACACATTTTGAAAGGGATTAACAATATATTTTAAATAAAATAATTACAATTCAAAAAGGAAGAATCTTTTTATCTATCTCCCTTTTAAAAAAAATCATCATAGGATTATAGAGTGAAAGCTACAGAGGCAATTTAGTCTGATTGCCTCATTTGACAAATGAGTAAAATGAGTCTCAGGGTGGTTAAATGACTTGGGATCATAAGGTCATAGTCCTAGAACAGGAAGACACCTCAGAGGCCATCTTCTCTGATCCTCTCATTTTACAGATGAAGAAACCAAGGCTTATCTTGGACATGCATAAGCCTATAATTCAGATTATGTAAACTAGATCAAGGCAATACCACTACCTGGTGTATATTAACTGGGTTCAATTCTTTATTTAAAAATACTCTCAAGTGATGATCTTGAAGATGGATACCCACGCCAAGAAAATGATGATAAATATCACAGTCAGATCCATATTTCAAACATATTACCTTCTGTCCTACAAACATATTTCTCTATTACCTTCTACAAACATATTTCCTTCTGTCAGCCCATCTGTCCCAGAAAATGGCAGCCACAAAATGAGATTATTCCATAGCTTAAGCTACATTTAAGGAGTAAATATGGCCCTTCGAGAAAGCTAACATCCATTCCAGAACTAGAGTTCTGATGGTAAATTATGTGCATGTAAGGGAATTTAAATGCACAGGGAAAAGGCCCATATATATAGAAATATTGACCATAGGATTTTTGTTATCTAGGCAAAACCAACTGGAAACAAAGTAGAAACCAATGTGTTGAGAAGTAGAAAACTAAATTATGGCATGTGAATGCAATGTAATATTATTATACTATTCAAAAAAATTTAAAGGATTCAGAGAAAATTAGGACGATAGCCAGAGATAGTAGCTACAGTGCTGACCTGACTCCAGTCCAAAGACTGACTCTGACATTTACTGTCTGCATGATCTTGGGAAAGTCACTTGATCTTTTGTGCCTCAGTTTCCTTATATGTAAAGTAAGGGTGTTGGATTCAATGGCCTCTATAGTCCCTTCCAGCTTGAAATCCGTAATTCTATGATATTTTGAACGGTCATAGAAAGAAACAGAACTAGGACAAGTTATACAATGACCACAACAATGTAAATGAAAACAACTTTGAAAAGCTTCTGAGGACTGATCAGTGCAGTGACTCACATTGACATCAGACCACTGATAATGAAGGACATCTTCCTTTCCTCAGCACCGATGAACTGTAAGCATGTACAGAGGCATACATTGTTAGACATGGACAATGGCTTGGCTTGTTTTATTCCAATATAATCTGTTACAAGAGAGGTTTAGGGGTAGAGGGATCACTGGCAAGTGACAACAATATCAAAAAAGAAATCAGTAAATTATTTGTTTTTCAATAAATTGCTGGTATATGGGATAGAAGACAGAAGAAATAAAAGAGGATCCTAGTACACCAAGGGGCAAGACAATAAACTACAAATCGTCTTTGCTTCTAAAAGGGGTAAATGCCCATTTCTCAAAGCTCTGAAATACTTTCAGAAAGTAAACTAAATACTTGGTGACTATCCCTTATTAAATAGAAAATAAATAGTGAGAGGCTCCTGAAGCTAAAACACTCTTATTAATTAGCCAGGGAAGACTCTCCAGTGTTTAATTGGGAACTATTTATACTTAGATGATAACTCCTCATTGAGAATTTTATGAAGATCCACCAAAAAGAAAGTCACTTCAAAGCATAACATTTAAATAAGCATCCCCCATTCCCTTTTCTTGGACTCTGGGCTCCACGCTCATTTGGTGCCCCAGGCTCCATCCTTGTATTTTGCTGTCTTCTTATTCAACTCAAGGATAGTTTCAGTCTATGTGGCTTCTTTATCCATCCACACAGCATCTTTACTATCTAAGTGCATCATGGAGTGGCCAGTTAAGACAGCCTGCACTGTCAAATGGGATATATATTACACAACAGCTAAAACATAAACTTTCAGTAGAATAAGCCAAACAACTAATTTATGGGAGTCTTGGGGGAAATAAGGTAAATAGTTCTCCAGGGTGGAACTGTTTAAAGTGGGAAATAAATCTGTGAGCTTGGAGTAAACATTATAATAAATCCTAAAGTCAACCCCTTCCCCTCAACAAGTGTGGAATAAAGGCACTTAGCCATTAAGGCCTTGGCTAAGTCAAACAGAAGCACCTTCTGTCAAATTACATGCATTTCAGATGTCAATGTCTATTCTTCAGGCTAACAGGTACAGCCTGCCCCTTGGAGGACTTTAACTCTGGGTCACAGAACCAAGCTACATTAATGAATAGAAAACCTTGGGCAGTGTCAGCATGGGAGAAAAATGTGGGTGAATTTTTGTTGGTTTGATTTAGGGGGTTGGCTAACATTCAATAGATTTATCAGGGAATTAAAATAGATGGAATACTTGTCTTAGCATCATTTTTACACAGATCACTTTATTAGTTTATTAGTTTAGGAATGAAAACATGAAATATGTATGGTCTGCTTTGCTCATAAAATGATCATGTTTCACATATTTTTGTGAGATATAAAGAGTTGTTTAGGAATGGAAGGAAAAAATTGTAGAATAGCATGTGTGTGTGTGTTTTATTCCTTCTGATGTCTGATGAAAACAAAAATAAAACAAAATAAAAAGCTCTCTGAAGCAAGAATTTTTCTAAATTATTTTCTAATTTGTATAGAGCAAGTCACTATCCCCTCTCTAAAAATAAATCAAATAAGCATTGTGCTGTGCTAATCTCTTCAAAAATATCATTTCATTTAATCCTCACAAAAACCCTCTGAGGTTGGTGTTATTATTATCCCCATTTTACAATTGAAGAAACTGAGGCTGATTCAGGTTAAGTGATTTGCCCAGGGTCACAGAGTTAGTGTCTGAGACTGGATTTGAACTCAGGTCTTCTTGGCTCCAGGACCAGACCTTTGTCCATTGAGTTACCTAGGCTAGACGACCACAGAGGTCCCTTACATTTACAATTCCGTAAGTTTCACAACATTCCTTCTAGCTCTAACATTATTTTAATCCATAATTCTCCTTCTGCTTTATGTTGTCCATGATAGTAATAATGTTTGAGATGAGCTCCTCCCTTCTCCTTCCCCGATACACTATTGTCTACATTATCAGAGTGTCCTAAATACCCTCAACTCTCTTTTCCTTTCATTCCTAAAAAGGGGAAAGTTTTTTCATGGAAGAGCTACAATGACAGAATTGTAGAATGTCAGAGTTGGAATATATCCCTGACCAGGAATTCTTTGCATACTATCCCTGGCAAGCGGTCATCCAAGACCTCCAACAAAGTTCAACCTCTTGAGGCAGTCCCTCCCACTCATGGAGAGCCCATGGAGAGCCCTTAGGGAAGTTTTCTTTCCAGTGGACTAAAATATACCTCTTAGTAACTCATTTAAAGAAAAACAAAAACAAGAGAAACGTACTGAAGCAATTCAGGGGCTGTATGGAGCCCAGAAACCTGGAAAGGATAGGGAGACATTTGGGGATGGGTAGCAAGATGAAACAAGGGAGTGAACTGAATTTGATCATTGAATTTTTTTTTTGTAGATTGATACCTGTGGGTCCACAGGAATGTGCTAACATACAATGAAAGTCAGATAAACACATAACCTTGCCTCATCACAAGGAAATGTGGGAGGTTCACCCATAATAAATAAAGCTTCACTCAGAAGCTCCCAGTGAATAAATATAGTAAATAAGCAGAACACACAGTAAGTTTTCCCCAAGAGTTAGCCACAAGGGACAACCAAGGAGCTACCAAAAAGAAGACAATGGATTAAATGCCTGTCTTTAAACAAGTATGGAAGGAAAAAAAGAATATGGGAGTGAGCAACATAGATGATGCCATGTTCTTATATCTGTCTGTCAATAAAATGAGCATTTATTAAGCACCTATTGTGTGCCAAGCACAGAGATTCAGGGAATGCAAATATTGCAAATAAAATGCTCTCTACTCTCTTTTCTATTTTTAAAGTTTTATTGGCATTTTTTTAATTTTCCGAACATTTACAAATTATTCTCACTTCCCAAGAAGTCTCTTGTAACAAAGCAAAACAACTAAGTAAAATGAGTAATACACCATGATATGATCTATGCATTGAACTGTTTAACCTTCTTATCGGTTACGTGGATAAAAGTACAGATGGTATGTTTAGCCAAGCTGAGATGACACAAGCTGGAAGAGACACCTAACATATTGGCTGACAGAGGAATCGGACAGGCTAGAGCACAGGCTGCAATCTAATAAGGTGAAAAAGCTCAAGAAGGATTGAATCATGAGGAAAAACATGCGGGTGGATTTTTTTTTCTCTGTTGTGGATATCTAATAGGGATAAATGTAAAGCATTTCACTTTGATTCAAAAAGCAGCTTCCCAAGTAGGAGACACAGGGTTAGACAGCAGTTATTCTGATAAATATCTGGGGGGTTTAGTGGACATCAAGCTCAATATCGATCAGCAGTGTCATGTAGCAGCCAAAAAAATAAAAAGTTGATGGGATTTTATCCTGCATTAAGAGGGGCAAAGTTTCCAGGAATAGGGAAGTGATCATGCCACTCTACTCTAACCTATTGAGACCTCAGCTGAAGCATTACATTTACTTCTGGGAGCTATAATTTCATAAGGTCATTGAAATATGCTGAGAATGACAATAAGGATGACAAGAAGCCTTGAGTCCACATCTTAGTGGAATAAGCCAAAGGGATGGAACATTTAATGTAGTGATGTGACAGTTGTCTTCAAGTATTTGAAAGACTGTCGTCATGTGAAGGAATGACTAGGCTAGTTCTATTTGGTTCTAAAGGTTAGAACCAAGAGCAATGGGAGGAAGTGGTAGAGAGGCAAATTTGGGCTTTATACCAGGAAAAACTGCTTACAGCACTGGACCTTGAGTCAGAACAACTCAGGTCCAAATTTGTCCTCTGACATAACATCTGTGTGACCCTGGGCAAGTCACTTAACTTGTTTGCCTCTGTTTTTTTATCTGTAAAATGAGGATGATAATAGCACCCACATCCCAGGATTGTTATGAGAATCAAACTAAATTGGCGGAGCCAAGATGGCGGAGTGAAAGCAGTGACTTGCTTGAGGTCTCCCCTAAACCCCTCCAAATACCTATAAAAAATGGCTCTAAACAAATTCTGTAGCAGCAGAACCCACAAAAAGACAGACAGAAACAAATTTCCAGCCCAAGACAACCTGGATGATTGATCAGAAAGGTGTATCAGGATGGGCTGGGAGCACAGTGCAGCATGGTGTGCAGGGCAGCAAACCTGAAGCAGGTCTCAGAGGACTGAATCGCGGGCAGCTGTGGAGGTTTCCAGACTCCTCAATCCACCAATGCCAAAGACAACTTAGAAGGTCAGTGGGAAAAGTCTGTTTCTGTCGGTGGTCAGAGGGGAAGGTGGGGTTTCAGCTTCATTCCCCAAGAGCATGGCTTACTGAAGAAAATACTTCCTTAAAAATTAGAATAGAGCAATTGGAAGCTAGTGACTTTATGAGAAATCAAGACACTGTAAAACAAACCCAGAAGAATGGAAAATTAGAAAACAATGTGAAATATCTCATTGGAAGAACAACTGACCTGGAAAATAGATCCAGGAGAGAGAATTTTAAAAATTATTGGACTATCTGAAAGCCATGATCAAAACAAGAGCCTAGACATCATCTTTCAAGAAATTATCAAGGAAAATTGCCCTGATATAGTAGAACCAGAGGGCAAAATAGAAATTGAAAGAATCCACAGATCTCCTCCTGAAAGAGATCCCCAAAGGAAATCTCCTAAGAATATTGTAGCCAAATTCCAGAGTTCCCAGGTCAAGGAGAAAATATTACAAGCTGCCAGAAGGAAACAATTCAAGTACTGTGGAAACACAATCAGGATAACACAAGATTTAGCAGCTTCTACATTAAAGGACCGCAGGGCATGGAATATAATATTCTGGAGGGCAAAGGAGATAGGATTACAACCAAGAATCACCTACCCAGCAAAACTGAGTATGATCCTTCAGGGGAAAAAATGGTCATTCAGTGAAATAGAGGACTTTCAAGCATTCCTGATGAAAAGACCAGAGCTAAACAGAAAATTTGACTTTCAAATACAGGACTCCAGTGGAACATGAAGAGGTAAACAGGAAAGAGAAATCATAAGAGACTTATTAAGGCTGAACTGTTTACATTCCTGCATGGAAAGATGATATTTGTAACTCATGAGAACTTTGTCAGTATTAGGGTAGTTGAAGGAAAAAAATTGTATGTATGTATGGAGAGAGAGAGAGAGAGAGAGAGAGAGAGAGCACAGGGTGAGTTGAAGATTAAGGGGTCATATCTGGAGAATAAAATTAAGGGATGAGAGAGGATGATACTCGGAGAAGAAAGGGAGAGGTAGAATGGGGTAAATTATCTCACAAAAAAAAACAGAAAAGTCTCTCACAGTGGAGGAGAAATGTGGGAAGGTGAGAGGGAATGAGGGAATCTTATTCTCACAGGATTTGGCTTAAGGAGAGAACAACATACACATTCAGTTGGGTATGGAAATCTGTCTTACCCTACAGGAAAATAGGGTGAGAAGGGGACAAGAGAGCAGGGGGGTGATAGAGAGGAGGGCAGGTTGGGAAAGAGGGTAATCAGAAGCAAATACTTCTGAGGAGGGACAGGGTCAAGAGAAAGAATAGGATAAATGGGAGGGCAGGATAGGATTAAGGGAAATAGAGTTAGCTTTTCACAACATGTCTACTAAGGAAGTGTTTTGCATAACTGCACATGTACAACCTATATTGAGTTGCTTGCCTTTTCAATGAGGGTTAGTGGGGAGGGAGGAAGGGAAAAAATTTGGAACTCAAGGTTTTAAAAACACATGCTTTAAGAAAAAATGTTTTCACATGCAACTGGGAAATAAATACAGGAAATGAGGTAGAGAAGTCTGTCCTGCTCTACAGGAAAATAGAAGGGGAAGGGGATAAGAGAAGGGAGAGGGGAGAGATAGAAGAGAAGGCAGACCAGGAGAAGGGGTATTCAGAATGCATGCCATCTTGGGGTGGGGGGAGGGGTGAGAAATTTGGAACTCGAAAACTTGTGGAAGTGAATATTGGAAACTAAATATAAATAAATTTATATTAAAAAAATTAAATTAGTCTTAGTTCTAATTAAGCTCTAGTGCTAGCCTAATTACCAGAGAAAGAAAAAAAGTCTGAAAAAACCCACAGTCATTAAATTCATATACCTAACAAGTCACAACCTTGAAATCTTGCTCTAGTTGAAAGCACAGTTAAAAGTGCCTGACTATATTACTAGAGGAAAGTTTTAATAAAAACTAATTAAGCTACAAAAAAAAAGAATCAAACAAAATTGTTAAACACTTTGCATAGTGCCTGACACATATACAAGTGTTAGTTATGGTTATTGATTTTGTTGTTGGTATTATATTATAGCTGTCAAAAATAAATGAGCTGCCTTGAAAGGTGCTGAATTCCACATTTTCGTAGGTCTTCAACTTGAGTCTGGTCAAGCACTTGTCAGATGTGTGATGGTAGGAATTCCTTTCAAATACATGTTGGACCATTTGGCCACTGAGATGCCTTCCAATGCATAAATTCTGTGATTATAATTCTTTACTTTCTCAGAAACATTTAAGAACTAGGTTCCAAATATGCCTAAACCACTTGTTGTGAATGTCATGATAACATCCTGACAATCTGTTATAGCCTTGGGTGTTGGGAGTGCGAAGGGTAGAGGTTAATCATTCTAAAGGACCTATTAGCCCTCTGTACTATTACCCATAGAAACTATGTCTTCAAACTCTGTATGCATCCTCTGTTCGTGCCCTTTCTTCCCTTACACTCAGCACCAGGGATGTCCAAAAGGGAATTAGCATGATCTTCCCCTCATACCTAATGATTTCTTCAATATTCTAATGGCTCTTCTTGGCTTGCATCAAAAGCTCAAAAAGATGTGGTGTCTGAGGCCAATCGACCTTTAACCACCTCAGAACAGCAAGAAATGAGCCAAATAAAGGAAAGAAAAACAAAAATAAGTGGAAAGGAATTCTCTACAGGAAAACTAGCGGAGAGATGAAAGAAAAAAGCAAGAAGAAAATCTAATACAATTGTAGCAGGGTTTAGCTTGTATGACACAAAAAAAGAAATTTTGTTGTTAGCATTTTCTTCCTCCTTAAATTACTTTGTATTTACTCTATATTTATCTATGTACATACTGTTTCCTCAGCATAATGTAAGCTTCTTGAAGAAGATTGTTTCTTTTTCTTTTTTACTTTGTTCTTTGAACAGCAGCTTGCACATTTTAGGGCTTAATAAATGTTTGTTTACTTATGAAATAGTGTAAGGTGAAAAAAACCCCAAAATTAATACACAGAATAAAGGAAAAATCATGCAAAAACTGCAAAAAAATGTTATACTGGAGAGTAGCATGACCACAAGAAACCACAAAGTGCTTAAAAGGTGAAATAAAAGGACTGAAGAGAGAGATATGAAACTTTTTAAGGAAAGCATGGTTTGTATGGTTTTCTTGCACAAAGTCAGTAAATAGAAAAATTGGTGCAACATATGTAGAAGATAACAGTTAAGAACTCAATAAAGCAATCTAATACTGATTGATAAAACAAATATTCATATATTGTATTTTAGAAAATCATAAATGAGATTTGTCCAGTACTGGAACTTAAGAACAAATCTGTAGAGCAATAGAAACCACAAAACGCTAGCAGTAATGAACCTGACATTTGCTCCATTCAGAAATATAGCCACAAAGATCCAGAGATTCTACATCGAAGAGAAAGTTGTTGTTCATCCCTGGTTTTCGAAGAGGACCAATGATATCACAGGGTGATGAATCAGATTTGAGTGAAGTAGAGTTACACAAAGTTGTCAAACTCATTCTCTCTTCCAGAGTCATCTAAGTCCAGTGGCAAGACAAAAGTCAAGATGACTGGTGACATTGCCAAAGAGAAAATATTACAAGTTGGCAGGAAGTTCATATACCAAGGAACTACAGCCCATATCCCACAAGACTTCTCAATTTAAAAAAAAAATGAAAAGAAATCCTGGAATGTAACACACAAAACAAAACAGACAAGAAATAAAAATGGTTTGTACACAACTTTGTCTGGGGTTTGCTTCTTTCCTCTAAAGGAAGTTTGAAAAGTTTATATCCCAGGGATCCCATAACTCCCTCAATGGCTATGTTACTATCTCCTGCTCCCACTCCTCAGAAGCCTAGAGAAATTAAAACTTTATCCCAGTGTTTCCTCACTCCAGCAGAAACACTCCAGAAGAACCCCATTCCATTGCCCATCCAATTGCCCTAGGGGCTAAATTCCTGGTTAAATATGGGTGGTGTTAGAAGGGAGGAAAAAGAAATCAGGCTGTAGATATGTAACACATCCCACTCCTTTCTTCCTTTCTTCATTCCTTCCTTCCTTCCTCTTTCTTTTTTCCTTCCTTCTGTCTCATGTATTCTATCATTCTTGTTTGTTCTTTCTTTCATTTTATCTTATTCTTCCATTCATGAAATATATACAAAATATCCAAAATAAAATATAAATATATCCATATTTATTGATAAATAAAATATATCAACAAATATTTCTTTTAAAATATATCAAATGAGATAGGCCAAAGAACAAGCCCAACATTTTTTTTCTTCTAGAATTTAGCAGGGCATTGTTTACAAAGCTTCCTCTCTTAACACAGTCCTTGGCCCATAGTAGGGATTTAGTAAATGCTAATTGACTCTACAGTAAGTTCTGGTCCTGAACACACATAGTATTTCTCTGTATTAATTTTCCTCTCAACAACTAACCTGCTTGGGAAGAAAAGAAACAACGTAGTGAGGCAGACTGTTAAATAAATCGTCAAGGCAACTACGAATAGTTGATCCGATGAGCAACAGATACGTGGTGATTTTTCCAATTTTATTACAAAGCTACACATGAGTGGAGAAACAAAAGTAAAGAGGGTCAGGAGGATACATAGACAAGAAAAAAATTCTGGTATAGCTCTGTGATGAGGAAAGCTGATTCATTATGTATGATATAGAGAAAGGATAGAATGATGTAGTAGATGAAAGACTAGCCTTGGAGTGAGGATAACCAAACCAAGGCCTGCCTCTGTGTGCCTGAAGACCGAGCCATGTCATCTCTCAGTGTGCTACGTTCTTCCACCATAAATTAAAGATTAGTGTTGATCTTTCTTGGTAGCAGGAATTGCCTGATTTCAGGTCTAGAGCAAAGACAGCAGCAGCAATGACAAAAAAGTGCTGGAGTGCCATTTGGAAACGTTATTTGAGCTGCTTAGAGTCTTTAACTTCAACTTCCTCAGCCATCCATAAGCCTGCAGTAACAAGTGGAAGGATCTGTTAATAACGAGCCTGGCTCCATGGCACCATATTAAAAGATGAAACCTGGTGCAATTCTCTTTATCCCAGGAAAGGGAAGTATCATACATAAGGATGAAGGCACTGTAGATCTCTGCTCAAGAGATCAAGCTTCGGGGCAGAGCCAAGATGGCAGAGCTCTCCCCCAAACCTCTCCAAATACCTGTAAAAAATGGCTCTAAACAAATTCTAGAGCAGCAGAATCCACAAAAAGACAGAGTGAAACAAATTTCCAGCCCAAAAGAACCTGGATAATTGATTAGAAAAGTCTATCGTGCCGGGCTAGGAAAGAAACGCAATTCAGCATGGGCGCATAGGCAAAGACTAGGCCTCAGCAAACCTAGAGCAGTCCTCAGGGAATTAAATCAAGGGGAGCTATGGCAGTTTCCAGATTTCTCAACCCACAAATGCCAAAGACAACTTAGAAGGTTGGTAGGAAAAGTCTGTGACCTTGGTGAGAGAGAAGCTCTGTCCCAGCCCCAGCCATGGCATAGCCCCAGGGCAGCAGCTGTTTCCAGAGCTTCTGTCCCATAGACTGAGGGGGAATTGAGTGGCTGATCAGAGGGGATTGCAGGAATCTCTTCACTAGTGCTGAGGCAGGTTTCTCTTACTTTGCCCATGCTTAGATCTGGGTCACAGCTCTGAGTGGCGATCCTGGGGCAAAGAGGAGCACTGGTGTGGTGGAGCTTATGGTGGTGAAGAGGGAATACTCCTCATAGTTCCAAGGCAGAAAACAGTGCTTGTGGTCGCTCATAGACCAAAGCACAGGCCAGGAAAGGAGTAAACACCTCGCTCTTGATCGTACCACCTTGGAAGAACTGAAAACTTATAGGTGCCTAGAAGTATCTCTGAAAACAGCTGCACAAAATCTCTGAAGCTTGGGACAGTACACCCTCCACACCGGAAGCAGAGCCCTACCTTCACAAGAAGTTAAAAAGTTAAGTAATTGGCTAGGAACAAGAACAAACAGCAGGGGGAAAACTCAGAATATAGAGTCTTACTTTGGTGACAAAAATCAAAACATACAACCAGAAGAAGACAACAAAGTCAAAGCTCCCACATCCAAAGCCTCCAAGAAAAATATGAGGAAGACCTCAAGAAGGATTTTGAGAAGCAAGTAAGAGAAGTAGAGGAAAAACTGGGAAGAGAAATGAGAGCGATGCAAGAAAATCATGAAAAACTAGTCACCAGTTTCTAAAGGAGACCCCAAAAAATATTGTAGAAAATAACACCTTAAAAAATAGCCTAACCCCAAAGGCAAAAGAGGTCCAAAAAGCCAATGAGGAGAAGAGTACCTTCAAAAGCAGAATTGGCCAAATGGAAAAGGAAGTCCAAAAGGTCACTAAAGAAAATACTTCCTTAAAAATTAGAATGGAGCAATTGGAAGCTAGTGACTTTGTGAGAAATCAAGACATTGTAAAACAAAAGCAAAAGAATGAAAAAATAGAAGACAATGTGAAATATCTCATTGGAAAAACATCTGACCTGGAAAATAGATCCAGGAGAGATAATTTTAAAATTATTGTACTATCTGAAAGACATGATCAAAAAAAGAGCATAGATATCATCTTTCAAGAAATTCTCAAGGAAAACTGCCCTGATATTCTAGGACCTAAGAGTAAAATAGTAGAATTGAAAGAATCCACCAATCATCTCCTGAAAGAGATCCCCAAAGAAAAACTCCTAGGAATATTGTAGCCAAGTTCCAGAGTCCCCAGGTCAAGGAGAAAATATTGCAAGCAGTCAGGATTTAGCAGCTTCTACATTAAGGGTTCTGAGGGCTTGGCATATGATATTCCAGAGGGCAAAGGAGATAGGGTTAGAGCCAAGAATATCTTTTCAGCAAAACTGAGTATAATCCTTCAGTGGAAAAAAAATGAATTTTCAGTGAAATAAAGGACTTTCAAGCATTCTTGATGAAAAGACCAAAGCTGAATAGAAAATTTGGCTTCCAAATACAAGACTCAAGAGAAGCATGAAGAGGTAAACAGGAAAGAGAAATCATGAGGGACTTATTAAGGTTGAACTGTTTACATTCCCACATGGAAAGATATTTGTAACTCATGAGACCTTTTTCAGTATTAGGGTAGTTGGAGGGAAAAAAATTATATGTATAGATAGATTAATAGGTAGAGGGCCCAGGGTGAGTTGCAGATGAATGGGTGATATCTGGAGAATAAAATTAAGGGGTGAGAGAGGATTATACTGGGAGAAGGAGAAGGGGAGAGGTAGAATCGGACAAATTATCTCACATAAAACAGACAAGAAAAGGCTTTCACGGTGGAGGGGAAACCAGGAAAGGTGAAATGGAATAAGTGAATCTTATTCTCATTGGATTTGAGTATGAAAAGCTATCTTACACTACAGGAAAATAGGGGGAAGGGGATAAAAGAGTGGGGGGTATGATAGAGGGGAGGGCAGATTGGAGGAGAGGGTAATCAGAAGCAAACAGTTCTGAGGAGGGACAGGGTCAAAAGAGAGAATTGAATAAATGGGGGCAGGATAGAATGAAGGGAAATATAGTTAGTTTTCCACAGCATGACTACTATGAAAGTGTTTTGCATGACTACACAAGTATAACCTGTATTGAGTTGCTTACCTTCTCAATGAATGTGGGTGGGGAGGGAGGAAGGGGGAAAATTTGGAACCCAAAGTTTTAAAAAACAAATGTTAAAAAGTTGTTTTCACATGCAACTGGGATATAAGATATACAGGCAATGGGGTATATAAAGCTATCCTGCCCTACAGGAAAATAGAAGAGGAAGGGGATAAGAGAAGGAGAGGGAGATAGAAGGGAGGGTAGATTAGGGGAAAGGGTTAAGGGAGGGACAAGATGGGGACAAAATTTGAAACTCAAAATCTTGTGGAAGTGAATGTTTAAAACTAAAATAAATAATGAATCTTAAAAAAAAAATGATGCACTAAACTTCAGTGGACTAGAGAATGAGGCATAAGGGGCCAGATTTGAATCTGCAGATGATTCACCAAAGGGCCCTTCATACTCTCTGAGCTGGTGGGAAAATTTTTACTAGCAAAAAAGGTTTTTCTCCACCATATCACATTCACAGTGAGATTTTAGAGTGGGTCAAAAGTTTTAGAGCTAGAAGGGACTTTGAGGTCCCTATGATCCTTTGATAGCATCATAGATCTAGATGTAGAAGGAACATCATTGTTTGTCAGTCAGGTTCCACTCTTCATGACTCCAACTGGGTTTTCTTGGCAAAGATACTGGAGCAATTTGCCATTTCCTTCTCCAGTTCATTTTAGAGATGAGGAAACTGTGGCAAACAGGGTTAAGTGACTCACCCAGGATCACACAGCTAGTAAGTGTCTGAGGCCATATTTGAATTTGGGAAAATAAGTTTTCCCTATCTGTTGTGCCACCTAGCTGTCCTGGAAGGAACATTAGAGGTCATCTAATCCAATTTCCTCATTCTAAAGATGAGAAAATTAAGCTGCAGAGAGGTTGAGTGACTTTCTTATTCTCTAGTCCAAATCCAGTTTCCTTCTCCAGTGGATTGAGGCCAACAGAGATTAAGTGACTTGCTCAGGGTCAAACAGCTAGTAAGTGTTTGAAGCTGGATTTAAATTCAGATCTTCCTAACTCCAGGCCCAAAGTATATAGGGTGCTCAAGGAGGACTAGCACCTCTGGTATGAAGGATGCTGAGCCTTTTTCTGGGCTGCTCATCTGCCTTTGGTGTCTACCTAGCACTTAACCCCTAACTATGGCTCCAAAAAGCTATAGCAAATAGGCTTAAGCCAGTTGGGGGTAACCAGTAGGCTTCAAACCCATTGATGAGTTGGGAGATGTCAACCCTAATCATGTGAAGACTTCTCTAGGCAGAATGGGCTGGTGAAGATGAGAACAATTTGTTCCAACAGCCACGAATGTGGCTGAAGCAGTGGCTGTGGAGTGTTTAGGTCTTGGTTAGACATGGAGGACACCAAGGTCATCCACTGCATCCTGGGTCATCAGCAGGCATTTTGACTTTTGTTTTGCCACTGGACTTCAATGACTCTGGAAGGAAGGATGAGCCTGATGTCTCACTTAAATCCAGTTCAACCAGGAGTCAAGACAACACCCTTTGATCGTCCTCTTTGAAAACAAAGGACAAAAACAAAAGTCCAAATCCTTCATTTAATGAGCAAGAAAAGTGAAACTGAGGTCACAATGTAGTGAATAACAGAGCTATAATATAGCTGACATTTATGATGCTTGAAGTGATGCACAATGCTTTACAAATATTATTTGTATTTCATAACATCCCTGAGAAGTAGATGCTATTACTATCCCTATTTTATATATGAAGAAACTGAGGCAGACAATTTGGTGACCTGCCCAGAGTCTAAAGCAGGATTTGAACTCAGATGAAGGAGGAGGAGGAGGAGGAAAAGGAGGAGAAGAAAGTATTATTATCATAAGCATTTATATAGAGCCTTAAGTTTTGCAAAGTACTATACATGCTATCTTATTTGGTCATTACAACCGCCCTGTGAGTCAAATACTATTATTACTCTAATTTTACGGATGAAGAAACTGAGGCTAAAAGAGGTTAAATGACTTGCCTAAGATCCCATCATTAGTTTTAAAGGTGGGATTTGAACTCATTCTTTTCATAGTTTTCCATAGTAAGTAGGTTTGCCTTCACTATAGGTCTTTATACAAGGGCTAGGAGACCACTCACTACATATGATGTAGAGATTCTTGTTCCAGTACAGTTTGGACAGGCTAATTTCTGAGATTCCTCGCAAATCTAATTAGTGATTCTATGGCCAGAAAACTGTTTATCATAATTCATCGGACTTGAGTTAGCTTGGGATGATTCTTGAATGTTCCTTTGGAGTGCCTGCCTGCCAGAAGGCTAGGAAACAGTGCTAAGCACCTACTTCTGCCCCTTCTCTTTCATTTCCTGCCCTGATTCCTCCCTTTCCTTCTCAATTAACTCCTTCTATCCAATAAACTTCTAAGGTCAATTCCATCCCAACATATGTCTTCCATCCAATCCCCTCCAATAATTCACATAACCACTCAGTTATTTGACAGTAATAATGATATTTCCTTACTTTGATGTATTTATGGTGATATTAGAGTGGTGGGCATTCAAATTGCCTTCTGTCTTATCTTGTAAAAATCCATGATTTTCCACAAACTTCCAATGAGGCTCTATCCAAAATTCTAGACAACTTCCTCTCACCCTTTTCATATTACATAGACAGGAATGAAACACTTGGTCTGTCCATCTGTCATTTCTACTTTTGAGACCTGGCTGGCATATTCCTCTTACCAGTCCCACATGCCCTTGATGATGTCTCTTCTCTACTTGTCCTATATAAATCATTGTTGATTGCATACTGCCCCTGTGCAGATGTATCTAGGAAAATGCCACTGCTCAGAAAACTTCATTGTCCACCTAGGAAAGTTCAGTCCTCAAAGCCCTCCACAGTCTTGTGCCACCTCACATTAAGTTTGGAAAGTAGATTAACGTGGTTGCTGTCACGTGTAGTGGCGTGTATGTGTACATATTGTTGATGTAAGTTATGTGCAGTCCACAGTGGTATGTCTGAATATGACTCACAGCAAGGCATGAATTAATATTTCTAGAGTTTCCTCTGCCTACCCTGCTCAAAAGATACTTTGATTGTCAGGAGGGAAGTGGATATTGGCACCACATAGCTGGCCATCCTACTCTTCTCGGAAAGAAGGTGCAGGGCTAGAATTTTATACACACACATATACACACATTTATACATATGCACATACGTACATATACATATGTGTGAATATATAAATATATAATTAGAATTTATACACGTACACACACCCACACATGTACACATACATATCAAGTCCCTGAGTATTGTTAGTCTAAGTTCCACAATTTTTAGGTTTAAGCGAGCTCCTGATTACTTTCTCTTAATGGGGAAGAAGTGCCCCTAAGCTATAAGACTTGATTCTCTTCTCACCAAACACAAGTTACACAAAGATGAATATTAAGTAAACCCATTTATCAAAGCTAATAGGAAACAGGAATGAGAGAAACTGTACACATGAGACTATACCAGATAATATACAGAGTGAATGAGTTCTTCCAATAGGAGTGAGATATCTTAGTTCAAACAAGATATAAAATCCCAGACCTCACTAAGAGAGAAATTACTTGAAGTCTCTAGTGAAGTAAGCTGTGGATAGAGACAACATTGAGGTGCTAGCTCTTCTGCATGTCTAATCTAATTTTCTAGGGACCAGTGTAGTGAGTGTGATGTCAGCAGTGAATGGTATTTGGAGAACATTGATTTCAAGAGGGAATTCTTTGAATCGGCCTTTATACAAAATGTTTAAGATCTGAAGAAAACCTCTAGGGTAGCAATTAAAAAAAAAGGCATCAAGGCTTCTCAGCAGGAGGTTGGCCATAAAATGATGTTGTTGGTTTTTTTTTTTAGTTAGTCCACAATAACCCATAAAAAGATAAAAAAGATAATACAATAGCTCTTTGACTTCTTCATCCCTTCCCACTTTCACATTGTCGGTGGTGAAGTGATAGAAATTCTAATTCTATGATAATTTACAAAATGCTCTGTATGTGTGCTTGCTTCCATTAGTTAGAGAACAAATTTTCAAAAGAGGCATCATTTCTAGGACTAGGGAGAAAATAGTCCTGCTACACTTGACCTTAGTAATATCCAATCTGGAATATAGTACTCAGTTCTGGATGCCACATTTCAGAAAAGACATTAGTATGCTAGGAAACACTCAGAGTAGGGCTACCAGGATTGTGAAGGGCATTAGAGAAATGCAAAGCAAAGTAAGTTCCAAATGAAAATAATCATTAATGACTGGGAATGTGAGGGAAAGCTTTGGGGAGGAGGTTTTATTTAAAGTTGCAACCTGATCTGAAGGACAGATATTAATTCAACTAGAGAAGAAGAGGATGGAGGGCATTCTGGGAACACTGGAACAAACGAATGTTTTACATAAGAATGATTTCCATTTAGAGAAGGGAAATAATTGTGCATACCTGAGTGAATTCAGATTCTGGCCTCATTCAGTTTCAGTAGTGCAGAAGTAAGCAGGCTATGGAATGAACCTGGGCTACCAGGGTACAGCAGAGATGGATGAGGTTGAATCAGTCAGTACTTTGATGCTTCCACTGATCCATGAGTTCAAGGGTGTGATCACTTCCCCAGTTTGAAAAACACCCATGCCTCTTCTCTGTACCCATGCCTCTTCTTCCTTGGAGTCTTGCCCAAAATCTGGGTAATACTGAGCACTCACAGCCTCCCTATCTGCCACCTTCTCAATAGAAGGAAACAGTGGGAAGGGTGCCAGATTTGGAGTTGGGAAAACCTGGGTTTGAATCCTGACTCAGTCACTTACCTCACATATAACTATGGGCAAGTCATTTTACCTCATCTACAAAATGATGAGTTTGGACTAAATGGCTTGTAAGGGCCTTTCCATTTTAAATCTTTGACTGTACAAAACAGAAGGAGATTCATGAAGAACTGAGGGCTGTTTTTCTTTCATCATCTGACATGGTCCTTTGACTCATCATCACCTAGTGACCAGTCTCTCCTCAAGGCAAGATCATAATCTCACAGAATTGGAGGCAGAAGTGATGGCAGAACCTAAGTAGTACAATGCTCTCCTTTGGAAATTGAGGTCAAGAGAAGCTATGTTTCTTATCCAAGTTCACCAAGAGATCAGAAGAGCCAAGATTCAGCTTCATTCTTCTTGATACCTTCTATGCCACTGTCCTCACATGTTCTCCTATCTGTCTGGTTCCTGCTTTCCAATCTCCTTTGCAGGATCATGCCCTATTCCCCCCTGGATCAGCATGGTAATGCTCTATTCCCTGTAGGGATCTGTTTTTCTCTATATTCTCTTCTTAGAGTGTCTCCTGACCAACTCTAAGTAATAAAAGCTACAAATTATATAGTGATTTAAAGTTTCCAAAGTACTTTAAATTTGTTATCACCTTTGATCCTGACAATAGGACAACACATTGAAGGCAGACAGGCTAAACTAGGTTGAGGGTAACTGACAGGCCTCAAACCCATCAGTGAGGCAGGGGGATGTCTACTTCAAGCACATTGAAGTCTTCCCAGGTAGAATGGGCAGATGAGAACAATTTGTTCCAACAGCCATGAAGGCAGCTGAAGCAGTCACTGTGAGAAAGCTTAGAGCTGGATCAGACAATGAAGATGCCAAGGCCAACCACTGCCTTCCAGGTCAGTGCCAGTCATCTTGCCTTTTGTCGTGCTGCTGGACTTTGACGATAACTCTGAAAGAGAGAGTGAGGCTGATGACTTTGTGCAAATCTGCCTCAATTAAATCCAAAGGCTATGCAAAAGTCTCATAGCTAATATTCATTGAGATGTAGCACTTTACAAAGAGGCTATGTCAGTTATCGCATGGAGGCTTAGAGCTAGGTTGTGACTGGATAAATACACAAATACACACCACCCTAGACAATGAGTTACTGCTTTCTAATGAAAGGCAAAGCTGAAAAATAGAAAGTTTTAGACTCCCTGGTAACCAAAAAGAACATGACACTCAGCCGTCTTGACTGAGATGGATGGACATTCACAAGTCACTGGGGTGAGTGAATGAGGGATTCTTAGTTTTACTCAGGTATTACAACTCCTCTGAGCCTCTTTCCTTCTCCAATCTAGCTAAATCTTTTTTTTTTCATGTTTATCATTCCTCACAATCCTATGTGTGTTCTGGGCATTAGTGTACTTGAGATGTATTTTTTTATGACACTATTTTATATTTTACATAAATTTTATATTTATTTTCCATTTTATTTTGGAGACACCCTTTTCCCCAAATCTAAGGCCCAGCAAGCATGCTGTGCCCTGAGCTTAGCATAACAACAATCCTTTGCATTCCGGTACACCCTCTGACAAAGTGTATTGCTTTTTACCAGCACCAGACATTCACTGGGTGATTTATGTTTGAAACTCCCTCTATTTCCCAGGGACCTGAAAGCCATCCATCACACTTCTGGACATGCTCACAATCCATTGTTCTTGTAACAGCTAAGTGAACCAAACCAGGTACTGCACTCCTATTCCCACCATACTAACTCTGGTTCTGTACCCTGCTGTGAAACAATTAACTTGGAGACTGTTTGCACAGAAACAAACAATCACTGCATTGTCCATGCATGAGCCTGCCATGAGAATGGCTAAAGATGAGTATATCATGGTCCAGCTCACTTGTCCCAGAATGTCAAGCCCCCTTCTCAGGAAGAGCAAGGAGGACTACCACTTGCAAGTGTTTTCCTCACTTTGAAATTAATTAAACTTCTGTTTAATCCCTGGCACACTTGTCTCTGGCCTGCTTTGTGCAGCTCTGGCCACCCACAGGTTAGAGGATGGTTCTGGTCCAGGTAACACATTTTAGGATCTACGTTGATGGGTTGGTTTTCTGTGTACCCACATTGTTTTCCTTAGATAACTTCTCCTTTTTCTCCTCTTGGGAATTGTTCCCACTGAGCTCTCAGAATTTCATTTCTGAGAGTTTTACCATTTGTTCTGAGCTCAATTACTTTGAAGAATTTTATACCATGGGATGCTACTTATCCTTTCTTTGAACACTTTGATATCTGCTCTCAAATCTTTAGTATATCTTAGACTCTGCCTAGCTTCTCTTTTCTTTCTCTGTCACCAAATCTAAGGTGGAGTTCTCATCTCCCCCCAAGTTTTCCATCATTCTACCCTAGTGAGATTAAGGACCATCATAATGTTTCACCCCATTAGTTTCTCTACATTTTGAAGTATAAGACCCTCTCCGGGCTACTTCCCAGTTTGCATTAGCATTCGCAGGCTGAGTCCCTAGAGAGACGACTACTATCTTGGATTCTGGGAGTAACCCTGTGGGTAACTACTCTAGTATTACAGGTTGCAGGCTCCCACAGGTATATTTCCTATTAAAAATCATCCCATAGACTTACTTGGTCAAACTTAATAGCAAAATTATACACTAATATAGTAAAAAACAGTAGTACAAACCATTACCCCATGAATCAAGGGATGTGATTTTATTAATACTCTGTAAGTGCCTATTAAGTGATTTCATTTCACTTTCCCACAAATATACGGTGTCCATGGAAAGAATGGGCTCCAAGTGAAGCACATGCATAAAGAACACATGTAGCAAAATGTAAGTCACAATTCCTGGCACTGGAAGTCCTTTCTAAAGGATTCTTCCACAAATTCCTTTGGATAGAGCTCTTTGCTAGAAGAATAGCTCATCTGAACCCCGAGAACCAGCTTCTTTCTTGAGATCATAGCTGACTCTTCTCACCATAACAAGGGGGCGTGTGTGCTGAACCCTTTTTCCCTCAGGTGACTATCTCCAGAATCTGTAACTGTCTTTGGTGTGTCTCTCTGCTGTCTGCTGGTTATACTATCTCCTACTCATCCACTCTCTGTAATAGTATGGTCAATGGGACAAAGGGCAGAGAGATATTATAACACCCCTTCTGACCTGATTTCCCCTTCCCTCCTTGCTGCCCCTTGGAATAGGTGTGAGGATCTGTGTCCACAAATGTGTGGAATCTTCCACTGCTAGAATGGTAAACTGCTGAAAAAATCTTCCTTTTAAAGTACCCAGGAGTGTGGCTAGCTTATTTGGTTGTCCAATTAGCTGTTTTCTTCTTGAACCAATCAAAACAGCTCATACCTAAAAGTTATCACAGGACATAGGCAAATCTTGCTCACAGATTAAAACTCCGTCACATGTGATTACATTGTTTTAGGGTTATTGGAAAATGCCTTAACACCTGCTACTCTGCTGATTGATTCAGTTAGGACACCTGCACCTTCTGAGCTTGCATTAATAGAAGTGAAGGGTAGATGACCTCCCCCTTTCCAAATTGACAGACAGATAAAATTATAATTTATTATTATTACAGAATAAGCATTTCCATAGCATCTACTATATATGCTAAACCTGCTAAATGCGTTACAAACATCTCATTTGATCCTCACAATTCTTCAATGTAGGTACTATTATTATTACCATTTTCCGGTTGAGAAAACTGAGGTAAACAAGTCTAGTGACTCAACCAAAGTCACGTAGCTAGTAAGTATCTGAGGATGGATTTGAAATCAGGTCTCTCCGACTCCCTGCCTAGTGTTCTCTCCACTGTGCCACCTGGCTGCCATTGTTATTATTATTATTATTATTCGTACAAATGAGAGTCATCAGGACAAAGCAAGAAGAGTGCTGGGCTTTCATTCAGGAATAGATGAGTTCACATCCTGCCTTTGACCCTTTGACTTTGACCTGGACAAGTCATTTAAGCTCCCAATGTCTTAGGTAATTTGATAAGACCAAAAGTTGAATAGTCATGGACTCACTGCACTAGTAGAATTGGAATCTTCACAGTGAGTTCATTCTATCAATGAAATCACAAATCCGGAACAAAAATAATAGCACTATTAGCAACATCATAAATACTGCATGATATTTATATCACACTTTAATGTTTTCAAAGCACTTTACATATTTCATCTGACTTGAGCCCTCCCCAACAATTCTGAGGTTGAGTCCTACTGTCATGGTTCAGATGTTTCAGTTGTGTCCAACTCTTTGTGAACCCATTCAGGGTTTTCTTGGCAAAGATACTACAGTAGTTACCATTTCCTTCTCCAGCTCATTTTACAGATGAGGAAGCTGAGGCAAATAGGGTTAAAAGACTTGCTCAGGGTCACGTAGCTACTAAGTATCTGAGGCCACCTAGCTGATTCTGTAAATATTACTTCCTTCATGTTAAAGTTGAAAAAAACTCAAGTTTAGAGAAGTTCAATGGGTTGCTCATGGCACTATGCTAGTGTCAGAGGAAAAATTTGAACCCAGATCCTTGTGGCTGCAAGTCTAGTGCCTTCTCCACTCTACCACACTGCTGAGAAATTCCTTCCAACTTTGAAATGAGCTGTTTCTGTTTGCTGAATCTTGGCTATAAAATAGCTGAGGGCTACTTTCTCTCTTTTATTTATCCTAAGGGTCTCTGAACCAATAAATTAGTCACAGTTAAGTGTCCGTTGTACTATGTATACGCCAGGGGAATGGGGTAGCAGATGAGCTCTGTTGACAGCACATTAGGAAATTTTTTTAAAAAAGAGTTATCAAGGTCTGCAGCTAATAAGTCCTTCGTTTGTATAATAAAAGCATCTTTAAAAATCATTATTACTTTAAGACATTCCCAGTATCCCATGAAGGATCTTAGTGTGAAAGAAGATCTATCCTAGGGGTGGGGACCTTGTGGCCTTAAGGGTACATGTGGCCTTCTAAATCTTTAAGTGTGGCCTTTTGACTGAATCCAAATTTATAAATAATTTATTTATAATTTATAAATAATTTATATATATATATATATATATATATTTGTAAATATATACATATTTATTTTATATTTTAAATTTATATTTTTATGTTTATATACATATAAATATGTAAAAATTTATTTATAAAAATTTGGATTCAGTCAAAAGGCCCACTTAAAGATTTAGAAGGCCACATGTACCCTTAAGGCCTCAAGTTCCACACCCCTGTGGACCTTTGTAGACCCTTGTCAAGTCTATTGCCCTGACCAATCTGGAAATCCGCAGAGCAGTGTCTATGTTTCATCCACCACACTTGGACTTCCACAGATGCTCTACCCTGTCTTCATAAGCAGTATCTCCCATGTCCCATGTCTGAGGTATCTATATTCTTAAATGGTAAGACAGGCTGTATGTCAAGACAGCCCTGGACCGCTGAGCCAGCCATGAAGTATGGCTGCCCTTACTACAAATCCACTGAGCTGGAAAATTCATTTTCTCTAAGCTGCTACTAGATTTGGAGCTTGAACAGGCTGCCACAAGATGAGAAGGAAACAAAAAATAATATCAGCATTCCCTAGAGTACAACTCAACAAGACTCACTCTGGCAATGTTGAGGATGCCCACTAAAAGCCAGCTATGCCGATATCTCAAGCAGAATGCCTCTTTTGGTATGAAAGCTTTGAGTCCAAGGAATGGAGTGGCAAGCAAATGATGACTTCTTTCTCTTTCCCTCCAATTAATCAGCTGTTCTGCCTGTCCATGTGCCTTAGTGCCTTCATAGATATGCAGGAAAGTGCTGGACTTGGAGTAAGGAAGACTTAGTTCTAACCTGGCCTCAGCAGCCCTGGACATGTTATTTAGCTTCTCAGCCTTTCATCTGTAAAATGGAAATAATAATACACCTATTACAAAGGCTTGCTGTGGGGATCAAAAGACGTAACAGACATAAAGCATTCTGCAAACCTTAAAACGTGATATACTTCATAGTTATCATTATTTGGTGGTCAGTCAGGAGACCCTCTAAAAAGAGAGTGTAGACAAAAGACGTCACTACAGAGTAGAGAGCTTTGTCGTGGTGATCTAGGGGGAAGGGGGAGAGACTGAAAAAGTGGGACCAGAGAGGCAAACGAGGAGAGGGTAGTGTCATAGAAGCCACAGGAAGAGAGGATGTCCAAGAAGAAGGAAGCTGAACCTTGGCTCTTCTCATCTCTTGGTGGCTTTGGATAAAAAACTGAGCCTCTCTAGGCCTCAATTTCCTATTTTGTAAAGGAAGACATTGGACAGCATGGCCTCTGTGGTCACTTCAAGCTCTAAATCTACGACATTATGATCCCACCTTGCAGAGAGAATGGCTACTAGTAATGATTGTTCAAAGGACTATTGTAGACCATGAAACCAATAAAAAAATAATCCTTGGTCCTTCACGAGTCTCCTTCTACTTCATAAAATCAAAGATTTAGAAACAGAAAGGACCTGGGAGGCCATTTAGTCTAAATCTATTACTTTACAGATGAAGTGAAGTGATTTGCCCAAAGCCTAAGTGACTAAGCCAGTATTTCAATTCACACCCTCTTATCCCAAAGCTGGTACTCTTCCTACTGTACCACACTGCATCTTTCTGTTGATATGGTGGAAGGTGGAAAGGCAGCATGTGTTCAGGATTATGTGATTTTTGGACCAGAGACCTATAGGAAGAAGACACATGGATGTTTTGCTAACTTGAAGCTTTGGAGGAATTGCTCACATAACTAAACTCACAGATCCATGGTAGCATCCAAGTGCTATTTGTGGTGATGTGTGTGATGAGATTAAAAGTGGAATAGTCAGTTTATTGTCTTACAAAAACAGCACAGAGGATTTCTTCTGCCTTTAATGATGATTGATTTGGCCTTATGCAGCACCGATACAGCCTAGGGTCTTATCAAAGTCTGTCTGGTCAATTCTGTGCTATTGAAATTAAATGAACCCCAAAATTAAATGTATTCAAGAACACACAATTATCTCCCTCTTCTAAACTCTCATTATTTACCTGAAAACATCATCTTTCCATCAATCATTTCTTGGTATTAATTCTATTTTGTCACTCATAATATTGCAAGGCACTTCTCACGTCTCCTCAACTATACTGTAAGCTCCTTGGCCTATCCTCCTGTAGTTTCTTCCAGCCCCTGCAGCCTCTTTCACTATGCCCTGTACCCAGCAACTGTTCAATAAATGTTGCTGATTGATTTTCTGTTTAGAGGAATAGTGTATTGCAATTCAAAACAACAATTATTTATTGAGTGCCCATTATGCGATCTGCATTGCAGGGCGTAGAAAAGAAGTTTGAAATACAGACTCTGTCTTAACAGCAATTTAAAACCACAAAATTACATAATCAGAAAACCTCTGAACTGGAACCATCCTCAGAGACCACTTAGTCTAACTACTATTCAAACAATGATCCCCTCTTCAACCTATACAACCATGTTCAAATTTGATCATCCACACTTTGTTCAAGTGAGAGCAAGGTCACTCTCCCAAGGTGGTCCATTTCCTTTTGGATAGGTCTAATTTTTAGAAAGATTTTTCTTACTTTGAGTCTGTCTGCTTTTTTACAACTTACACCCATTATACCTAGTAATAATCCTGCTTGAAGCCAATTACAATCTAGCAAAATAGGTCATATTTGAATTCTTCATGATAGCCTGCCAAATACTTGAAAACAGCTTTCATGTCCCCCACCCTGAGCCTTCTTTTCTGTAGGCAGAACATCCCTAGTTCCATTAGATAACTGATACAGCATGATGTTGAAGCCCAATATCCCTGCTCAGATCCCTGATTTCTTTTCATTTTTTAAATTTATTTCTAACCTTCATTTTTTATTTTTTTATTTCAAATTCTTTCCCTTTATCCCACCCCTCTCCTATCTATTGTGAAGGCAAGAAATGTGATATCAATAATACATGTGAAATCATGCAAAACATATTTGCATATTAGCCACACTGTAAAAAAAAATTAAAATTAAAGTGAAAATTATACTTCAATCTGCATTTGGACTCCACCATCCAGCGTGTTATCCACTCTGGAGGTGGATAAAATTTTTCATCCTGTCTTTTGGAATTGTATGAGATCATTGTATTGCTGAAAATATCTAAGTCATTCATCATAACATTGTTGTTACTATGTACAATGTTCTCATGGTTCTGCTCACTTCACTTTGTATCAGTTCACATGTCTTCCCAGGTTTTTTTCTGAAACAGAAAATGATGAGCAGAAGCTCATCATTTCTTATAACAAAACATATCCCATCACAATCATAGACCACAACTTGTTCAGCCATTCCCCAGTTGATGAGCTCTCCATTCTCTCTCTCTCCCTCCAATTAATCTGTTATTCTGCAGAGTTGCCATAAATATTTTCTATACATAGAAGGTTTTTTTTTCCTTTTTCTTTGATCTCTCTGGAATACAGACCTAGCTGTGTTATTGTTGGGTCAGAGGATGTGCACAGTTTGATTGCCCTTTGAACACAGTTCAAAATTTCTCTCCATAATGGCTGGATCCGTTCACAGCTCCACCAACCATACATAGGTGTCCCAATTTTTCTACATCCCTTCTAATATTTATCATTTTCCTTTTCTGTCATATTAGCCAATCTGAAACGCATAAGCCTGTACCTCAGAGCTGTTTTAATTTGCATTTCTCTAATCAGTAGTGATTTAGCTCATTTTCTCATATAATTATAGATAGCTTTGATTTCTTCTTCTGAAAACTGACTTTTCATATCCTTTTATCATTTATAAATTGGGGAATGACTCACTTTCTTATAAGCTTGACTCAGTTTTCTATATATTTGAGAAATCAGAGATACTTGTTGTAAAAACTTTTCCCAGTTCCGTGCTTTCCTTCTAATCTTGGCTGCATTGGCTGTTTGTGCCAAAGAATAGGCAATGAAGAAACAAATTTCACTCTTTGCAGATGATATGATGGTGCACTTAGAGAATTCTAGAAAATCAACTTTAAAAACTGCTTGAAATAATTAACAACTTTAGCAAAGTCACAGGATATAAAATAAACCCACATAAATTATCAACATTCCTTTATATTACCAACAAAACTCAGCAAAAAGAGATAGAAAGAGAAATTCTATTTAAAATAACTGTATACAAATGACAATTCTGCCTAAATTAATTTACTTGTTCAGTGTCCTGCCAATCAAACTACCACAAATTATTTTAGAGAGTTAAAAAAAATCATGATAACAAAATTCTTCTGGAAGAACAAAAGGTCAAGAATATCAAGGGAATTAATGAAAAGATGCAAAAGAAAGTGGCCTAGCTGTACCAAATCTAAAATTATAATATAAAGCAGCAATCATCAAAATTATTTGGTTCTGGCTGAGAAATAAAGTATTGGATCAGCAGAATAGATTAGGTACACAAGACACAATAGTCAATGACTATAGTAATCTGCTGTTTGATAAAACCAAAGACTCTAGTTTCTGGGATAAGAACTCACTATTTGACAAAAACTGCTGGGAAAACTGGAAAACAGTATAGCAAAAACTAGGCATAGACCAATCTCCCACACCAGACACCAAGATAAGGTTAAAATGCATGCATGATTTACACATACAGGGTGATATTAGAAGCAAATTCAGAAAGCAAGCAATAGTTTACCTGTCAGACCTATGGAAAGGAAAAGAATTTATGACACAAAGTAGAGAACATTATGAAATGCAAAATGGATAATTTTGATTATATTAAATTAAAAAAAGTTTTGCACAAACAAAACCAATGCAACCAGGATTAGAAGGAAAGCAGAAAGATGCGAAACAATTTTTTTTTTTTACTGCAAGTGTTTCTAATAAAGGCCTCATTTCTCAAATATGTAGAGAACTGGAGTCAAATATATAAGAATACAACTTATTTCCAGATGATAAATAATCAAGAGATATGAACAGGCATTTTTCAGAAGAAGAAATGAGAGCTATCTATAGTCATATTAAAAATGCTCTAAATCACTATTGATTAGAGATATGCAAAATAAAAAAAACTCTGAGGTACCACCTCACGCCTATCAGATTAACTAATATGACAGAAAAAGAAAATGATAAATGTTGGAGAAGATGTGGGAAAATTGGGACACTAATGCATTGTTGGTGGAGTTGTGAACTGATCCAGTTTTTCTGGATATTCAACAATTTGGCGCTGTGCCCAAAAGCAATCAAACTGTGCAGACCCTTGGATCCAGCAATACCGCTATTAGTTCTGTATCCCAGAGAAATCATAAAAAAGGGAAAAGGACCTGCATGTATAAAAATATTTATAGCAGCTTTTTTGTGGTGGCAAAGAATTAGAAATTAAGGGCATGCCCATCAAATGGGGAATGGCTGAACAACTTGTGGTATATGAATATAATGGAATACTATTGTGCTGTAAGATAATGAGTAGGCAGATTTCAGAAAAACCTGGAAAGACTTACACAAACTGATGCTGAATGAAGTGAGCACAACCAGAACACTGTACACAGTAACAGCAGCATTGTATGATGATCCACTATGATTGACTTAGCTCTTCTCAGTAATACAATGATCTAAGATAATTCCAAAAGACTCATGATGGAAAATGCTGTCCACATCTAGAGAAAGAACTATGAAGTCTGAATGCGGATCAAAACATACTATTTTTACTTTTTTGTTTTTTGTTTTTGTTTTTGTTTTTTGCTTTTTTTTGGTGGCTTTTCCCTTTTGTTGTTTCTTCTTCTAGAACATGACTAATGTGGAAATATGTTTACATAATTGCACATGTATAACCTATGTCAGAATGTTTGCTGTATTGGTGAAATGGGATTGGAGGGACGGAGAAAAAATGTGGAACTCAAAATCTTATAAAAATGAACGTTGAAAACTATCTTTACATGTAATTGGAAAAAATAAAATAGTATTTACCTCCTAAAAAGTTTATTCTATTTATTTATTCCTATGCTTTCAAGTGTTTTTAATATGAATGGGTGCTATAATTTTTCAAAAGCTTCTCCTACATCTATTAATATAATCATATTATTTTTGTTGCTTTTGTTACTGATATGGTCAATTACGCTGATAGTTTTCCTAATATTGAACCAAACCTATGTTCTTAATATAAATATCACCCTGGTCATAATATGTGATCTTTATATATTGCTATAATCTCCTTGCTAGTCTTTTATTTAATTGGTGTGTAGTTTTCTTTATTTTTGCTCTTCCTTGTTTAGGTACTAATATTTGTGCCATAAAAGAAATTTGGTAGGACTCCATCATTGTCTATCTTTTAAAATAATTTTTGTAGCATTGGAATTAATTGTTCTTTAAATTTTTGATAGATTTTCCTTCTGAAACTCTCTGGTACTGGGGATATTTTCTTGGAGATAATATTGAGAGCTTATTCAATTTTTTTCTGAGATAGGTTTATTTAAGTATCTTATTTACTCTTCTGTTAATCTGGGAAATTTGTATTTTTTTGTAAATATTCATCCATTCCACTTTGATGATCAGATTTATGGGTATATAATTAAGCAAAATAATTCCATAATTGCTTTAATTTCATCTTCATTGGTAGAGAATTCATCCTTTTCATTTTTATATTGGTAATTTGGTTTTATTCTTTTTTTAAATCAAATTAAGCAATGTTTTGTCTATTTGATATATATTTTTTCATAAAACCAGCTCCTAGTTTTATTTTTGAGTTTGATGGTTTTCTTGCTTTCAATTCTGTTAATCTCTCCTTTAATTTTCAGGATTTTTTAGTTGCATGCCTAATTCATTCATCTACTCTTTCTCTACTTTATTGATATAAGCATCAAAAGATATCAATTTTCCTCTAAATACTGTTTTGGTTGCATCCCACAAATTTTGATATGTTGCCTTGTTGTTACCATTCGCTTCAATAAAAGCATTTCTATGATTGTTATTGACCCCACTCATTTTGTAGGATTAGATTATTTAGTTTCTAATTAATTTTAATCTATTTCCATGGCCCTTTATTTAATGTAATTTTTATTGCATTATGGTCTGAAAAGGATGGATTTAATTTTTCTGCTGTTCTACATTTGGTTGAGAGATTTTTATGCCCCAATAAATGGTAAATTTTTGTGAACACATCATGTACAACTGAGAAAAATGTATACTCATTTCTATTTCCATTGTTTTCTCCAGAATTATATCATATCTAACTTTTCTGAAATTCTATTCATCTCTGTAACTTCTTCTAATTTTTTATGGTTAGATTTATCTGGTTCTAAGGGGATAAAGTTGAGGTTCCCCCCCCACTAGTATAATTTTACTGTCTGTTTCCTCCTTTTTCTAATTCTACTTTTCCTTAAAGAATTTGGATGCATATGTGTTCAGTATTAATATTAATTTGCTGTCTGTGGTATCTTTTATTGTTATTATTGTTCAGTTATTTCAGTTGTGTCCAACTTTTGGTGACCCCATTTGAAGTTTTCTTGGCAAAGATACTGGAATGGCTTGTCATTTCTCTTTACAGCTAATTTTGCAAATGAGGATACTGAGGCAAACAAGATTAAGTGACTTGACTAAGATCATACATCTAGTAATATCTTTTTTTTTGCTTTTCAGATCTACCCATTCCACCATTTAATTTTTTTTGCATTTTTTATTAATTTATTTTTAGTTTTTGACACTCACTTCCACAAGATTTCGAGTTCCAAATTTTTTCCTCTTCTCTCTCTTCCCCCCACCCCAAGACAAACTACATTCTGAATACCCCTTCCCACAATCTGTTCTCCCTTATATCACCACCCCTCTCTTATCCCCTTCCCCTTCTATTTTCCTGTAGGGCAGGATAGATTTCTATACCCCTTTGCTTGTATATCTTATTTTTCATTTGCACATAAAAACAGTTTTTAACATTTGTTTTTAAAACTTTGAGTTCCAAATTTCTCCCTTCCTCCCTCCCTACCCACTCTCATTGAGAAGGCAAGTGATTCTATATAGGTTATACATGTGTAGTCGTGCAAAACACTTCCATAATAGTCACATTGTCAAAGGCTAACTATATTTTCCTCTATCCTATCCCACCTCCATTTATTCCATTTTCTCCTTTGACTCTGTCCCTCCTCAAAAGTATTTGCTTCTGATTACCCCCTTCCCCCAATCTGCCTTCCCTTCTGTCATCCTCACCCCCTCTCTTATCTCCTTCTTCTCTGTTTTCCTGTAGGGTAAGATAAATTTCCATACCCAACTGAGTGTGTATGTTATTCCCTCCTTAAGCCAAATCCAATGAGAATAAGATTCACTCATTTCCTCTTACCTCTCCTCTCTTCCCCTCCACTGTAAAAGCTTTTTCTTACCTCTTTTATGTGAGATAATTTACCCTATTCTACCTCTCCCTTTCCCCTTCTCACAGCATAGTGCTCTCACTCCTTAATTTTTTTTTTAGATATCATCCCTTCATATTCAATTCACCCTGTGCCCTCTGGTGTGCATGTATGTGTGTATACAACTGCCCTAGTTCTGAGAAAGGTCTCATTGATTACAAATATCATCTTTCCATGTAGGAATGTAAACAGTTCAACTTTAATAAGTCCCTTATGATTTCTCTTTCCTGTTTACCTTTTCGTGCTTCTCTTCAATCTTGTATTTGAAAGTCAAATTTTCTATTCAGCTCTGTTCTTTTCATCAGAAATAATTGAAAGTCCTCTGTTTCACTGAATATCCATTTTTTACTCTGAAGGATTATACTCAGTTTTGCTGGGTAGGTGATTTTTGGTTTTAATCCTAGCTCCTTTGACATCCAGAATATCATATCCCAAGCTCTCAGAACCCTTAATGTAGAAGCTGCTAAATCTTGTGTTATCTTGATTGTGTTTCCACAATACTTGAATTGTTTCTTTCTGGATACTTAAAATATTTTCTCTGTGACCTGGGAACTCTGGAATTTGGCTATAATATTCCTGGCAGTTTTCCTTTTGGGATCTCTTTAAGGAGGTGATTGATGGATTCTTTCCATTTCTATTTTACCCTCTGGTTCTAGAATATCAGGGCAGTTTTCTTTGGTAATTTCTTGAAAGATGGCATCTAGGATCTTTTTTTTGATCATGGTTTTCAGGTAGTCCAATAATTTTTAAATTATCTCTCCTGGATCTATTTTCCAGGTCAGTTGTTTTTCTAATGAGATTTTTCACATTGTCTTCTATTTTTTCATTCTTTTGCTTTTGTTTTATCATTTCTTGATTTATTTCATATATATGTATGTATATATATATATATATATGTATATGTATATATATATATACATATACATATATATATACATATACATATATATATATATATATATATATATATATATATATATATACACACACACACACACACATTCTTATAGAGAGTCATTAGCTTCCATTTGCTCCTTTTTAATTTTTAAGGAATTATTTTCTTCAGTGACCTTTTGGACCTCTTTTTCCATTTGGCCAATTCTGCTTTTTAAAGCCTTCTTCTCTTCATTGGCTTTTTGGACCACTTTTGTCATTTGGGTTAGTTTATTTTTTAAAGTGCTATTTTTTTCAGGTTTTCTTTTTCGGGGGGGTCTCCATTAGCAAACTATTGACTCATTTTTCATGATTTTCTTGCAACACTCTCATTTCTTTTCCCAATTTTTCCTCTGCTTCTCTTACTTGATTTTCAAAATCCTTTTTGAGCTCTTCCATGGACTGAGACTAAGTCATATTTTTCTTGGAGGCTTTGGACCTGGGAGTTTTGACTTTGTTGTCTTCTGGTTGTATATTTTGATTCTCTTTGTCACCAAAGTAAGATTCTATAGTCTGAATTTTTTACCTCTGTTTGCTCATGTTCCCAGACAATTACTTAACTTTTTAACTCTTTGCTAAGGTAGGGCTCTGCTTCCAGTGTGGACTGTGGACTCTCCCAAGCTTCAGGGGTTTTGTGCAACTGTTTCAGAGATATTTCCAGAGACCTGTAAATTTTCAGTTTTTCCAAGGTTATGATCAACAGAGAGGTGTCTACTCCTTTCCTGGCCTGTACTGTGGTCTATGAGAGACCATAAGCACTCTTTTCTGCCTTGAACTGTGAGGAGTATTCCGTCTCTACCACCACAAGCTCCACCACAGCAGCGTTCCTCCTTACCCCAGAACCACCACCCAGAACTGCTACCCAGATCTAAGCACAAGCAAAACAAGAAAATCCTGCCTCAGCACCAGCAGTCCCCATCTGACCACCATCTGTGTGCAGAGGGCTCTGGAAGCAGTCACTGCCAATGTGGCTGCCATCCCGGGGCTGCACCAGGGCCAGGGCTGGACCACACTCCTCTCTAACCCAAGTCCAACAGACCTTTCCCGCTGACCTTCTAAATTGTCTTTAGCATTTGTGGGTTGAGAAGTCTGGAAACTGCCACAGCTCTGCTTGATTCAATCCCCTGAGGACTGCTCCAGGTTCAGTGAGTTCTGGTCTTTGCCTGCATGCCCATGCTGAACTGGGTTTCTTTCCCAGGCCAGCACGATAGGCCTTTCTAATCAACCATCCAGGTTTTCTTGGGCTGGGAATTTGTTTTTTTCTGTCTTTTTGTGGGTTCTGCTGCTCTAGAATTTGTTTAGAGCCATTTTTACAGGGATTTGGAGGGATTTGGGGGAGAGGTCAAGTGAGTCACTGCTTTTACTCTGCCATCTTGGCTTCGCCCCCACCTCTAGTAATATCTGATACCAGATTTGAACTCAGGAAGATAAGCCTTCTTGACTTCATGCCCAGCAGCACTCTATCCACTGAGCCATCTAGCTGCCTGCCTCATGGTAATTTCACTGATTATCTCATTTAATTAGGTCTATTTCTGCTTTTGCTTTGTCTGAGATCAAGATTGCTATACCTGCCTTTTTATTTTTGTACCTCAGCTGAAACACAGTAGATTCACTTCCAATGCCTTATTTTCATCCGTGTGTGCCTTTCTGTTCCAAGTGTGTCCCTTGTAAACAACATTGTTGGATTCTGGTTCCTAATTCATTCTGCTCTCCACTTCTGTTTTATGGGCAAGTTCATTGTATTCACATTCACATTTATGATTACTTATTTCTCTCCATTTCATTTTCCTTTGTTTATCCTTCTTTCTCTCTCTTTTTATCCTGCCTATCCTCAAAAGTTGGTTTTGCTTCTGACCACTGCCTCCCTTAATCCATCCTTCCTTCTCTCCCCCCACCCAATTTCTTTTATTCCCTTTCTCTCCCAGTTCTCTGTTGGGTAAGATAGATTTCTATATCCAATTGAATGTACATATTATTCCATCATTGGACTAATTGTGATGAAAGTCAGGTTCAAATATCACCTGCCACATACACCTCTATTTTCCCCTCCACTGTAAAAACTCTTCTTGTGTACCTCTTTAACGTGAGATAATTTTACCCATTCTTCCTTTTTTCCCCCTTCTCCCAGTCAATCCTTCCTTCTTATTCCTTCTTTTTTTTTGAGATCATCCCACCATAGTTAAATTATGCTAATGTCATCAATGTACATTTCTTCTAACTATCCTCATAATAATAAAGTTCTTAAGAGTTACAAGTATCATATTCTCATATAGGAATGTGAACAGTTTAAGCTTATTGAGTTAATTATGATTTCTCTTCAATATTTACCTTTTTATACTTCTGTTAAGTCTTGTATTTGAAAGTCAAATTTTCTATTTAACTCTGGTCTTTTCATGAGAAATGCTTTGAAAGTCCTCTATTTCATTAAATATCCAATTTTCCCCTGAAGGATTATATTCAGTTTTGCTGGATAGTATGGTTTTTGGTTGTGATCCTAGCTCCTTTGCCCTCCAGAATATCACATTCCAAGCACTCTAATTCTTTAATACAGAAGTTTCTAAATCTTGTGTTATCCTTACTGTTGTTTCATGATATTTGAATTATTTATTTTTGGCTGCCTGCAATATTTTTTCCTGAGCCTGGGAGCTCTGGAATTTGGCTATAGTATTCTAGGAGTTTTCATTTGGGGATCTCTTTTAGGAGTTGATCAATGGAGTCTTTCAATTTCTAGTTTACCCTCTGGATCTAAGATATCAGGGAAATTTTCTTAATAATGTTTTGAAAGATGGTGCTTAGGCTTTTTTTTTTGAATCATGGCTTTCAGGAAGTCCAATAATTCTTAAATTATCAGTCCTTGATCCATTTTCAAGGTTAGTTGTTTTGCCAAGTAAATATTTCAGATTTTCTTCTATTTTTTTCTTTCTTTTAACTTTGTTTGATTATTTCTTGATATTCAGTGGAGTCATTAGCTTCCATGTGCCCAATTCTAATCTTGAAGGAACTATTTTCTTCAGTGTTCTATTATACTTTTTTTCTGTTTGTCCAATTCTTCTTTTTAAGGAGTTCTCTTCGGCAAATTTTTGTGCCTCTTTTACCATTTGGCCAATTCTGTTTTTAAGATGTTGTTTTCTTCTGTGTTTTGTGGCTCTTTTACCAAGCTGTTAATTCTCTTTTCATAATTTTCTTGCATCACTCTCATTTTAGCCCAATTTTCCTCTACCTCTTTTATTTGATTTTTTAAAGCTTTTTGGAGCTCTCCCAGGAATTTTTGTTTTGCTTGCGCCCAATGCACATTTTTTTGAGGCTTTGCCTCTAGCTAATTTTGACATCAACATCTTCTAATGTTTTGTCTTGATCTTCCCTGTCACCATAGTAGCTTTTTATGGTCAGGTTCTTTTTTGTTGTTTGCTTGTTTTTCCAGCCAATTCTTGACTTTTAACTTTATTTTAAAGTGGGGCTATGCTCCTGGGATAGAGGGAGCACTGTCCTAAGCTTTAAGTTTTTCATGCTGGTGTTTTCAGAGTTAGTCCTATGTGGCTTTAAGTTTTCAGTGCTTCTAAGGTGGTATGATCTAAGGAGAGGTATGGTCATTTCTCTGTCAGCCTACACTTTCATATTTACCCAGAAAAGAACTTTTCTCCTTTATTGCCACAATCACTAGTGCTCCTCTTTACCCTGGAACTACAACTCAAAACTGCCTATGGGAAATGCAACAGGGTCCTACACCCAGGGGCAGCAAATGGTCTCTTGTGATCTCTGTCTCACCAATTGTCATACCCCATTTCTATCTGCAGGCTGAGAGTTCCTCAAATTGCGCTGCCGTTGCAGATGCCTTCAGTGTCTGATGCTGGCATTGCTGTGGTGTGGGCTGCACTATAACCAGACTTCCACCCCAGGGTCCCAGATCTCTCTTGTCAACCTCCTAATTTATCTTGGGATAGAAAAATATCTCACTAGACCTTTTGTCGGCTTTGTCTCTCCAAAATTCGATATGAGGTGCTATTTTAAAGTTGTTTGGAGGGGAATATTAGGAGAGTTCAACTGATTTGCTGTCTGTGCACCACCATCTTTCTCTGAATGCTTTCTGGCATACCAATGTCCTTTCTGGGACAGCCAGGTGGTGTAGTGAATAAAGTGCTGGGCCTGGAGTCAGGAAAACCTGTATGTAAATTTGGCCTCAGACCCTTACTAGCTGTGTGACCCTGGGAAAGACAGTTAAGACTATTTGACTCAGTTTCCTCATCTTTAAGATGAGCTGGAGAAGGAAATGGCAAACTACTCTAGTATTTTTACCAAGAACACCCCAAATGGATTCATGAAGAGTTAGACACAACTGAAACAACTGTACAACAACAATAACATCAATGTCCTTCCTAATATGCTTAATAGGAATGTATGTGTAGAGCCTATATCAGATTGCATGCCATCTTAGGGAGGGAGGTGGGGAGGAGGGGGAGAAAATTGAAAATTCAAAATCTTATGGAAGTGAATGTTGAAAACTAAAAATAAATTAATAAAAAATAAAATAAAATAAAAAAGATAGAGTGCTATACCAGGAGTCAGGAAGGCCTGAGTTCAAATCTGGCATTATATACTTACTAGTTGTGTGGCCTTGAGCAATTCATTTAACTTCAGGCTGCCTCAGTCAGCATCCTCATCTACAAAATAAGAATAACAAGCCTACACTTCTGAGTTCTTATGAGGATAAAATGAAATAATGTTTATGAAGTGTTTTACAAACATTAAAGTACTATATAAATGCTAGCTATTATTATTATTAATAATGATGATAATTTTAATAATAAGCATCTTCTATGTGCCAGGAAATCCTTGCATTTACAGAGCCTATGTTGTAAAAGAATATAAGAATCCTTAATTTGTTTGCCATGTTTATCCGGATGCTATCATTTTAACTTTGTATGGACAGGTGAATTAATGAATATACTTTTCTCATGAAACAAACAAAAAATATACAAATGTCCTTCTTTTGATGTAAGACCCAGAAAGAAACATCATGCTTTTCCCAAAGCAGCTTTCCAAGTACAGCAGGACTATTGTCTCTCTGGTCCTAGAAACTAGGTCTCTCTTAATTGGATCCCAATTTAATCTTTTAACAATTTTGCATCACTCAATGGGTGAAGAGAAAGAAAAAAAATAATATTGGGGGAATACAAAAGGTCACTCAATCAGAAGATGGAAATGAATGTTGAAAGCAAGAAATGGAGTGTAAACCTATCATAGAGGTATGACAGAGCATTTTGGAGGAAATTCAACTATTTAGACATCTTCTGGAACTCTACACTAAAAGTAGAGTAGCTGATAAATTATTGACACAACAATGAAAATTTAAGTCATCAAAAAGTGAAAGAAAAAGGTGAAAAATGCAATTCTGATCCTGATGCTAATTAGTGAGGAAGGAAGGAATCAAGCATTTATTAAGTGCCTACTGCATGCCAAACCTTGTGCTAAGGGCTTTGTAAGTATTATCTCATTATTTGATCCTCATAGCAATCCTGAGAGGTAGGTGGTATTTTTAAACCCTTTTTACAATCAAAAAAAACTGAGGAACATAGAGACTAAATGACCTGCCTAAAGTCACACAGTGTCATCAAATGCTACACAATCAGCTCTAAGAAAGAGGAGAGTAGAAAGGCAACCCTCAGTTTTCCTGCTCACATGAAATTGTATTTCCTTTAACAAATGCATGTTGTTTTTTGGTTTGCTTTTCTTTGGTTTCACATTATACATATGCTTTATCCTGTGTTTCCACAGAATTCTGGCCATTAAAGGAGTTATCAGTCATCATTCAGTCATTTCAGTCGTGTCTGACTCTTCATGACCCCATTTAGGGTTTTCTTGGCTAACACATTTGAGTGGCTTACCATTCCCTTCTCCAGCTCATTCTACAGATGAGAAACTGAGGCAAACAGGATTAAGTGACTTGCCCAGGGTCATACAGCTAGAAAGCATCTGAGGCCAGATTTGAAAGCATAATAATGAGTCTTCCTTACTCCAGGCCCCAGAACTCTATCCACTGCACCAGCTAACTGCCCAAGGAGTTAGCCACCTGTATCCAATCTGTAGACTGAGATTAGGGTATAGGGACTCTTGTGCCTGCATGCTAACAAATACTAATTAGTGAACACATATTGCTTAAGCACCTGCAGTATACAGAGTCCTCCCTGTGCCTAGTGTTAAGGAAATACAAAGTTTAGGTAAGAGTCAGACAATGTTTGCAAGGAGCTTACACTCTCCTAGGCTGAGACATGTCTTTCACACATAGCTCATGTATGTAGTGTCACAGGTAAAACAGCCTTTGGGCCAAGGTGGAAGGTTGACACCAATCATCAGAGGATGATTCCTAGAGGAGGGAGCATTTCAGTTGATTTTTTTTAAGGCTTGGGAGCTCATAAGGTTAAAAGAGTGAAAGGAGGACAATTCATGCCCAAGGAACAGTATGAACATGAGAGCTCAGGGGTTAGAGAGCTGGGTCCAATCTGGTCAGAGTGTGAAACATATAGAGATTGAGTAATGCAACATTAGGTGGGAAAGGCAGGGCGGTAATGGGCTGTGAAGGCCTTGAGTGCCAAGTAAAAAAGTTGGAATTTGACTCAAGAATAAAATTAAAGCTGAGTAGCATGGCCAGATTACACATATAATAGCTGATCTAGATCTCACAGGTCTAGAAGGTAGCTTTTAAGACAGGACAGGATGGAGATGGGAAGACCTACAATATCCTAGATAGGCCTAACGCACGCACTCCTCACTGGCCTGTTGGCCCAGACCTAGGATAGAAGCTCCTTTTCCCAAGAGATCAGCCCATGCTTTGCTGCCACTTAGAGTCTAACACAGTTGCCTGGGGCATGGAGAGTTTCTGTGGCTTATCTGGGATCCCACAGGCAGGATTATTAGAGGAAAGTCTTAAGCTCAAGCCTTCCTGGCTCCAAGGCCTCTTGTCTATGCATGAGACTATGCTGCTCTTCAGTGTGAGCAGATTTCATTCATTGTGGTCCTGTTTGCAGTAAAAAACTATGAATGGCTGATTAGTGTAAGCAGATTTTGGTTCAATGTCAGCAAACTCTTCTTAATAATGAGAATGAAGTGGAACAAGCTGCCTCCAGAAGTAGTGAGCTCCCCGTCACTGGAGGTTTTCAAGCAAAGGCCACATGACCATTGATAGGGTGTGATGGTGAGAGGATTTTTGGTTAGATAGCTGCTGGGCCAATTGGTTTCTGATATCATAGGACCATAGGCTTAGGCCTGGAAGGAATTCAAATGCTACCAAGGCCAATTCCCTCATTTTACACATGGGAAAACTGAGAATGAAGTGACTTGGCGAGCATCACACATTATTGTAGCAGAGTTGGCATTTGAACTCAAGTGCTCTGATTCCAGATCCTGCATTCCTTCTATTGTACCATGCAATTCTTCCTGAATTAAAAGTTTTTAGTTCTCAGAGAATGGCCTTTGAGATAAAATGTAAACTGAATCAGGGCAGCCAGGTGGTGTAGTGAGTAGAATTCTGGGTCTGAAGTCAGAGAGCAAATCTTCCTGAGTTCAAATCTGGCCTCAGATATTACTAGTTGTGTGACCCTGGGCAAGTCACTTAATCCTGTTTGCCTCAGTTTCCTCATCTGTAAAATGAGCTGGAGAAGGGAATGCCAAACCACTCCAGTATCTTTGCCAGGAAAACCCTAAATGGGGTCACAATGAGTTGGTCATTACTAAAATGACTGAACAACAATAGACTGAATTTCTCCTTCTCACCTCTGTTCTCACCCCCAAAACACTTATATCTGCTGTTCATGGATTTATGACATCTCAGATCCAGGTCTAACAATGGGCAGCACAATTCACTCAGACCTCAGTTCAAAGAAATACATGGTCCCAGTTGATATGAGGAGTTTAAGACAGGCATTGACCACCGCTTCTTCCAAAACCCGATCCTGATGATGTCTATAATGGCAAAGCCTGGGGAGGGACAGGAACAGTTCTGAAGTCAGAAAACAGATCAGTGACCCAAGACTCTCCCTAGAAGAGAGACCTGTGCCTTGTCATGTCCCCAGTCTCCAGGTAAATGAGACCTAAAAGCATTTTCTGAGGTGAGAGGATCAGGGAAAGAAGGGAGTGGGTGGGTAGAATAGCTGGGTTTCTGAAGGACTGGGGACCCAGCTGGCAGGAGCAAATCAGCCCCCAACTCCCTGGCATCAGAACCCCCCTCAGTGAGGAGGTAGGTGCCTGAGGAAAGGTTTCTCTCCAGCTCTGCCTCTGCTCACTCGCCTCTGCTGAAGCCCTGTGCTTGCCTGTGGTACGCAGTGGAGGCAATGCAGAGCTGGAATGTGCTGCTGGCTCTTCAGGGGAGAGCCAGGCAATGCTGACTTGGCCACAGTCACCAGCAAGTCAGTAGGGGCAGGGTGGATTGGAGGGGCTCCCTGAGGAGATGCAAGTCAATGTCACAGAGGACAGCTGGCCTGTCAATGGGACCATGGAACCACAGGATTCCAGCACCCTGGCAACTTGTGCAGAGACTGTGACTTTTCCTGAAGTGCTGGAGGAAGAGAAGTGGGGCTCTTTCTACTACTCCTTTAAGGTAGGTGGGCTGCTTTCTTGTCCTCTTCATCTTCATGCCCATCTGACACTGTCTTTCAAGAGTAATTCACAGCATAAAGAAAATGACTGAATATTTAGCAAAGGCTTCTCAAGTCCTAACAACCCTAAAGTTTGTAAATTAGTCAAAGGATTCCCAGTGACCAGGTTGCTGCAGGTCTTAAGCAGAGGAGCTTGCATATGGTTTCCTGTGAGTACAGGTAGGATTATACTCTTGTCCCATTGTCAAAAATGAATTAGGAGTCATTTTAGGAATTGAGCTCTACATCTTCTTCCCTCAAACAAACAAACAAAAATTTGTTTTTTCCTTTCCTTTATGTAGTGCTATAGATGTCAGCCTTAACAAGGGAAGTTTCCCTAATTTTAAAGTAGAGATTAAGGAGATGGGGGGTTTGGTTTCACTCCAGTGAAAGGATGGATGAAAGGGCAAAGGTGGACCTTTGAATTCAGGACAGCCTTCTGGGATCTTTAATTCAGCCTTTGTGGTGATGGTTTGGGGTCATGGCTTTGACTGGGAAGTCTGAGAGTGAGCACAGGCCAGGCAGCTCTAACTCTAGCTGCCCCACCTGTGAGCTGGGTGACACATGGCAAGTCACTACAACTCTTGCACTTTCAATTTCTTGATCTGAAAAGATAGGATTATAATACCTGCCCAGCCTTCTTCAGATGGCTGATGTGAGGCTCCAAGAGCCTCTGCAAAGTGACAAGTCACTAGAGAAAAGGAAATTAACAACTAAGGATGTCAGGGTGCTGCATGTGTGCTCTTAGAGGCATCTGAATGTTAGGTACCTGAAAATAGCCCCAGATGTACCTTGTGTATGGACACTCCTTTGCTGAACTGAGCTGAATGGATATTGACAAAGCAAATCTTCACAATGAGTTCTGTGGGCAATTAACAACAGCTTCTCCAAGTGACTTTCACATGCAAACATCACAAACTTCGGGGGATATTTCTTGCTCTCTCTCTCTGTCTCTGTCTCTCACTCTGTTTCTCTTTCTGTCTTTCTTTCTTTCTTCCTGTCTGTCTATTTCTCTCTCTCTTTCTGTCCTCTATCTAGCTGTATGTTTTCTCTCCACCCCTCTTACCTTTCTATTTGTCTCTTTCTCTGTGTCTCTCTCTCTGTGTCTCTTTATCTCTCTGTCTCTTTGCTCTCTGTCTTTCCAGCTCTGTATCTGTCTCCTCTCTCTGTCTCTCTTCTCTCTGTCTCTGTCTTTCCATCTCTGTCTCTCTGTCTCTCATCTCTCTTTCATACACACGCACACACACACACACAAACATATGGCTTCTTGATTCATCAGTACCTAAAGAAATTCCAAAGAATTGCAGGATCATATATTTAGAGTTGGAAAGTCCAACCTTTATTTTATAGATGAAGAAACTGAGGTCTGGAGAGGGAAAGGGGGTTTCCTAAAGTCATACCTACAATCATAGATCTAAAGGTGAAAAGAATTTAGAGACAATCCAGTCCAACTCCTTTATTTAGCAAATGGGAAAACTTGGGTTTGGGAGAGGGAGAGTGACTTGTATGAGGTCACATATAATAAGTGTCAGAAGCAGGATTTTTATTATTTTTTTTTTAGGCAATTGGGGTTAAGTGACTTGCCCAGGGTCACACAGCTAGCAAGTGTCAAGTGTTTGGTCTGAGGCCAGATTTGAACTCAGGTCCTCCTGACTTCAGGGCGGGTGCTCTATCCACTGCGCCACCTAGCTCCCCCTCAGAAGCAGGATTTGAAGTCATATTTTCCTGACTCTGAGGCCACTCTCCCACACTGCCCATTGTAATCGAAATTTTCTTCTCCAAAAGGGGGGGTGGGAGAAGGAAGGGGGATGCTTTCAAAGAAACCTAGTTTTTGACTCCCCACCCATTCTAGGAGCAACTTTTTAATATATCTGTTGAGATGTTGAGCTTGTGGAATATGTACTCTATACCTCAAGGTGAATTTCTACCTCCTAGGCTCAGCTTACAATCCTTCCCAGGCCAGCAAATCCCAGGGAAGGAGAAACTGAGATTAAAACAGTTCTCTCTCTCTAATGATTCCTAAATATGAAGGGAGTGCAATTTAGCCAATGGGAAAGCACTCTTCTGCTTTGGAGTGTCTCAGTGCACACACATGAGCACCCTGGCGGCAGCTTCCAGGAAAGGAAGAGAGAATTACAATCTGGGTTTCTTGTTCTACTCTGGTAACTGAGGAATCGTGTCCTTAAGACAATCACTGATTACAAATCCATGAGCTTCTGGCTCAAAGAACAGGAGGCATGCAACCTGTAAGCATGTTTCTGGCCGTCCTCCTTCTCCTTTCTCTTCCCCTCCCCCCAGTGGATGCTGCCAGAGCAGAATCCCCTGTGATATTTATGGAACATGATAGCAAACAGAATGAAGAGAGGCTGGTCATTGTGAATGCAACATTAATGAAGGAGAAACCAGGCCCTCTGAGATGTGTGTAATAATCACTCTGAATATAAATCCCATTTCTCTGTTTCTAGAAAATGAGGGATGAAACAATGCTAGGGGAGGGGGAGGGCAGCGCTTGATATCAGAATAAACTAGTAAGTGCCTGCTGGCTCTTCAGGTGGCATAATCTCTGAAATTACTCCCATAAGTCTCATCCCCTTCCCACTGCCTCCTCCCCAAAAGCAGAAATTTTTGCTCCAAAATAATGGAGGAGGGAGGAAGGAAAGAACATGTCTGACCACTAGGGCACTGAGCCTACATTAATCTTGGAAATTATTATCCTCAGTTACTAAAAAGCCCCATGGCTGCCTGAGAGATACAGAACAAGCAATGGCCAGGAGACACAGTCACATACATAAGATGCTCTCACACTTTTTCCTTCCTTTGTTAAAGATAAAATTCCCCACAAATGCCTTTAAAGGGGAAGAAGGATGCTGGAGACCCTGGGCCCAGGGGGCATGTGTGGATCTTAAATAGAAGGAGATTCAAAGTGTATACCTAGGAACTCACCTTGCCTTTCACTGAGCAAGCCTCTAGGACCAGGAATAAAGACTTTCTGCTTTAATAAAGAGTTGCGGATAATGAGCTTCTGGTTGGTTTCCCATTCTCAGAAGCTTAGCAAAGGTGCTTTGTGGGATACTTCTCAGTCAGCTTTTTTCCAATCCTGTCTTCGGTGAGTGTTTTAGGAGGGTGTGTGCTCTGCATTTAGCCTTGCCCTGTGGGCTCATAGGATCAATCATCCTCCCTTTGTACTTGCTGAAAGTGAATCAGGTCTCATGGAGGGGGTAGCCCTCCACCTCTGATCGCCACACTTCTGTCTCACCTTTAAGGATTCAGGAACATCTAGGAAGATAAAAGAAATGTGCTGGTTGGTGAAACAGGGCAATTGTTTTACTTTTGGTAATCATAGGGGACCCTATGGTCCTGGTGGTCCCTAAGAACATGACTTGTGAGACTCTGAAATAATATGGCCCAGGTGTTAGTGAGAAAGAGAGAAAGTAATAAAGTGCCAAGAAAGGTTTGGGGGGGAGGGATTTAAAACTCAGTTTGGAAGAGGAGGAGAAAGACCAGGAGGTTGATGCAACTCTAGCTTATATCCCCGATGCCAATGATGGTGAAATATGTCAGTGTGACAACATCCGAAGCTGTCCTGACTCTTGTCATTCCTTACACAGACCTTCTCATATTCCCCTGCTCAAGCCTGAGGTTGTGGTTTTTTTCTCATGAAACAAACAGTCCCAAGGGTAGCAGGAAGATGACAGAAATACTAAGGGGCAGTAATCCAAGGGGGCACAGGAAAGAGTGATCCCTTTTCTCCCCGAGCTCCTTCTAGAATCACATGTTGCTCTTTTGGATTAACCCTTCATCTCTGGTGGAGCCCGAAAAATACATTCAGTTTTCCATAATGGGCTTCCAAGGTTGCAACAAAGACAAGAAATGATTTTGTAAAAATTCAAGCAAGGCAGTGCTCTGCTCTTATTCCCTAGGTCACTCAGATAACCAGGCAGATGATGTCCCCATAGTCCCTCTGCTGACCCCTGGGGTGGATGATTCAAAGCAGGGAAATCAGGGCATCGCAGGGAGCAGCAAGGGGATTAGGTGAGGAAGCCTTTTCTTTGATTTTCTTTTCACCATGAAGGAGGAACACATGAGGAGAAAAATACATGAGCATTAACATAGTTATTCTCACAAGTAGCAATCACAGAGGGCAGATTGAGACTCAACACAGAAAGAGCCTCCCACTGCTCAAATATTCTCATCTCAGTCAGGAACATCTCTGGCTGCTCTTTCAAACCACCTCTGAATTTAGAGACCTTTTACCATTTTCCATAAAGAAGCTTGAGGAAAACAGAAAAATGTGGACACAGAGCCCTAGATTCATCATTGCTCAGGCCAAGATAGAGGCCTTGTGCACAGGAAGGTAGCAGGGTACTAGAGACAACAAAAAGTGGTGCAGTGAGGGGCAGTGGACTGAGGTTCAAATCCCACCCAGGTTATTCATTAATTATCATCCTGGACAAGTCACTTTACTTCTTTGAAACTCAGTTTCCCCATCTATAAAATGAATGGTTCAAACTAAATAACTTTAAGGTTTCTTATTCTTTGAACATTTTACTTCTAACAGTCAAAAAAAATGTCTGAACTAGGAACATTGCTTATTAACTTGAATACAGGCTATATCTACAATTCATTCTCAAGATGGCAATATTTGAAATAACCTTGGGAAATTCACAAAATTATAGATTTGGAGCTGGAAGTTACCTTAGATACTATCTAATTCAATTTATTTATGCGGCAATGAAGTCCCTGAGGAAATTAGCCAGCAAGCTCTCCCTTCCATGGCTCATGTAGTTTCTTCAGTGGTTCTAACAGCTGTGACTGTTTAACTAACTGAGGGAATCTCCAGACAAGCTAGGGCCAGCCTCACCTCTTACCTCTTCTTCATCCTATCAATCACCCCCTAAACCCAAATGGGGCTCTTTGCCCTGGAATATACAAGCAAGACTCTGGAGGGCATGGTGATCCATTTGGGTCCAGGATAGGAGCCTTCTTTTACCCACAGCCTCACTCAAGCCCATTCCCCTGACTCTTTGACCAGAAAACTAGATCATTATCAAAGCCTTAAGAACAGCTATGAGCTGTAGCAAATTGTAGTGGATAAGGAGCTGAGTTAAGAAGACATGGGTTCCAAGCTTATCTCTGAGATAAATTAGTGAAATGATCCTGGGCAAGACATTTAAATTCTCAGCACTTTAGGCCACTCTAAAATGAGAAAGTGATGATTTGTTCTAATTGAATGAGCTCCTATGGTAATGAAATTGCTGGTCTGGATAAAAAAAGGAGGGAGAAGGCATTACTTTATGGAAGTTGAGAACTAGAAGGAACCTCAGAAGCTGTACCTCAAAGTAATTCCCTCTATCACATGACCAAAAGATAGTCATGTAAATACTGCCGAAGACCTCTACTGTGACATCTAAAAAGTTCAAGAGATATAGTTTCTGGGTAATTAATTACTTTATTAATAATGCTAGCATTTTATTAATAAAAGGGTCAGTGACACTCTTGAATGCCAAAGACCAATCATGGAGGTTGGATCACAGTTTATATGCCCTTAGAAGAGTGGGTCTTCCAGAGGGTGGCAATCAATTCAAATATCAGGGATCTGCAACCAGCATTACACGGGATTGAGCGAATGCAACATGAAAGCATTGGAAGTCATGGAACATGATATTCTAGAAGGCAAAGGAGCTAGAACTACAACCAAAAATCAGCTACCCAGTGAAATTAAGCACTTTAAGGGAAAATGGTAATTCAATGAAATAGAAGGATTTTGAGATTTCATAAGAAGACCAGAGTTGAACAAAAAAAATTAATCTACAATATCAAGCCCTAAGAGAAACCTAAAAAAGTTAAAAAAAAATTGGAAAGAAAACTAAGAGATTCAATGAAGCTGAACTGTTTACATCCTTCTATGGGAGGTGATACTTGCAATTGTTAAAAATTGTACCACCAACAGCACAGCTAGGAGGAATGTACATATACTGAGAGTACAGATATAAGGTAAACTTGAAGGGAAATGACATAAAAATGATTTAAGGGTGAGAAAGAAGAGTCACTGGGTGCAGAAGGAAAGGAGAGGTAGAATTGTGTAAATTATTTCACATGAAGAGGCACAAAAAAACCTATTACAATGAAGGGAGGGTGGGTGATGGGCATTACTTGAACCTTACTCTCATCAGTATTGCTCAAAGATGGAACAAAAAACACAATCAGTTGAACATAGAAATCTATCTTAACTGACAGGAAAATAAGAGAAGAGGAGATTAAGTAAAGGGAAGATGGACTGACCGAAGGGAGGACAGATCAAGGGAGTTGGTAGACAGAAGTAAACATTGATGAGAAGGGAAAGGGTGAAAGGAGAGAGATGACAAACAGGAGGAAAAAGAAAATGGAGGGAAATACACAGTTAGTAATCACAACAGTGAATGTTAATGAGATGAATTTCCCCCATAAAATGGAAGTGGATAGCAAGAGTGAATCAAAAACCAAAATCCTACAATGTGTTGTTAACAAGAAACACACTTGAAGCAGAGAGACAGGAGCAGAATCTATTATGTTTCAACTGAAGTTAAAAAAACAAACAGGGGTAGTGATCCTGATCTCAGACAAAACAAAAGCAAAAAAGGCCTAATTAGAAGAGATAAAGAAGGAAACTACACCTTGCTAAAAATAGATACCATAGACAATGAAGTAATATCAATACTAAACTTATATGCACCAAGTGGTATAGCATCTAAATTCTTAAAAGAAAAGTTAAGTGAATTACAGGTTCATGACCAAACAAGAGAGAGAGAGAGAGAGAGAGAGGGAGAGAGAGAGAGAGAGAAGAAGGGAGGGAATTAGAGGGAGAGAGAGAGAGCGAGAGCATTATAAAACGTAAAATAGATAATTTTGATTATATTAAATTAAAAAGCTTTCACACAAACAAAACCAATGCAACCAAGATTAGAAGGAAAGCAGAAAGCTGGGAAACAATCTTTACAGCAAATGTTTCTAATAAAGACCTCATTTCTAAAATATAAAGAGAACTTATCAAATTTATAAGAATACAATCCATTCTCCAATTGATAAATGGTCAAAGATAAGAACAGGCAGTTTTCAGATGAAGAAATCAAAGCTACTTATAGGCACAGGAAGAAGTGTTCTAAATCACTTTTGATTAGAGAAATGCAATTTCAAATAACTCTTGAGATACCACCTCACATATATCAGATTGGCTAATGTGACAAAAAAGGAAAAAGATAAATATTGGAGAGGATATGGGAAAGGGGAGATATTAATGCATTGTCAGTGGAGTTGTGAACTGATCTAACTAGTCTGGGGAGTAATTTGGAACTGTGCAACCAAACTGCACATACCCTTTGATCCAGCAATACCACTACTAGGTCTGTATCCCAACGAGACCATAGAAAAGGGGGAAACATGCAAAAATATTTATAGCAGCTCTTTGTGGTGGCAAAATATTGGAAATTAAGGGGATGACTATCCACTGGGGAATGTCTGGACAAGCTGTGGTAGATGATGGCAATAAGAAATAATGAACAGGTAGATTTCAGAAAAACCTGGAAAGACTTGTATGAACTGATGCAATGTGAAATGAGCAGAACCAGGAAAACATTGTACACAGTATCAGCAGCATCATGGGATGATCAACTATGAATGACTTAGCTTTTCTCAGCAACACAATGATCCAAGACAAGTACAAAGGACTCACAAAGGAAAATGATGCCCACATCCAGATAAAGAACTGATGGACTCTGAATGCAGATAGATTCATACCCTTTTTCACTCACTGTATTCTTTTTTATGATTTTTTTCCTTTTGTTCTGTTTCTTCTTTCACAACTGTGACTAATACGGAAATATGTTTTACATGATAGTACATGCATGGCCTATATCAAATTGCCCACTATTTTCAGAAGCGGGGAGGAGATGGAGGGAGGAAGGAGAAAAAATTAGGAGCTCAAAATCTTGCAAAAATGAATATTGAAAATTGTTTTGACATGTAATTGGGGGAAAATAAAATACTATTTAAAAATGGATGTGATTGTTGAAGGAGAAAAAATACCACATAGAGAGAGTTAACACAGTGAAGTAGAAAGAGCAATGAATTTGCTATAATAGAGCACAGGTTAGAATCCTGGCACTGGCACTTAAATTTGTATGATCTTGGGAAATTCAATTTATTTCTATGAGCCTTAGTTTTCTCATCTGTAATAGGAGGCTGACAGATAAAATGATTTACAAAGTTCCTTTTAGCAGTAAATCCTATCATGCTCAGAGTAAAAAAAGCAAAGGCCTCAATTCTGAATTTAGAGTATAGCCTACATTTCATGGTGAAAACTGTATGAGGAAACAGTGGATTTTTTTCACTGACTACACTATATAATATTAATAAAATTAAAACTTTACAAAATATACATTATGAAATTGTGATGCCAAAATGGGGTCAGGGCCTAAGGGCATTGTTTCTGGTTATTGTTAGTTGGGTATGGTGGCTTATAGACTCTGGCTATAATTAAAGCTCTATCAAACTGCCCTTACCATGGAGGAGTTTTATAGTCACCACACCCTGTCAGACTGGAGCTGAGAGAGCCAACAGGTGACACTGAAAAGATGAAGGCCAGAAGCTGATAATGGGGATCAATGACCAGCTGCCACCATAAGACTGGTGGAGTGGTGAAACTGATGGAGAATGGAAAAGTCCAGGAAATCACGAATGAAGGAGAAGCAGAGACTCCCCATCCAGTGGGAAGAAGCTAAAACACAATACAATGCCCAAGGGAAATGCAAGCTGGGAACAGTGCCAAACAGAGAATGGGCCAGAACAAGTAGGTTAATGACATCACCATATCACAACAGCTGAGATGCAAAAAAACAAAGAAGGTAATAACCAGTAGTGTGGTGGGGCGAACTTGAAAGGGTTAAAAGAGCCAATTGCTAAATATTTAATATGAACATTTATTTACACCTTGGAAATCAGTAAATGGTACAAATCAGGGCTTGATTTATTGTTTTGTTAATCATCTAGACTTAAGAAAGTGGTAGAGAAATGTTAATAAAGCAGATTAAATTATGTGTGTTCTGTGTTTTTTTTTTTCAGAGAGCCATTTATTAAAAATTTGCCAGCACATGCTAGTTGGGGCTTCTGTGCCCTTTGCTCTTTATGTGGAGAATAAACCTAACTCGCTTGGTGAACTCTGATGTGCCTAATAGTTTTCTCCACTCTTTAAGCTATACCCACATAGGAGTCAGGAGGTGAGGTATTGACTTAAAATACTGCTTCATAATAATTCTTTGCTTTCAAAGAACTTAGGCTTGAGTTTTTGAGGAAATATTCATATCTACTTCTTGGCATGGGCAATAGGAGGGATTCTATATAAAGATGACCCTATTTACAGACCCATAACTTTTGTGGACAGGAAGGATCCCTTTAACTTTAGGATCAAAAGATAAACGAGTCCTCAAAATACTATGCCCTCTATCTGCCTTGCAAAAGACCTATGAGTCAATTTCAGTAGACTTAGGCAATACTTTTGTGAATTGATAGCAAGTCTGAATAATGGATTACAGGAGGCCTCTAGGCAGAGCCAAGATAGTGGAGGACAGACAACAGCTTAGCTGAATTCCCCAACATTCCCCTCCAAGCATTTTAAAATAATGCCACCAATCAAAGTCTTGAGTGGCAGAATCAACAAAAAGTCTAGGTGAGCCAATTTTCCAGCCCAAGACAACTTAGGAGGTTGGCAGGAAAATCTCACAAGGTGGTGGTGGGCCTGGAGCACAGTGCATGCAGAGGCAACAGGCTTTAGAGGCAGTTGCATCAGTGGCAGCAGCAACTTTGGAGCTCTCAGCCCACGGACAACAGCAAGGGGGTTTGGCAACTGATCAAAAGGAGATTACAAGGGACCTTTTGCTGGTGCAGGGTGTAGAACCCTGTTACATTGCCCATACACTACTCCAGGATGCACTCCCAGGGTAAAGACGAGCACTAGCGCTTGCGGCTTCAGGGAAACAGGGGCCCTGGTCACAGATGGGGCCTTAGTCACAGTTCTGGGGCAGAGAAGAGTGCTTGTGGTTACTTACAAGCAGGAGCCCTGGTCACAGCTGGGGCCCTGGTCACAGTTCCAGGGTCAAGAGGAGCTCTAAAGTTTGCAGATATAAGGGAACAAAGTCTCTTCCTGGGTAAAGACCAGAGCACAGGCCAAGAGAGTGGTGACCACACCTTTCCTTAGATCACACCACCTTGAAAGCACAAAAAACCTAGAGACCCCCAGAACTAGCTCAGAAAACAGCAGCATGAAAAACCTGATGCTTGGAACAGTCCTTCTGTACCCCCAGAGCACAGCCCAACTTGAACATAAAGTTAAAAGTTAAGAAATAGGCTGGAAAAATGAGCAAACATTTTTGGGGTCCAGATGAGTGATTTGCTTGATGTGAGAAACACTCAGATGAGGACTCTCCCTCTACCACTGTAGGCATCTGCTCTGTGTCTTCCAGAGTTGCATGGGAATGAAAAAAAGTGAAGTGACTTGCCCAGGGTCAGTAAGTGTCAGAGGCAGGACTCAAGCCATTGTCTTTCTAACTCCAAACTCACAGCTTGCTCACTGAGGCAGCACAGTGCCTAAACAGAAATTTCCTAAATGAATGTAGCCGGGGGAAAGAGAGGTTAGGCTTGTTCTGCTGAGCCCCAGTGAGCAGAACTAGGAGCGGTGGGGATATTCAGGGGGTGAGGGTGAAGAGGTGGGATCAGTGAGGCAGATTTAGACTTAACTTAAGGGAAAAAGACTTCTGAAGAGCTAGGAGCTGTCCAGAACTGAAATGACTTGTCCCAAGAAAGGAGTGGGCAAAGTCTTCAAGGAGAGGATAGGTGATTAATTATCAGGGGTAGTCTAATATTGTAAAGGAGAGTCCTATTCAGTGAATTCTTATGAATTCCTATGAACTTGACTTATTATTTAATATTCCATCCTCTAAAGTAAAGATTCTTACTTTTCTCTTTCCTTCTTCCTCCCTTCCTCCCCTCCTTTCTTTCCTTTTCCTTCTTTCCTTCCTTTCCCTTCCCTCTTTCTTTTTCCTTCCTTCCTTCCTTTCCCTCTTTCCTTCCCTCTTTCTTTCCTTCTTTTTTTCTTTCTTTCTTTCACAGTTAGGTAGCACAATGGATAGGGCACTGAGCCTGGAGTCAGGAAGACTTGAGTTCAGATCTAGCTTCGGATGCTCACTAGTTGTATGTTGCTAGGCAACTCATATAACTTCTCTTAGCCTCCGTTTCCTCATCTGTAAAATATGAATAATGATAGCACCTGCCTTCTAGGTAGGGTTATGGCAAAGGATAAATGAGATATTCATAAAGTACTTAGCATAATGCTTGGCACATAGAAGGCGCTTAATAAATCTTTGCTTCTCTCCATCCTTTTCAAGTTGGGTGAAGCCTATAGACCCTTCTCAAAATAATGTTGTAAATACATAAAATAAAATGCATGGGATTACAAGAGAAACCAAAGGTTTGTGAAAATAAAGTTATATTTCTTCCATCCAGATTTACAAACCCCCTGAAATCTGTCTACAGATTCTTTGGGGTGTCTGTGGACCCTAAGATAAGAACCTTTACTTTAAAGTATAGTTTTACTTTCTTTTTTAAATTTTTTTACATTTTCAGTACATTTATTTATTTTTATGTTTTGAGTTCTGAGTTATCTCCCTCCCACCCTCCCTTCCAACTCCCCATTAGAGAAGACCAACATTTGCTATAGATATATGTGGAACTATAAAATTCATGCTTCCATAGTTCTTTCCCTGGAGGAGGAGAGCATTTTCTTTCCTAAGTCCTTTGTAGTTGATTTGAATGATCATATACTCAAAATAGCTTAGTCACTCACAGTCACTTTTTGAACAACATCATTCTTCCTGTATATAGCATTCTCAATTCTGCTTGTTTCACTCTGTAATATTTTATACAGGTCTTTTCTTTTTTTCCTCAAATCAACCTGCTCATCATTTCTTACAGCCCAGTAGTATTTCATCATAATCATATGCCACAACTTGTTCAGCCATTCCCCAGTTGATGGTCATCCCTTCAATTTCCAGTTCTTTGCAACCACAAAGAGAGCTGCTATAAATATTTTAGAATGTATGGGTTCTTTTCCTTTTCCCTGATTATTTTGGGAGGCAATATTGATGGGTCAAAGGCTATACACAGTTTTACAACTCTTTGGTTCAATCAGTTCACAATTCTACCAACAGCATAGTAGTGTTCCAATTTTTCCACGTCCCTGCCAACATTTGTCATTTTCCCTTTCTATCATTTTAGCCAGTCTGATAGGTATGAGATGGTACCTCAGAGTTGTTTTAATTTGTGTTTCTGTAATCAATAATGACTTAGAGCATTTTTTCATATGAGTTTCACATGGATTTCCTTTCAATAATTATAGATGAAGTTTGGAGGTGGGCAGCATCTGTTAACTGTCAAAACATAAATTCACTTGGAAAAACAAGCTAATGGCTAAAGAAAATTTCTAAAACACTTACTGCCAATTTCATTTCTCTGGAAGTAAGTGGAGCTCATATTTATAACACTTTTCAGAATAACAACAATAATAATAATAGCAATAGTAGCTTAATGAATACAGCATCAGGACCATAAGCCTGTGAGTTAAGGTGGTAGAGAGCATAATAAGAGGTATTTTTCCCTTTATGTTGTTGCTGTTTGGGCGCCAGTAAAAGGCAATAAATGTTCTGTCCATAGGTGACAAGATTGACCACTTTGAAAAAAAAAGTTATAGAAACAGCTTGTGGTAGATTTGGGAGTACATCTGGAATCAGTTGACTCTTATTCTCAAAATAAGTCCTGGAATTCTAGAGGTTACATCTGACAACTCACATCAGCTTAGTATCCTGCTAGTTATCACTGATAAATTAATTACTTTGGTGAGGGAGGAGCAAAGTGACCTTTAAATTATCATTATACAGTATACACAGTGTTAATAATCATGTAATCCGAAAGAACAAAAAAAGATGGAACAGAACAATGAGTAAGCATGGTGATCAGGCTTGGTCCTGGAGAAAAACTTAGATTGTGCACCCTCCCCTTTCTTCGCAAAGATGGGGGACAATGGTGGCGGAACGTCGCATTTTTCACTATACAAAACTGATGCCATAAATGCTTTAGTTCAGTTGTTTCCATTTTCCTCTTTTTAGAATGTTACAAAAGATGTCTCACATGGTAGAAGACGAGGGAGGGCTAGGTTCAGAAACAAAGGTAACAAACAAACGATCAATAAAAATATGGTTTAAAATAATGGTATAGGTGACAAACCTCCACTAAAAACTTCATAGTACAATGGAAGTGACTCTGGGTTCTTGAAAGCTCTGCTGGCAAAACATAGCTCTGTCAGATACTGCTGGAGCAGGGAAGTGGGTTCCACACCCTTACCTCAATGAATATAATTGTCAGTCGCTAAACATTTACTGAGTGTTTCTAGTTCCCAGGCATTGACTGGCAAAACAAACAAAGGTAAAAGACAGTCCCTGTTCTTGAGAAGTTCACAATCTAATAGGGGATACCTCATTAAAAACAAAAAGCTATGCAAAAATGCTATAGAGGTGGCAGCCAGGTGGTGCAGTGGTCTATTATAGAACACCAACCCTGAAGTCAGGAGGACCTGAGTTCAAATCTGGCCTCAGAGAAAGAACACTTACTAGCTGTGTGACTCTGGGCAAGTTATTTAACCCCAATTGCCTCACCAAAAAAAAATAAAATAAAATGCTATAGACAGGATAAATATAAAATAATCCATAGAGGAAAGGTATTAGAATTAAGAAAGATTGGGGAAGGCTGTTTGTGGAAGATGGGATTTTAGTCAGTACTTGAAGGAAGCTAGGGAAGCCAGGAGGCAGAGATATGGAAGGAGAGCATTCCAGATTTGGGAGAGGGGCGGAGAAAATGCCCATAGTCAGGAGATGAAATGTCTTATTCAAGAAACAATAAGGAAGCTGCTGTGACTGGATAATATGTAATATTATTAAATGTTAATGATAGGTAATATATGGTATAATATTATTAGATATAATGGGTTATAGACCATGATGAAGTTTTAAATTTTTAAATAACATAGTTCATGTCCTATGATCTACTTATAAAGTGAGAGGCCATCTCCAGTCACCCTAATCTATATCTTGCCACTGGACCCAGATGTCTCCAGAGGAGAAAGTGAGACTGGTAACCTTGCACAGCCCTCCCTCACCTAAGTCCAATTCACCGGAAAGTCATGGCATCATCTTCCTGTTTTCTTCCTGATGGTCTCTTCAAGAATGAAGGACAAATAACAATGATGAAGTGAGAAACTCTTTGGGTCAAGAAAGGTGTGGCTGATGGGCTCTCCATACATGCTAACCATGTCTCTGGGAACTTCCAACAAGTGGATAACTTTCAGCCTGTGTGAGTCATAGGATGAAACATTCTTGTGGTAAAAGAGTTTGGGGCAACGTTTATGCAATCTTGGTTTAATCATCTATTTAAGCTAAAATCTTCATCTGTTTCTGGTTCAGTGCCTAATTGGCAGATTCTAATGATTGCTGGCTTCTGTGATTGAAAGTGCGGTGGTCAGGATCCAGAGAGATCATTGAAGGGATGGATGAATAAGAGAATCTTGGAGACAGAAGAATATTTAAGACTTGCTTGACCTAGATTTAGAGCTGAAAGGGAACTTCGTGGTCATTGAGGCCAGGTTCTTCTCTAAGTGAAGAAAACGAGGCAGATAAAGGCTAAGTGACTTGCCCAGGATCTGCATCTGAAGTGGGACTTGTACCCAGGCCTTCCCCACTCCAAAGGCCATGCTTTCTCCACTACTGTCTGTCTTCCATCTAGCCTGCCACCACCCCATCATCAGCCTTAAAGAGTTTTACAATCCCCACTTAAACATCTCCAGTAACAAGACACTCCCCAAGACATCCCATGCTCCTTCTGGACACTGTAAATAGTTTGGGATCTTTTCCTTATGTTAAACTAATGACTTACTTCCTGTAACTTTTTGCCATAAGTCCCAGCTCTTCCTCCCCTTCCCCGAGGTAAAGACAAACAGAACAAGTTTAATCCCTTAGTCACAGGTTAACCCTTCCAAAAAACAACTGGCTTGCCCCACTCCCTATCCCTGAAGGGTTCTCTTTTCCAGACTAAAATGTCGTGGCACGGTGGAAAGAGTGTTAGCCTAGAGTCAAAGACCCTGGGTTCAGATCTCACCTTTGCTCTTGCTTACCCATGTAATGTTCAGCAATTCACTTGACCTTTCTGGGCCTCAGTTTCCTCCTCTGCACAATGAGGGAGTTGGACTAAATAGTTTCTAAGTACCTTCCAGCTCTAGATGGATGATCCTAGGATCATTGGCAGCTTTGTGGCTCAGTGGACAGATCACTAAGCTTCAAGTCGCTAAGACCTGAGTTCAAATGCAGACTCAGACATTGACTAGCTGTGTGACCCTGGGCAAGTCACTTAATTTCTCTTTGCCTCAATTTCCTCATCTATGAAATAGGGGTGATACTAGTAGCACCTACCATCTAGAGTTGTCATTATCAAATGAAATAATATTTGGGAAGCACTTTGCAAACCTTTAAAGCTACATATAAATGCTAGTTATTATTACCTATGATGCCCACATCCTTCAATGGAGCCCTCACACTTCTGTAGTAGATAAAATTCAAGATTGAGTCAGAAATACCTGCGTTTAAATATTGCTTCTGATATTTGCTAGTTAAATAGCTACGAATATCTTCACTGATTCTCAGTTTCCTTTCTTATAATATGAAGATGATGGTAGTGGTGGTGGTGATGAAGATGAAGATAATGATGTCATCTGTAGGCGGTACTACACAGGGTTGTTGTGAGGCTCAGATGATACGATGTATTTAAAGCATTTTGCAAACTTGAGTGGCCTCGGGGAATAGTAGCTGTTGGGAGCACTTCGTGGCTTTCCCTGGTCCTCGTCTTTGGGGAGAAAGCTTTGACAGGGTCGTGATTGACAGCTCAAAGCCTGAGCTTCAGGGAAAGATCCAGTGCTTTTCAGGACAGCTCAATAATGGAATTCTAACATCAAAATGAAGACTCGAAATGAGATTCTTCTGACTCAGGTGAAACTGGAACATTTCACTAATACTCTGTACTGGATGCAAATGAACGAGCTTCATAATCCCTTGTGTCTGAAAGAAATTGAACCTACCTAGCAGAAAGTAAGCTGAGGATAATAAAAGTTTTAATAAAATCTTAGTGCTGGACCTATGGCATTGGTGCTAAGCTGCTTCAGGCTAATGGCAAATCCCATCTATAAAATTGGTCAGGGTAGAAAAAGGAGATATATTCCTCAAATCTATCTTCCAACCCAGTCTGAAAAATAAGTTAAAAAGGTCGTTTAGTGTCTTCCTTTAAACATAGCCCTAGAACTAGAGCCTCTGGTTTCCAACTATGGGAGATCATGCCAATACGTGAAGATACAGTTGTTCAGTAAAAAAATCATGTTGAATTCTTTCCATAGCCCTCACAATCTTTGTTTTCTTGGTGTAGGACAAATTCCATTTCAACAGCCTTAAAGCCATGTTTCTCACTTCTTGGTTAAACTTGAATATGGTTGTATTGAATATTCCCCCAAATAAAATGGGGGTGGGACTTAGACATCTCAGGCATATATCACGATCCTAATAAGATCTATTGTAATGGCATTTGGTCTAGAGTCAAGCAGGCAATACCCATTCCATAGGCCTTGAGTGAGGAGCAATCACAGATGATATAGCATTTTTCAAGAATCCTGAGCTGATCATGGGATCGGAACTTTAAGACCAAAAAAAAAAAATGAACCTTACATGCCATCTATTCTAACCCCATCATTTTACATATGAAGAAACTAAAACCCATAGAAGGGAAATGACTTAGCTCTTATGTGACAGAGCCAGCCTTGCATTCTGATCCTATGAGGCCAAGTCTAGTATATTTGATTTGGTAGCCAAATGGTAAACAGAACAAGTCCAACTAATAGTCAACCATTGCTCTCATTGTGGTGAAACCATTGTTCTCATTTGAAATGCAGAAACACAACTGTCCTGGCTGTGGGCTGGGCCCAGCTGCAGAGGCAGGAGCCAGCAGCCTCTCTGGCTTCAAAGGGATTCTTATTGGCTCTGGGGCACATCAGCAATTGGATTCGGGTCAGGGAAGAGAACATTCAGGGGCCGCTTTCCTTGGAAGTCCAACCTCGTGGTTTGGCATGGTGGGAACTTGGATGGCCTGCTCAGGGGAGATTATCTAGTACCAACAATGCAAAAGAAGGCCTTTAATGCATTTGTATATCTCCAAACATAATTAGCTCAGGGTCTGCTTAAGCAAAGAGCCAGAATTTACTGGGTCTGACGTGCTAAAAAAAAAAAAATACTGTCTCTCAGATTACTAATCCATTAAATCCTGAGCCCTGCATTTGTGAGCACTCTACCCCTGTTACCCTAAGAAAGTGATGCAAGCACGGGGCCCTCTAAACTTCCTAGGGGATTGGCCTGGCCCTGGGTTAGAGTCCGCAGCATAGGAAATGTGAGCAAGCTCTATCCCAAAAGGAACTCAGAGGAGCCTGTGCAACTGAATGGACATTGGATCACTGATTACATGAGCTTTCTCAAGGACAATAGAAGCAGGCTGGCTGGCCTGCCAAAGGCTTACCTAGCTTGCTCTCTTTTCCTAAAAGATGAAGCAACAGAGTTTGCTGTTCTTCTCATGGGACATTCCATCTCCCAATGTCCATCTCCCAGCTTTTTGCCTCTGTGCTGATTATTACTAGTGCCTGGAGTGATGCCCCCCTCCTTTCTGCCTCCAGGCTTCCCTAATTTCCTTTAAGACTCCGCTCAAATGCACCTTCTCATTGAAGCCTTTCCAATTCTCTCCCTCCTTCCCTTCCTGCCCCCCATGCCTTCCCTTTGAGATGATAGCAATCATAACAATAACAATAAAGAGCATTTATATGGATACATATATTTTTAAGGTTTACAAAGCATTGTACATATATTATCTCATTTGACATCTTGATGATGGAAGTGCTAATCTTAAACCCATTTTACAGGTGAGGAAACTGAAGCTAACAGTGATTAAATAACTTGCCCAAAGTGACATTACCTTCCCCTTACACAGTGCATATATGTACATAATTGTTGTCATGTTGTTTCTCTTATTAGGATGTGAGCTCCTTGAGAGAAGGGACCATGTTTTTGTCCACATTTATGCATTTTGGACAGTGCTTAGCACATAGTAAGTACTTAATAAGTGCTCATGGACTGATTGACTTAGACCTAACTGCCATTTCTAAAGAAAACCACACTAAGTGGTTTGCAAAAATAATTCTGTGGGATTCAGGACTAGATTTTCAAAACTATTAACCAAAGTCTGATATATTCAAAACTGTCCCATGCATATTTAATAGCATTCTGACAGGAGTATAAGACAAGATTACACTAAAATCAGCAAACAGTCATTGAGCACCTGCTGCATGCCAGCACTGTGCTGAGCCCTGGGGATGCAAGAAAAAAGAACCTGACTTCAAAAAGCTTACATTCTAATGGGGGGAGGGGGAGTGCAATGTATATATCAGCAAGTATAACACAAGGTAATATTAACAATTACAATAACAATAATAATAATGTGGCATTTTGTTGAGTAATTTCAGACTCTTTGCGACCCCATTTGGAATTGTCTTGGCAAAGATACTAAAGTGGTTTGCCATTTTTTTCTCCAGCTCATTTTGCAGATGAAGAAACTGAGGCAAAAAGGATTAAATGGCTTGCCCAAGGTCACCCAGCTAGTACATGTCTGAGGCCAGATCTAAACTCAAGACAGATGAGTCTTCCTCACTCCAGGCATGGCGCTTTATCCACTGCACCACCTAGCTGCCCCATGTGGCACTTAATAAGAAGTTAAAAGTTTGCCAAGCAATGTGTATACTTTTTCATATTAAAACCTCATAAAAATATCTGTATGGTAGGCATTAGATGCATTACTATGCACATTTTTACAGATTAGGACACTAGGATTTAGACATGTCAAATGATTGGCTCATATTCATTTGGGCAGTAAGTGTCAGAGGCAGGCTTTAAATCTACAACTTGTTCATTCCAAGTTTTCATCCTTATTTCTTTCCTACTACCTATTCATGTAACTGGTATTTAATAAACAACTATTGAGCTTAATAATAATGATAATAATTACATATAATAATACTTGAATTTAATAAATAGCTCTTGAGTTTATCAGTAATAATAATAGAATATAATAATATTTGTTTATTAGATAACTATTGAGTAAATGGATGAATGCATGCATAGCCATTGTGCAGTAGAGAGAGCCCTGGAACTGGACTGGGGTCCAGGTTGAAAATTCAGGTTATGCCTCTGACTTCCCATATGACATTGGGGCCAATTACTTAATCCCTGTAAACTTCCATTTTCTCACATATAAACAAAGTAAATGGAATGACAAATGAAGAAAGCATTGATTAAGTACTTCTTACATGCCAAATGTCAAAGCTGGACCAGATGATCTCTAAAGTTCTTTCCAGCTTGAATTCTATAATTAATCACGCAATATGACTATAGTACCAACATTTCTTTTGTGGAATATTGAAATGAACATCTTTTTGAACCACATAAGGCTGAAGCCACATCTTAGGAGAAAAGCTGTGGTTCAAATGTAATCCAAATGAACCAATATTGCTATTCATTGAATCCATCTGTTTTCTTAATTGGTAAAGAGAAAAGTTTTCAAGTTCTATGGTTCATTGCAAACTCGCTTTCTGCCTTTTTCATCATAGGTGGTTGAGAATCTCCTCACCACTCTTAGCCTTAACTGAGGATTATCTCACCTTCTGTCAATTTCCCTCATGGCCCTGGATGCATTCACCTCTCCCTGGTGTGTCTCTTACAGACAGAGCAGCTGCTAACCCTTTGGATCCTCTTTGTCTTCACCATTGTGGGGAATGCCTTCGTGCTGTTCTCTACCTGGAAGAGGAAGAGGAAGTCAAGAATGACTTTCTTTGTGACCCAGTTAGCAATCACAGGTGAGCCATTGGGAGGGTGGGAGTGGAGAAATACCGAATGAGGAATCCCACTGGTTCCCAACTTTACCATGGCTGCACCAATGGAGGGAAACAGTGGCCCAATATAGTACATGATCCAAAAGTCATTTTTGTTCCATTTGAACTCCCTTTCCTGGTCCTTCATAATCCAAGTTCAACTTGTCCAACTTTATTTTACATGATCTTTCATGTGAATTATTCACAGGAATTAATTTACACTGAATTATTCATCCTTCCCTATTCTCTCCAGCTGTTAATATCCCCTTTCAACTGTTTCTGTTCTCTCCCTGATCAAACATTCCTGTTCCTCTCACTCCCTACCATGTGATATGCTTATTTGTATCTAAGATATATTACTCCAGTAGACTAGAAGTGCCTTGAAGACAGAGATTGTTTCATTGGGAAGTCAATTGCCTCCTCACACCTTATAATCCCTTGTTTCCTTCAAAATTCTGCTCAGTCCACATCCTTTACAATTCAGGGGTTCTTAACTTTTTTCTGTGTCATGTATCTTCTCCACTTTGGCAGTCTACAAAAGCCTACAGATCACTTATTAGAATGATGTTTTTAAATGTATAAAATAAAACAGATAATTGAAATAAAAATGTATTTTCCCCTACGCAACTTCATAGACTCCCTAAAATCTATTCATGGAGTTCCTGGGAGCTCAGAGACCCTAGTTTAAGAACCCTGCATTACATTAAGGCTTCACAAAAGATGTGTGTTGGCAGTTTCACTATTCACACCATGAAATTTTAGGCCAACCTCTCTCAGTAGAGTTTCCCCAAAAAGAAATTCTCAATGCTAATTAAATCATAGGTCCAGCCTTTAGCTCCGTATTAAGTGATTACCATTAATGCACTGGCAATATAAATAAACTGTACCATCCCTTTGTTGCTAAGTCCTCTGCTTTGCTCAGAATTCTAAGAGAAATAGTTACTCTGTGCAATAGTTACCAAGGGTTGAGTCTGACTCAACTGAGTTCCAAGACAAATGATTAATTCTCTTGAATATGACAAGCTGTTGTATACTTGAGAAATATGGACACCAAAACTGTTGTATATTTATGAGAGAAATGTAATTTAGTTGGTTATAGACAGATTAGAATATAATTAATCATAAGCTAAGGTGAAGTCACTTGCAGAGAGTATCGAAAGACTGAAACTTGGAAGAGAAGAGAAGCAAAAGAGTGGATATGTTGAAAGTATACACTCTAGAACTGCATCAAGTAAGCTTGAAGCTGAAAGGGATATATGCTACAATTGCTGCTGAGGAGTAAGTCTAGCTTATCAGAGGAACAGTTGAGAAGGAGAGAAAACACTCAGTGGGCTAATTAGTTTAACTAAGATGCCCAATGAGGTATTAGTCGAGCATATCATGGATCAATTTTGTTTAGCAGTAGAAGGATTTATTCAACCCAGAAGATGTATTCATCAAGGAACCTTTGTGGACAGTTTCTGGGACAAAAAGAGGACAAAGTTTTAAATTCCAGAGTTTGAATTATCCTAAGAGGTTTTCCGCATTCGTTTGCCTCATTGGCAAGTTTCTGAAAGTGTGTCCAGTCTCTCCTAGACCCTGAGTGCATTAGTGGGACATTGGGGCCCAGGATTATGTGTAGATTGTGATGTATTTATTATTCATGAACTTGTTTTGATATATGAGTATCTGTCATATTATCATTATTTCTTTTGTCTTATTGCTAAATAAATTGTTATTTTTAAAATCTAAAATGTGACAACAATGAATGACTGGTTGTATAAATTGAGGACTGAAGAGCAAAAGTGGTGATTAAGGTAAGTGGATTCCCCCAAAGTAGTGTTATCTCTAGATTCTGAAAAAGCTTGAGCAGAACCATGTGATGGTGGTGATTCTCTAGGAGCCAAGATCTTTCAGTGTGATGAGAGGTTGGAATGAGAGAGTTGACCTAGAGAATAAGCAGACATTCACACGGCAGTGTGAGAAGTCTGAGGTGTCACACAGTATGAGTGGCACCCCCTGTACCCATCACACAAAGGGGAACGATAACATAAACTCTACAACCGATGAGCTTACAGTCTAATAGGGGAGATGTGATTTATAAACAAAAATATGACAAAATATGACAATATCATAAGGACAAAGGTGAGATCAGAGAAAATAAGAATAGAATATTCAGTTAGTCAATTAGCCTTTATTAGGCATCTTCTCCAAGCACTGTGCTAGGCACTGGGGATACAAAGAAATGTAAAAATTAATACAGTCCTTGCTCTCAAAGAGCTCATAGTCTGATGGGGAGACAAAATTCAGACAACTATGAACAAGCAAGATGCATACAGGGTAAACTGAGGGTAATCTCAGTGGAAAGGCATTAAGATTAAAGAGGAAAAGGAAAGATTTTGTGTAGAAGATGGGACTTTGGCTGAGACTCAAAGGACTCCAGGGCATCCAGGAAGGGGACATGAGGAGGAAGAACATTCCAGGCATGGAGGACAACCAATGAAAATGGAATGTCCTATTCCAAGAACAGCAAGAACGCTAATATCAATGGGACAAAGATTAAGTAAGAGGGCATAAGGTATAAGAAGACTGGAAAAATAGGAAGGGAATAGGTTATGAAGGTCTTGAAAAATCCAATAGAAGATTTTGTATTTAATCCTAGAGGTGATTGGAAGGCACTGGAATTTGCTGAACAGGGGATGATATAGTGAGATGAGCTAAATTTGGGAAGATCAATTTGACATGTGAGTGGAAGATGGCCTAGAGTGGGAGATCACTTGAAGCAGAGAGACCAATCAGCAGTGTACTGCAATAGTCCAAGCAAGAGATGTTTAGGGCCTGTAATAGGGTGGTGACAGTGTCAGAGGAAGCATGTACAGGACACATACAAGAGATGCTGTGAAGGTGGAAATGACATAAATTAACAACTGATTAGATATAGTGGGTAAGATAATATCTAGGCTGTGAGACCAGGTGCTCTGGAGAATGGAAATTATGCAAATAGGGAAGTCAGGGAAAATGGAGGTTAGGGGACGAGTCACAAGTTCAGTTTGGGGTATGTTGAGTGTAAGCTGTCTATAGCACGTTCTAGATGGTAATAGACAGTTGGAGACGTGAAACTGGAGGTTGGGAGAGATTAGAACTCAACAAGTAGATCTGAGAGTTGTCTTCATAGAGATGATAACTGAAACCTGGGACCTGAGGAGATCACCATGTGAAATAGCAGAATGGTGGGAGACAGGGAGGGCCAATCAAGTTAGAGCTGTTTGAGGACGGGGCAAAAGTGGACATATTCACAGGCAGTAGGAAAGCAGCCAGTGGAGAGGAAGTAATTAAATATTACAGAAAAATAGGGATGATGGAAAGGGGGCAATCTACTGGAGATGATTGAATCACATTTGCCTATAGAGGGGTTTGCCTTGGCAAAGAAAGGAGCTACCTATTCATGAAAAACAGAGGTGAAGGAGGATATAGTGGCAGAAGATGAGATGATGACAGCTGAGAAGATGGATCTCTCTTTAATGGCTTCCATTTTTTTCAGGTAAATGAGGCAAAATTCTCATTGGAGTGAGGGGAAAGAGACAGAAAAACAGAGAGATAGAGAGAGACAGAGGGAGGGAGGGAGGAGATAGAGAGAGAAACAGAGAGAGAGAGAGAGAGAGAGAGAGAGAGAGAGAGAGAGAGAGAGAGAGAGAGAGAGAGAGAGAGAGAGAGAGAGAGAGAGAGAGAGACAGAGAGAGAGAGAGAGAGACAGAGAGAGAGACAGAGACAGAGAGAGACAGAGAGACAGAGGGAAAGAGGGAAGGAGGAGAGAGAGAGACAGACAGAGAGACAGAGAGAGAGAGAGAGAGAGAGAGAGAGAGAGAGAGACAGACAGAGAGACAGAGAGACAGAAAGAGAAAGTTGTGGGAGGTTTGAAGAGGGATGAAAAGGTTTAGAAATGCCTGTGGGGTGAATAGGATAGTGAATCAGGGAAGTGTAAAAGAATTGCCTGCTGCAGGGATTATGCAACATAAACTTGCAGTGACCGGTTAACACAGTTTGGTGACTTTTCTGCGGCTTTGGGCAGCAGCACATGAATAGAAGTGAAGGCTGAGAGGAAGGAGGCTCTGAGGATCTGTAGTTAGCTACAGACACTGCCTGCCTAGAACTCGGTGGAAGAGCAAGTAAGAATCACATGGTGTGCTTGATGGGGGTACAGTGGAAGGCCCCAGGCTAAGAGCTGTGGGAGGAAAATAGAAGAGGCATGCCTGAGCTGGGTTGTAGTGGAAGAAAAGAATGTCTACAAGCAAGTATGTGGAAGGAGAACATGGCAAACACAGAGAAAGCCTATGTGAATTGCATAGCAATGGGATGATGGCAGACAGAATCAAGGAAGAGTGAGTCATCTGGTTTGGCTGTAACATGGAGTATGAGAATGGGGAAATCGTGAAATAAGGTTGGAAATGCAAAATCGAACTGCACTTTGAGGGCCTTAAAAGCAAAACTAAGGTAGCTCATGTTTCGTCATCTAGATCATGGAAAACTACTTAAGCTTCTAGAGCCCCAGAATGACAGGGTCAGACAAGTGCCATTAAAAGGTTTTTTAAACTTCAGTGGGAAGGAGCAAATTGGGGAGACTGAAGGCACAGAAGCTAGTCAAGAGGCCATTGTACTAGTACAGATGAGAGATGACGAAGCCTAAATTCTAGGTGTGGCAGTGTGAACAGAGAAGAGGGGGCACAGGGGAAAGAGAGTGAGGGTATTGGCAAGAGTTAGCAAGACTCGACAACGGATGGATGTGGGGACAGAAAAGAATGAGTCAGAAAGGGCTCAGGGGAGGGGTGGAGTGATTGGTATCATCCACAGAGATCGAGAAGCTGTGAGGGGACATGACAGACTGGGTTTTAAATAGGCTGAATGTGAGATGTCAATGGTCCATGCAGGTGATGTCCAATGGGCAATGGGAAATGTGGGACCAAAGTTCAAGGGAGGAAGATGGACTGGAGACAGATTTATGTATGTGTGTATGTGTAAATAATATGATATATAATACACATATAAATATACATATGTGTGAAGTTTCAAGTATCATGTATATGTGTGTATAGATCTATATAAACATATATGTGTCATTCATATATGTACATATATATACATGTATATAGTGGGTTCTCAACTTTCATCAGTGAAATATTGCTAGAAATGTTGCAAAAATAAAAAAAAATACAAATGTTGATACATTGAACCTATAGGAAATAGGGGGCTAGGTTCCTGTGACCACTAAAAATTGTAATCTTTTGCTAGAGATTGCTGAAATGCAGCTGCTGAAAACTCAGAAACACTTTAATGAAGATTTTCCTCCTCTTTGTAGATATAATAAATTGTCAGCCCATTAACATCAAATTTGCGGACAACAGTGGCGGCAAACATTCCAGCACAAAGTTTATCTAACACCTTTATTTTCTCACTAAGCTGCATCACTGATTTTGCATGCTTGGGTTTAGAATCCAAAGGACTTGCACGAGGATTTGGGGGCATAATCACAACAACAAAAATACTTGACTTTAGAAGACAAATAATGAGAATATGTAATGAATGCACTGGGAGCTCTTTACAACGGTAGGGTAAACCAGACCAGTGGAGTGCCAAGTAAGATAAATACCAGCTGCCCCATAAACTTGCAGATATAACGCCACTTTTTTTTCCCTCTATTGTACATAGACATGAATGTGCATGGTTGCCAGTGCAAAAGCCAAAATGACGTTGCTAATAGAATCACATGAATGCTTAAAGTCATTAAAGTTAAATGCATGAATGTTGAGGATTAACTGTATATATGGATATATATGTATGCACATATATATCCATATATACACATACTATATCTATGCCCATATCTATATACATATTTACATATCTATACCTATCAATATTGATATTGATATATATGAATGATGCTTGAAGCCATAGAAGTGGATGAGATTGGGGCAGCTAGGTGGTGCAGTAGATAAAGCACTAGCCCTAAAGTCAGGAGGATCTAACTTCAAAACCAGTCTCAGATACCTACTAGCTGTGTGAACCTGGGCAAGTCACTTAACCCTGCTTGCCTTGCCAAAAAAAAAAAGTGGATGAGATCATACCAAGGGATAAAGAATAGAAATTGAAGTAGTATAGCAGTGATAACCACCTCTGACATTTTCTCTCTGTATAACCTTGGGCAAGTCATTTAACCTTCGTTGGAGGATTAGATGTTTCCTGGAGTTTATTATGCCTCTAAATACAGGCATATACAAATAAATACATACAATTTATATAATATATCTACATGTACACATACACACACATATATGTGTGTGTGTGTGTGTGTGTGTGTGTATACACACATATATATGTATACACAGATGTGTATATACATAACATTATTGAAGGTTAGGTCATTACTGAGGATCCTGAGAGAATCTCATTAGGGATGTAGGGAAGGGAGTGGGAGGGAGCTTCTTTTAAATTAATTTTTCTTGGTAAATTGATATGGTGTTCAATTGTTTCCATGTGCTAAAGGAGTTGTTAAACTTCAGTGTTCCTCCAGGGCCTTGCATACACCTGGCAGTAGTAGTCACTTAATCATTATTTGTTTAATTGAGCCAAATCAAATTGATAGGAGACAGAGGGTTAGTGGGAGCTGGACTTCTGCTCTCTCCAAAGTAACCAATGATCTCTTAATTGCCATGTCTGATGACCTTTTCTTAGTCCTAATACCTCTCAAACTCTCTGCTGTCTCTGAGCTATTGACCACTTTTTCTTTCCCAGATACTCCCTTCTCTCTGGGTTTTCAGAGCACTCTTCTGTTCTGGTTCACTTGCCGCCCTTTTGACTACTTCTTCTCAGCCTCCTTTGCTGGCTCATCATCCATGTCCCCTCCAAATGTGGGTATTCCCCAAGGTTCTGTCCTAAGCTTTCTTCTCTTCTACTGTCATAATGTGAGGTCAATGGACCTTCAATGGATCCATATATAAATTTCACTGAGTATATGAACTTGATTGGGGAAAGATGCAACTTCATTTTCACCATCACCTAACTGAAATTTTGTATTTGCTTCAGTTATTTAGAGATATTCTGGAAAGGGGTGCACAGCCTTCACCAGACTGCCAAAGGGGTCCATGATACAAAAAAAGTTAATTGCCTCTACTTTTCTTCTTTCCTTTCCCCTCTTCCCTGTTCTGTCTCTGTCTCTCTCTCTGTCTCTCAGTCTCTGTCTCTGTCTCTCTCTCTGTCTCTGTCTCTCTGTCTGTCTCTGTCTCTGTCTCTCTCTCTGTTTGTCTCTCTCTCTCTCTCTCTCTCTCTCTCTCTCTCTCTCTCTCTCTCTCCCCATCTCTTTCTCTCTCTCCTCATCTCCTCATAGGTTTAACAATTATCTCTAGACAGATGACTCAAAGATCTATGTATCTAGCCCCAGTATCCCCTCTGAGCCTCACGCCTAAATCAGTAATTACCTTGTGAATGTTTCCAACTGTATGTGCCAGAGACATCTTAAAGTCAACATGTCTAAAACTAAACTTATTACCTTTACCCCTAAACTCTCCTTTCTTCCCAGGCACAACCATCCTTTGAATGCCTCAGGTTCCTGACCTCAATATTATCCTCAACTCTTCCCTCTCCCTCAGCCCACATATCCAATCAGTTGCCAGATCTTGACATTTTTAACTTCCTGTTTCTCGTATTTAATTCTTTCTGTCTCATCATCCAGCTAACACCTTAGTTCAGCCCTGATAACCTTTTATATAGACTACTTCAACACCCTCCTGACTGGTCTCCCTGCCTTATCTCCCTCCCAGCTCCATTCCATTCTACACACTGCTGCCATGGTAATTTTTTCAAGCAGAGATCTATGTGACTCCCCAACTCAAATAACCCTCGTGGATCCCTAATGGCTTCTAGAATAATGTATAAATTGTCTTGTCTAGTTTTCAAAGCCATACACAAACTGGTCCCAACCTACCCCTCCAATCTCAGTGGTACTCCTGCTCTCTCATTCTATTATCCAATCAAATTAGACCTCTCCATGTTCCTCAATCATAACATGTCCTGTCTCCAAGACTTTGTACTGGCCATTCCCCAAGCCTAGAATATACTCCCTCCTTACCTCCGCCTCACAGAGACCTTCTATTTTTTTTTAAGTATAAAGCTAGGTGGTGCAATGGATCGAGTACTGAGCATGCGTTCAAAAACAATTGAGCTCAAATCTGATATTGGCACTTACTAACTGTGTGACCCTGGGCAAGTCACTTAGCATCTCTTAACCTCAATTCTCTCATTTGTAAAATAGGAACAATAATAGCACTTACACTCCAAGGGCATTGTGAGGATAAAATGAGATAATATTTGCAAATCACTTAGTACAATGCCTGGCACATAGTAGGTGCTATAAAATGCTTTATTCCCTTGCCTTGCCTTTAAGATATAGCTGTGACACTATCTTATGCATGAAGCTTTTCCCAACTGCTAATGCTCTCCCTCCTATGCTATCTAGTATTTAAAAGCTTTATTTTCTTTAAAAAAAAAAAATATATATATATATATTTTTTATTTTTAACACTCTTTCCCTTTTAAATTTTGAGTTCCAGATTCTCTCCTCAATCCTTCCCTCACCATCTGAGAAGGAAAGCAATGTGATATCAATTATACATGTGAAACCATGTAAAACATATGGTCATATTAGCCATATTGTAAAAAAAAAATAAAGTGAGAAAATTATCTTTCAACTTGCACTGAGTTCATTTCAGTTCTCTCTCTGGAGGTGGATGGCATTTTTTATCTTAAGACCTTTGGAATTGTCTTGGATCATTGTATTGATCAGAGCGGGCAAGTCTGGCACAGTTGATCATCATCACAACATTGCTGTTACTGTGCACAGGGATCTCCAGGTTCTTCTCGTTTTACTTTGAATCAGTTCATATAAGTCTTGCCATGTTTTTGGTTTTGGTTTTTTTTTCCTGAAATAACACCCCCTCCCATCATTTCTTATAGCACAGTAGTATTCCCTCACAATCATATGCTACAACTTGTTCAAGCATTCCCCAATTGATGAATATCCTCTTGATTTCCAATTCTTTTCTACCACAAGGGCTGCTATCAATATTATCAATATGGTTGCACCATTCCACTACTAACCAACTGCTCATTAGTATGCCTTTTCTTCCCTCATCCCCTCCAGCATTTGGCATTTCTGATGGGCATGAGGTGGTACCTCAGACTTTTTTTAATTGGAATTTCTCTAATCAATAATAATTTAGAACATTTTTTCATACAACCATATATAGTTTTCATTTCTTCTGAAAACTATTTGTTCATACCCTTTTACTATTAATCAGTTTGAGAATGGATCTTATTTTTATAAATTTGATTCAATTCTCTATATATTTGAGAAACTAGTTCTTTATCAGAGAAACTTGCTGTAAAACTTTTTGACATTACTTCATCATCTAAGGCACCTTTTAGTAAAATAGAGTTTCACTGATTACCTCTTTTAATTAGGTCTATTTTTGCTTTTGCTTTGTCTGAGATCATGATTGCTACCCTTTCCTTTTTCACCTCAGCTGAAGCATATTAGATTCTGCTTTAGCTCTTTATTTAGCTGTGTGTGTTTTTGTTTCAAGTGTGTCTCTTGTAAACAACATATTGCTGGATTCTGGTTTCTAATACATTCTACTAGCCACTTCATTTTTATGTGGAAATTCATCCCATTTACATTCACAGTCATGATTACTAACTATGCATTTCCCTCCATCCCATTTTCTTCAGTCTATTGAGTGTGTGTGTGTGTGTGTGTGTGTGTTTATTCTTCCCTCTTTGAACAAATTCTGATGAGAAATAAGGTTCAAGCATTGCCCACCACCACCACTTCATTTCCTCTCCAGTGTAAAAGCTCTTCCTTGTGCGCTTCTTTCATGTGAGAAAAATTTCCCCATTCTGCCTCCCCCCTTCTCCCAGTGCATACCTCTTTCTCGCCATTTCATATTTTTTGGAGATCATTCTAACATAATTGATTTATAGTCATGTCCTCTGTCTGCGTAAACTCCTTTTAATTGTCCTAATATTGATGAGTTGCATGAATTATCTTCCCATGTAAGAATGTAAACCATTTAAGATTATTAAGTCCCTTATGACTTCTTTCATGTTTACCTTTTTATGTTTCTCTCGAGTCTTCTGTTTGAATGTCAAATTTTCTATTCATTTCTGGTCTTTTCATCAGGAATGTTTGGAAGTCTTCTATTCATTAAATTTCCATTTTCCCCATGAAGGATTGTATTCAATTCTGCTGGATAGATTCTTCTTGGTTGTAATCCTATCTCCCTTGCCCTCTGCAATACCATATTCCAAGGCCTCCATTATTTTAACATGAAGCCATTAGGTCTTGTGTGATCTTAATTATGGCTTCATGATATCTAAATTATTTGTTTCTGACTCCTTGCAATTGATTCTCCTTGACCTGGGAGCTCTGGTGTTCAGCTATAATATTCCTAGGAGTTTTCATTTTGGAATCTCTTTTAGGAGGTGATCAGTGGGTTCTTTCAATTTCTATTTTACCCTCTGGTTCTAGAGTATGAGCATAGTTTCCCTCGACAATTTTTTTTTTGAAATAGCATATTTAGGGTTTTTTTTTTTATCATGGCTTTTGGTTAATCCAATAACTCTTGTCTGTCCTTCATCTACTTTCCTATGTCAGCTTTTTTTTATAACATAGCTCACATTTTTTCATATTTTTTTGTTCTTTTGACTTTTTTTATTGTTTCCATGATGTCTCATGGAGTGATTAGCTTCCACTTGGCCAATTCTAATTATTAAGGAATTATTTTCTTCAGTGAATTTTTGTGTCTCTATCATTAGGCCAATTATATTTTTTAAGATGTTATTTTCTTCAATGTATTTTGCCTCTTTTACCAAGCTGTTACTTCTCTTTTAATAATGTTCTTTGTATCACTATTTTCCCCCAGTTTTTCTTCTACCACTCTTATCTCTTTCTTTATTGCTTCCAGGAATTCTTGTTGGGCTTGTGTTCAATTTGCATTTTTCTTTGATGCTTTGGTTGTAGCTCTTTTGGTGTTGCTTTCTTCTTCTGAGTTTGTATCCTGGTCTTCTCTGCTACTGTAGGGTGTTCAAGGGGTACTAGCATTTCTGGTGTAAGGGGTTTCTGAGCCTTTTCAGGGCTGCTCATCCGCCCTTGGTGTCCACCTGGCATTCAATTCTTACCTGTGGCTCCAAGAAGGTGTATCATGCACAGGGGCCACACCCCAGTAAACCATCTTGGCAGATGGGCTAAACCAGGTTGAGAGTAGCCAAGAGGTCTGTTGGTAAGTTGAGAGGGTGTCTGCCCAAGCATGTGAAGACTTACCCTAGTGGAATGGGCGGATGAAAACTTCTTGTTCCAGTGTCCATGACTGAAGCAGGTGCTGGAGAGTGCTTGGCAATTGGTCAGACATCAGAGACACCAAGGTCATCTGCTGCATCCTGGGTCAACACTAGTCATCCTGACTTTTATCTTGCCATTGGACTTCAGCATTGTAGGAAGAGAGAGTGAGGATGACAGTCTTGTGCAGCTGCCTCATTTAAATCCATTTCATGCATGAGTTAAGGCATCACCCCATGATGTCACTGATCACCTTCAAAAATAAAGGACAAACAACAATAACGCCAGTTGCTTTTTATGGTCAAGTTCTTTTTTCTGTTATTTGCTAATTTTCCAGACTACTCATTGACTTTGACCTTTATGTTAAACTTGGGCTCTGGTCAGCTGGAGGTGTCAAATCAATGTCCCAAGCTTCTCACTTTTTCATGCTGTTGTTTTCATTTTTATTTTATTTCATTTTATTTTATTTTTTTTTTCCATATGCTTTTGAGTTGAAAATTTTTTCTCCCTTTTTCTCCCCACCCCCTCCCCAAGACGGTGCACAATCTGACATAGGCTTTACATTTACATGCCCATTAAACATATTTTCACATTACTGAAGTCGTAAGTAACAATTAAAACCAATAGGAGGAACCATCAGAAAGATGAAACAAAATTCAACTTAAGGTAAAAAAATAAGTGAGAGCGATTCGACTTCCATAGTTCTTTCTTTGGATGTGGACAGCATTTTCCATCCCAAGGCCTCTGGAGATGTCTTAGATCCTCGTAATGCTGAGAAGGGTTCAGTTTAACATTCTTAGTCATTGCATAACGTGGCTGCTATTGTATACAAAGTCCTCTGGGTTCTGCTCACTTCACTCAGCATCAGACTATGTAAGTCTTTCCAGGTTTTTCTGAAGTCAGCCTGTTCATCATTTCTTATAGCACAATAGTATTCCATTGCATTCATGTACCACAACTTGCTCAGCCATTCACCAATTGATGGGCATCCTCTCAATTTCCAATTCTTTGCCACCACAAAAAGAGCTGCTATGAATATTTTTGTACATGTGGGTCCTTTTCCCATTTGTTTGATCTCTTTGGGATATAGCCCTAGAAGTGCTATTGCTGGATCAAAGGGTATGCACATTTTTGTAGCCCTTTGGGCATAGTTCCAAATTGTTCTCCAAAATGGTTGGATCATTTCACAACTCCACCAACAATGTATTAGTGTTCCAATTTTCCCACATCCTCTCCAACATTTATCATTTTCCTGTTTTGTCATGTTGGCCAATCTGATAGGTGTGATGTGGTACCTCAGAGTTGTTTTGATTTGCATTTCTCTAATCAATAATGATTTAGAGCATTTTTTCATATGACTATAGATGGCTTTAATTTCTTCATCTGAGAACTGCCTGTTCATATCCTTTGACCATTTATCAATTGGGGAATGGCTTGTGTTCTTATAAATTTGTCTTAATTCTCTATATATTTTAGAAATGAGGCCTTTATCAGAAGACTGGTTGTAAAAATTCTTTCCCAATTTTCTACCTTCCTTCTTATCTTAGTTGCATTGGCTTTGTTTGTGCAAAAACTTTTCAATTTAATGTAATCAAAATTATCCATTTTGCTTTTCATAATGTTCTCTATCTCCTGTTTAGTCATGAATTCTTCTGTTCTCCATAGATCTGATAGGTACACTATTCCTTGTTCTCCCAGTTTACTTATGGCATCAACCTTTATATCTAAGTCATGAACCCATTTTGACTTTATTTTGGTATACGGTGTGAGATTTGGGTCTATGCCTATTTTCTGCCATATTCTTTTCCAGTTTTCCCAGCAGTTTTTTTCAAAGAGTGGGTTCTTATCCCAGAAGCTGGGGTCTTTGGGTTTATCCAATAATAGATTACTATAGTCATTGACTACTGTGTCTTGCATATTTAACCTATTCCATTGATCCACCTCCCTATTTCTTAGCCAGCACCAAGCAGTTTTGATGACTTCATGCTGTTGTTTTCAGAGCTAGTTCTGGGGGTCTGCAAGTTTTAGGTGCTTCCAAGGTGGTGTGATCCAGGGAAAGGTGTGGTAACTGCTCTCCTGGTCTGTACTCTGGTCTTTACCCAGGAAGGGCCTTTGTCCTTCTGCTGCTGTAAGTGCTAGCCTTCCTTTTGGCCTTGGAAATGTGAGTAAGGCCCCTGCTTTCTTGGAACCAGACACAAACGTAATTGCAAGCCAGAGGTACATATAGGCAACAGAATTGTCCATCAGTGCCAGCTGTACCTAATGCCAACAGTAAGTCTCCTGGAATCCCTTTCTGACCAGTTGTCTGACCCTCTTCCCATCTTTGGGGTGAGAGCTCCCAAAGACACTGCTGCTGACCACTGTTGTCACCATGGCATGTGTGCACTCTGAACAGACTTCCACCCCAAACCTCTCCTGCAGGCCTAAATTTTCTTAGGCCAGAAAAATGTCTCACCCTGACCCTTTATTTTGGCTCTGCTACTCCAAAATTTGACTTGAAGCATTATTTTAAAGTTGTTTGGTGGGGAATGTTAAAACAATTCAACTGGGTTGCTATCTAATCTACTGTCTTGGTTCAGCCCCTATTTAACTACTTTGTAAGTGTTTAATAAATACTTGCCAATTGATACTCTCAGCCCCAGTTTCCTTATCAGTAAAATGAGTATGATAATAGCACCTCCATCCAATGTTGTTCAAATGAGATGACATTTGTAAGTCACTTTACACACCTATATTGGTACTAGATTTATTAGTTGTGGTGGTGGTGGTAGTAGTATCAGTAGTACTAATTGTCATGGTAGTAGTAGTGGTTGTGGTACTGATAGTGGTGTTAGTAGTGTGGTAGTGGTAGAGGTGATAGTAGTAGAAGGGGGAGTAAAATAGCTTTTGAAGTGAATTTGAGGGACTTAAAATTCAGATGATTTAATTAGGGTCTCATTTCTTTTCAAAAAATACGGAAGAGGACTTTCAGCTCTTAACACCTTTTATTACATTTCCCCTATTTCTACTTATTTTCAACATCATTTCTCTTACTCCTTTCATTCATTCATTTCATAGTAACTATGAAACTGCAAAAACAAGGAAGATTGCCAAGGCCACCCACTAGCTGAGTGAAACAATTAGGTGACATCGTACCATAATCAAGCTTGAAAATAAAGAGCAAACATTAGTATCAGCTTTTTACTAGAATATGCAGAACATAAATCAAAAAATCCTAAGTCAGCGAAGGACTTTAGAGATCTTATTTTAGTCCTTTTTTTAATCCAATAGCATGAATTTTAAATAATTAGAAAATTTATCAAAGGGAAGAAAAAGCTCAAAGTATACTTAAAAATAAAAGGGGAAAGGGCATAAGCACTTACTAAGTGCCCGCTTGTTGCCAAGCACTGTGTTAACTGCTTTACAAACATTATCTCATTTGATCGTCACAACAACTCTGGGAGGTGTTATTATCACCCCTCATTTTATAGCTGAGGAAATCGGGACAGACAGAAGTTAAGTGATTTGCCCAGAGCCACACAGCTGGTAAGTGTCTTGTGCCAGGTTTGAACTCTGACTGCCCTGACTAGCTTTTCAATTCCAACTTCAAAATCACAGGATTTAAGAATTGGAAAGGACCTCAGTGGCCATCTACTCCATTCCAATTCTTCCTCTAAAGAACTCCATGCTATAACATGCCCACCAAGTGGCCATCCACTGCCTCCATAAAGGCCCCCAAAGAGGCAGCCCATTCCATTTGGGGAAAGCATCCAGCCTAAACATGCCTCTGGGCAGCTTCTGTTCATTGCTCCTGGTCCTGTCCTCCAGGAAATAAGACAAAGCAACTAATCCCTCTTCCCCATGACAAACACTTGAAGGTCACCACCATGCTGCCCCTGAATCTTTTCTTCTCCAATGCAAACATCTCCAGTTTCCCCAGCTGACAGATACATCTGAGGTCTCATCTAGGTGGATAACCCTTCCAGTGAGGCCGATAAAGGTTCATCCAGGGCCGCTCATTCTGTGTGAATCTTGTCTGTGTCCTCACAGAGCTGGGACACTCAAGGTTGTCCTATGGATGATAACATGGTGATAACATGGGTAGGGGCCTTCTTTTCAGTTACATTCTATCATGAGGATGCTGATAGAACAGCCCATTGGTTAACCCTTCCTCTTGCCACATGACCAGGCTGTCTTCCTGTTTAGTGTATGTTTCTTTGAGGATTATCTTTCATATCCCTTCTACTTGGATTATACATGTGGAAGCCTAGCCATAACATCTGTGTGACCCCATTACCCATTTTGTGATTCTCAATTTTAATTCCTTGGAGGACACATTGTTTCATGACTCATAGCTATGCAACATTATCAGAAGAACACTTGGGTTCATTTCAAGATTATTTCTCTAAGGAAAACCATCCTATCCTCATCCTCCTCTTAATTATTGGTTTAAGTCATTGTCCAGTTGAAGTTCCTATATGACCTCTTCTCTCTCTCTCTCTCTCTCTCTCTCTCTCTCTCTCTCTCTCTCTCTCTCTCTCTCTCTCTCTCTCTCTCTTTCTCTCTTTTTCTCCCTCTCTCCCTTTCTCTCTCTTTCCCTCCTTCTTTCACCTCTCTCTCTGTCTCTCTGTCTTTCTCCTTCTCCTTCTCTCTCTGAGCTTCTTGAGGATAGGTACTATCTTTTGCCTTTTTTAGTATAACCCAGTGCTTAGCCAAACAGAGCATTTTGCATTATCAAACACAGTAAAATTTCCTATTGCCTCTAGGCAATAGAAAGACACTGGGATTTATTGGGGGGGGGGGGTTTAACATGATTATACCTGCACTTTGAGAAAATCACTTTAGTGGCTGAATGGGGAATGGATTGGAGTGGGATGAGACTTGTGCCTGGCAGAGCCTCCAGCAGGCTATTGCAAGAGTCCAGGCCTGAGGTGGTAAGAACCTGTGCTAAAAGTGGTGGCAGTGTCAGAAGAGAAAAGGAAGCACATTCCAAAGGTGTTGTAATGGTGAAATTGACAGGTCTTGGCAATACCCTGGATACGGGGGGAGAGATAGTGAGAAATCCAGGATGACTCCTAGGAGGATGGGAGGATGGTATTGACCTCTACAGTAATAGAGAAAGTAGAAGTTAGGAACAGTTCAGAGGGGAAAGTAATAAGTTTCATTTTGAACATACTGAGTATAAGATGTCTACTGGACAGTCAGTTCAAGATGTCTGAAAGGTAGTTGGAGATGCCAGATTGGACATCAGCAGACAGATTAGGACAAGATAGGCAGATAATATTAATAAATATAAATATAGATATAGATATAGATATAGATATAGATATAGATACAGATATAGATATAGATATAGATATAGATATAGATAGATATAGATATAGATATAGATATAGATATAGATATAGATATAGATATAGATATAGATATAGATATAGATATAGATATAGATAGATATAGATATAGATATAGATATAGATAGATATAGATATAGATATAGATATAGATATAGATATAGATATAGATATAGATATAGATATAGATATAGATATAGATATAGATATAGATATAGATATAGATATAGATATAGATATAGATATAGATATAGATATAGATATAAATGTAAGTGACTAAATGGGGAATGAACATTTTAATTTGACAAATTGCAGAATAAATCTGTGAAGCCATTAATGAGACTATTAACAAGATGATTTTTGGTCTACTTCTGGATCTTAAGGAGTTATAGCATTCTCTGATCTAAGTATAAAGTTTAATAGCTTACAAACCACAGATGAAACACTGACTCATAAAACAAGATTACAAAAAGATGCGTGCTCCCACCTCACTACCACCTTTGGGCTCCAGTCTTGTTTGGGTTCTGGAAAATGAACTTGCATGTGCAAATACAATCCAGGAAAACGGTTCTGTCCAGCACTAATACTGTCATTATCAGTGACCTGATGCTGTGAAGGGTAACCTTATGAGGTAGACCAAAGAAATTGAAGCTTCTTACAAATGCACTAATCTAGTATAAACACACTAGAGGTCGGTCATTTTCTCTGCACCATTCATGGTCAGTGAGATAAGGATAAATACAGGAGTTGGTACAACTTCTTTGGCTCCAGGGGTTGCATTCTTGGGTACATTAGTCATTCTAGCAATTTCGAACTGCTCCTTGTCCTTTCTTTTGTAGGAAGGGACCTACTTTAACTAATCTTCATTTGATATAGAAGATGAAAATCACCACCACCAAACACATTCACAAGAGATTTTCCCCCAAACATACAAAAATATAATCCCTATATTACATAGACTGGTCCTAAATATAGATAAAGATGGCATGCTACACAATGCTTTCCCTGTGGCAGATATGGTTTTGATTGCCACCATGAAAAAATAAGGATAGAAAAAGAAAATTGTAGTGGATGAATGAACATCAGCGCAAAAGGTTTTGCTAAAATACTGGCACATACAATACAGCCATAAGCTTAATATTGAAATGAGTCTTCGATCTCACTGGGGTGTACAGTCTCCCCATCAGTCAGGCCTGCAACCACAGGACGTAGGATTTAGAGCTTGAGAGGACCTAGGAAATCCTCTAGATTAACCCCCTCATCTCTCATATGATAAAAGGAAACCCCAAAGAAAGTTAAGCAATTTGCCCAAGGCTTCAGGGAAATAGGTTGTAAAGCCCATATTTGCACACAAGTTTTCTGTCTCCAATTTCAATGTTGTCTCCATTACACCATTCTGTCAGCAATCTTATTAGTTCTATGTTTGAACTGAGATAATATTTGCAAGGTGCTTTTCAAACCTTAAAGTGCTGTTTATAAATGTTAATGATGATGATAATTGTCTCATGGGTAGGCCATCCGTGAATTGTAACCTATAAATTCTTTAGAATATCTACATTGTGTTGAGACTTAGACAAATGTGTAGTGGAGTCTACCCAGGACTTCTTATCCTGGGCAATTGCCAATTTTCTTGCATAAATTCTCCTTGGAGGAGCCATACAATGGTCCTTCCTTGGAGCATTTTAATATTTTATGGATGCCTGCTCAATACTTAAATTGTCCATATGTTTTCCCTTTTTCTTGAAATGTAACTGATCTATCTCCTTTTCCAACTATATGAGTCCTTGGCATTGTCTGCAATAAAGTGGAAAGAGTATTGCCTTTAGAGAAGGGTCTCTTAACCCGTGGTCTATGCAACTCCAAAGAATCTGTGGCTAGGTTTCAGGGGATTTTGAATGGGAAAAGATATATTTTTATTTTCACTAATCTATTCTTAGCATGTAAAGTGAGGAATGGAAAGTCTATTCCACTTACAGGAACATGTCTTTATGGATCAGGATTTTCAACACTTGAAACCATTAAAACAAGAATGTTAAAACTGATTGGATGTCAAACCTGACATGTACATTGTTAGAAACCATCCTAACCTCTTTCAAATTGATTTGTTTTTAATAAGAAAATCTAACTTTAACTTGTGGAAGTTTTTAAAATACTCCTTGTTATAGAATATTAATAAAGAAGCACATATGCAACAAATTTGAATTTTATGTTGTGATAATTATTTAAATACAAATGGCTTCCTTTGTAATCCTATGTATTTTAGTTTATATATTTAAAAATATAATTCTTGCAAGGAATACACAAGATTTCCCCGGCTGTCAAAAGAGTCCATAACACATAAAAAGGTGAAGAACCTTTACTCTAGAGTCCTTAGAATAAGGTTCACATTCTGACTCTGACAGGTACCAGGTAAATTGCTTAATCTCCCTGGGTATCAGTATCCTCATCCATAAAATGAAAATGTTGACTTAGATGGCCTTTGAGGCACCTTCCAGCTTTAAGGCTATGATCATATTGTCTATATATTTGATACCAGTGATTCTGCATAAGTCATTGTTGGCAATATGTTGTAGCTTATGTATATTCAGGGCATGTCTATAACAAAACTATCAATATACATCATCTATTTATTATCCTAAGCTCTTGAAACATGACTGATCCACCTCCTTTTCCAGTCTGTGTGTCCAGGGATTCAAGGATCTTATCAATATGAATCCTCTGGATACGAGTGGCAATGTATCCTCATCTTTTCATACTGTGCAAAATTCTTGGCCATTTCTCCCTATAAATCTTTGGACAGGAGGCTCCTTGTTACCTTTCTAGTCTCCTTAGATTTTATTCTCTTGTATGTACTCTGATATCTAGCAGTGCTGGACTTTTTGCCATTTCTTACACCTCTTACTCTTTTTGACCCTGTTCTTTCTCACTGGCTGTCCCTAATGCTTGAAATGCTCTCCCTTCACTCTATCTGCTTCCTTGGCTTCCTTCCAGACTCAGTACAAGCCTCACTTTAGGCAAGATATGTTTCCTATTAATGAATTTGGCATTAAATTTTTTAAATCCCCAACTAAATAACAAACTAGAAATTCTGAAAATTACAGAAGAGATTAATAAAATTAAAAGCAAAAAGACAACTGAATTGATAAATAAAATCAAGAGCTTAGTTTTGAAGAAGAAAATCAATAAAATGAATAGCTAATCTTCTTTTTAAGAGGAAAAAACCAAATTGTTTGTATAAAAAAGAACCCATAGCAATTGAGGAGGAAATAAAGAAATAATCAGAGATGTTTTTGCCCAATTATAGGTTCACAAAACTGACAACTTAGAGAAAATACTTACAAAAATATAAAATACTTATAGTAGCAAAAATATATAGACTATTTAAATAACTATCAGAAAAATTTAACAAGCTGTAAATAAAATCACAAAAGAAAAATGCTTGCAGAACCAGATGGATTTCCAAGTGAATGCCATCAAAAAGTTCTAATACTACCAAAGATGTGTGCAATAATACAGAAAAAAAGCACCCTTCTAATCTCTTTATATGATACAAACATGATCTTAATACCTAAATTAGGGAAAGAGAAAGGAAAGAAAAAAAACTACAGAGCAATATTCCTAAAGCAAAAATTTGCAAGTAGAATATTAACAATTTAAATAGAATATTAAATAGAATATTATAAATAGGATAAATAATATTGATTTTATATTAAGAATACAGGATTCTCAAGTTCAAGTTAAGGAAGACTATAAATATAACAAACCATGCTAATTATATGAATAATAAAAATCATGTGATTGCATTGATATTGAAATTTTTGGACAAAATCTTACTCCAATTTCTATTAAAAACTCTGAAAAACAAAATAAATTTACTTATTCAGTGCTATAACAATAAAATTACCAAAGAAATATTTTATAGAGCTAAAAAATAAAATGAAATTATATGGAGGAACACAAGGTCAAGGACCTCAATGATAATTTTAAAAAAGTAGAAAGGAAGGGGATCTATTAGTGCCAGATATGAAGCTGTGCTGTTAAATACTAATCATTAAAATGATTTGATTCTGCTTTTTTCAAGGAGGTAGATCAGTGGAACAAATTAGGTACACAATGTGCAGACAGAAATAAATATAATAATATAGTGTTTGATGAACTTGAAGATCTCAAAGTAATTGACAGAAAGACTCATTACTAGACAAAACATTACTGGGAAAACTGAATGGCAGTTTGGCAGAAACTAGATTTAGATGAATACCTCACATCATACACTAAAATAAGGAATGGATATATGACCTACATAAGCAAGGGTCACATCATAAATTAAAGGCACAGGGAAGAAACTACTTTTTAGATATATAGATAGGAGAAGAGTTCATGAATAAACAAGCAATAAAGAGGATTACACAAGATAAAATGGACAATTTTGATTGTATAAAATGTAAACATTTTTCCATGAACATATTTAATGTAGTTAAAATTAGAATGGAAAAAGAGCATCTACAGAAAATTTTTCCAATGATGTCTTTGATAAAAGATATCTCATGTCCAAGACAGAAAATGAATTGGTCCAAATTTGTAAGACAAGAACTATTCCCAAAAAGATAAATAGTCAGAAGATACGGACAGGCGGTTTTCAAGAGAAGCGCTCTAAACCGTCAAGCGCTATGTGGAAAATGTGCTCTAAATTACTAATCAGTAGAGAAACGAAAATTCAAGCCACTTTGGAGTTTCAGCTCGTGCCCGTCAGACAGACAAAAATAACCAAAGAAGAAAATGACCAATTTTATAGATGCTACGGGAAAACAGGCACATAGGGCACTACTGATGGGGCTGTGCATTGATCCAGCCATTCTGGAAGGCGATTTGGAACCATGCCCAGAAAGTTACTAAACTGTTTGTAGACTTTGATCCAGCCATATGACTACAATTCCTATTACTCTCAAAGAAATCAAAGAAAGTGGAAAATATGTACCAAAAAATATTTATAGCAGCTCTTTTCATGGGGGGGAGAGAGAGAGAGAGAGAGAGAAGAGAGAGAGAGAGAGAGAGAGAGAGAGAGAGAGAGAGAGAGAGAGAGAATATAAATAAATAGAGGGAGGGAGAAAGAGATAGAAACAGAGAAACATAGAGACCGAGAGAGAGAGAGAGAGAGAGAGAGAGAGAGAGAGAGAGAGGGAGAGAGAGAGAGAATTCTCCTTTTTGAGAATGGCTTATCAACTTGTGTGCATGAATGTAATCAAATATTATTATGCCATAAAAAAATGATGAAGTGAAACTGTGAAGAAGTCTTGAATCTACTGAAGAGAGAAGTGAGTAAAACTAGCAAAACAGTGAAGGCATAGATAACATTATCAACAAAAGGTACTTTGAAAGACTTTACAACTTTGAGCAATGCATTGATAAACGTAGAGTCCAAAAGAATGAAAATAGATCATGACATTTACATCAGGTCAGAGATGTGATGAATTTAAAATGTGGAAAGTGACCTACCTTTTCACATATGACCAACATGGAAATTTGTTTTTGCCGACCATGTAGCTAAGTATTGAAGGTTTTATTTCTTTTTTAATTTGTTCAATTATGGGAGAGGGCAATGGAAGGGACTGATTATTTTAAAAAACAACAACAAATGATACACCTCGCAGTGTTTATGATGAGTGAAAATATTACTAAGAAAATGATAGCAGTTCATCACCAGTCTGTTAGAGAAGAGAGTGTCTGCAAAAAACTTGACAAGATCCTGCAAACCAAGCCAATATCTGTACTGACAATTTGGTGATTTTAACGAAGAGCTGATGATGGCACAATCTAGGTTGGAAAATATGGTTTGGGATTAAGAAACACAAGAAGTAAAAATCTTATAGATCATCTAAAGGCTTCATACTTGCATGTCCTTTAAGAGTTGGGAGGCACCACACACAGTGAGCACTAAACATCACCAAAAAATGAAATTAACTAGATGAGAAATAATTCATGACTGACTTGGGAGTTATTTTCAAAATAACTATGTTCAGCAAGCTAGACCATCAACTATTCAGAGCAAAGGTAAAATCAAAACCAAGTTAGACAAAACAATGAAAAGGAGATGCCAAGACTACATGTCACTGCAGCAAATTGAACAAAACATTCAAAGTATCTGTTGGCAATCTAAAAAATGGAAAATGGAAAAGAAGTACATGGATTTTGATCACTACTATTTCTCAAATAAAAGCAAATGTAAAACTGCTATCATGCTAAGGAAGACAAAAGACAAGAAAACTCTTTAGCCAGCAAACATGTAATCTCCTTGCCAAGAAGAGAGATAGAGCACCCAAGGCTAATGCTTGTTTCTATAATGCTCATTTTTTGTTTGTTTTGAAGATATAGGTTGCATTTAAAATTTATTTTATTTTTAATATATGGAATAAAACAAGCATTTCTATAACACAGTATAATAAAAATAAATGATTGCACATGAAACTGCAAATCTATTACATATAACTTGCTATTCCTTTCAAATATATAATAAAGTTATCATGTAAATTTCTTTTTTGTTCTTTTTTTATTTTTTCCCTTCCCCCCCCAAAGATGGCTACCATTAGACACAAATAGGTAGATCTATGTAAAATTATTTTATGCATACTTCTATTTATCAGTTCTTTCTCTGGATGCCAGTAGCATCTTTCTTCATATGTCAAATTATAGTTAATTTGGGCATTTAAAATAGTCAAAATAACTTATTCACTCAAAGCCATTCTTAGAAAAATGTTGCTGTTACTGTATACAGTGTTCTCTTGGCTCTGCCTATTTCACTCTTCATTGTTTCTTGCAAGTCTTTCCATGTTTTTCTAGGATCGTGAGCTCATCATTTCTAAAACACTCATAAAATATTCCAAAGAAGAGCAGAACGCTACAAGAAATGCAACCTCACAAAATGGCAAAACTCAGTAGAGATAGACAAGTCTATGAAAAGTTTGGCACAAGACCCGATAAAGCTATGTTATCCCAAGAATATATGGATTAACTAGAAGAAAGAATCCAAATAGATGGCTAAGTAAATGCATTTGTCAACTTTTCAACAGTGACCCAGTTTCATCATCAATAACAGTGAAACCAATACTTCTTTATTCATTTCAGTGTCTGATGTGGTACAATGAAATGGTAATGATACTTAAGAAGTCAGGTAGTACAGTTGGACATGGCCAAGGAGTACAGATATAACTTGGTGCTTGAATGGAGAGAATATTAAAAGTTCTGGCACAGTGTTACTTACTAAATTCTAGAGATTAGCTTGGATTAGATTGATTGATGTCTTATGCAGAGTCCAAATGGAAAAAAGGATTCTCTCTAGGTCTATGCAGAGATAATTATTATAGAAGTAAAGAAATAACTAGGCAAATGAGTAAATATCCCCTACCATTTTTAGATTCATTCAATGTAGTAAAAATGTCAATGCCTCTCAAATTAACTCACAGATGATATGCAATAGCAATCAAAATCCCAACAGGCAAGTTGATGGCATTAGGGAAAGTCATTAAATTTAATATGGAATTAATTAAGATGAACAGGAAAAAATCTCAATAGGATCTATAAAAAAAATTAATGAAGGACTTGAACTGCCAGCTCTGAAAATATATATTGCAAAACAGATAATTGTAATGACTCTCTGTTACTGGGGGGAGAAACAGATCAATGGAAACAATGAGTTATAGAGAAGAGAACACTGGCCTCACAGAAAGAGGTGGGTTCTAACTGCACTTCAAACACTTATTAGTTATGTGATCCTGAGGAAAACACTTGACTTCTCTGAGACTCAGTTTCCTCATCGGCAAAATGAGGAATTTGACTTCTAAAGTCCCTTCCAACTCAAAATCTACAATCCTATGATCTCATGAGCATAGCACACGAGATTAGTGTTTGATAAACTCGAGGGGGGAAAAGATTATGCATTCAAAAAGCTAGTATTAGTTATTGATAATTTTCATTCTAAAACCTTATCCAACTTCTCATAATTCCATGGAGATGACCCTTGTTTATCACAGGTGATGCCCACAAATGACAAGCTCTTGTAGGTCCCACCACTTGGAAGGGCTTTGGGTATGGACTCAAAAACAGGCTGAAGATTATATGTGGACCAAGCCTGGTTGAGGTCAGAAGAGTTTATTTCAGGATTGGCTATGGAGGCTAAATGTTACAGTCCAACTACCCTCAGAGACTATCTCCCAAGTTGCAGCAAGATTGCTATTGGCATCAATAGAGGTTTATCAAGTGCCTACCATGTGCCAGGCACTATGCTAAGCACTGGGAATAGAAATAAGAAAAAGAACCCAGCAATACCAATTCTAGGGCTATATCCCGAAGAGATCATAAAAATGGGAAAAGGACCCACATGTACAAAAATATTTAGAGAAGCTCTTTTTGGGGTGGCGAAGAATTGGAAATTGAGGGGATGCCCATCCATTGGGCAATGGCTGAACAAGTGTGGTATATGAATGTATTGGAATACTATTGTGCTATAAGAAATGACAAGCAGGTGGACTTCAGAAAAACCTGAAAGACTTACATGAACTGATGCTGAATGAAGTGAGCAGAACCAGGAGAACATTGTACACAGTTAACAGCTACATTGTGCAATGACTAACGTTGATAGACTTAGCTCTTCTCAGCAATGCAAGGATCTAAGACACTCCAAAAGTCTCATGATGGACAATGCCATCCACGTCCAGAGAAAAACTATGGAGTTTGAATGCAGATCAAAGCATACTACTTGCTCTTTTTTTTCTTCTGTTTTGCTTTGTTTCCTCTTTCTTGTGGTTCCTCCTTTTGGTTCTAATTCTTACTTACAGCATCACTACTGTGAAAATATGTTTAATAGGAATGTATATAGAGAGCCTATATCAGATTGTGTGCTATCTTGGGGAGGCAAGCGGGAGGGAAGGGGAGAAAAATTTAAATTCAAAAGCTTATAAAAGTGATTGCTGATTAATCAAAATAAATTAATTTTTAAAAATATTATGGAAATGAATGTTGAAAGCTAAAAATAATTAATTAAAAAAATAAATAAGAAAAAGAAAGACAGCCCTGGCCTCAAAGGGCTTATACATCTAATGGTGGAAGACAACCAGGAAGTTGAAAACAGTGGGGCTTCAGAGGGTATGATGGTGAATAATATTCATGGAGTGGAAACCGGGTGGAGCAGCTAGTGGGAAATCAAGAATTGTCTGCAGGGAGGCTTTGGGAAGAATGCATTGCTCTGAGAGGGAAAAGGCAACTGAGGGTACTGAGGAGGTGTGAAGCACAAAAGCTGAAGCAATCTCCGTGATTATGAGATTTCTGCTGGTGAATTTATCCTAGGGGAAGCATAATGTTCAAGGAGTCTGAACTGAGCAGAGAATTTGGTAGGAAATGAAAAAGAATACTGAAAAAATCATGGGTCTTTGAAATATTGAAGTATTTTTATATTTGGAAAATTCTACAGGTTGACTTGGGTTTAGGAAAATCTGAGTTCAAATCCTGCCTCAGACATTTTCTGGCTAGATAACCCTGGGCAAGTCACTTAACCTCTCTCAGCCTCTGTTTGCTCCTCTATAAAATATGGATAATAGCACCTACTTACTTCCAAGAGTTGCTATGAGGATAACAAGATAATATTTACAAAGCACTTTGCAAACCTTAATATGTCATTTAAATCTCAGCTAGTATTACTTCTATCATTGTTGCCTTCTCCCTCTGACTCTCCTCTCAGATTCAGACGGTTGCCAAGTCTTAGCAATTGTCTCTCCAAGGGATTTCTTCTACCTGTCCACTTCGGTCCTTGTACTCAGCCTATACCGTGTTTCAGGCCCTTCTGACCTCTCTCCTGAACTATTGTCATAGCCTTCTAATTTGTTTACCTCAGATCTCTCCCCACTCCAATCCATGCTCTAATTAGCTGCCCAAGTAGTTTTCCCGAAGTGAAGATTTAATCGAGTCACCTCCCCCAACCCCCAATACACTGCAATGACTCCCTATCACCTCCAGTGTCAGATATAAAGTCTTCTGTTCACACTTAAAGGTCCTCAGAGTCTTCCCCTTCATATCCTTGCAGTCTTCTTACTAATGACCCCTCTCCACACACTCAAGGATCAGTCAAAATGGCTTGTTTGCCGTTCCTCACACAAAGTAGTCCGTCTCCCCTTCTTGTTTGTGTGGCTGTCCTCCATGACTAAAATATTGGCCTTTGCCTCTACCACGTGCATTTCTTGGCTTCTCTTGGAAGTTCAGCTGAAGCATCACCCCCTCCAAGAGGCGCACATATATGGAATATATATATATATATATAAGAAAAAAGTGAAAACATTGCTCTCAAAGAACTTACATTTTAATTAGGGAGACAACATGTATAGAAATATATGTATGTATATATGCGTATATGTATGTGTATGTGTGTAGAGAGAGAGAGATTAGCAAAGTGGCTGGCATACAGTAAGTGCTTAATACATACTTCCTGACTGATCAAAGTTGTTGAAAAAAGCCCTCTCTACCTATAATAATCACAGGTGTTTTCTTTCCAGTAGCAAACATAATAGGCCTAGTGCCAATATCCTCTACGAAGGATATATATGGAGGAATATATGAGGGGCGACTGGATAGTTGAATGAACCTGGGTTGTTTATCTTGGAAAAGACAAGAGCCAGTGGAGACATGATTGCTTTCTTCAAGTATGTAAAGGACACGTGGTGGAGGGATTAGACACGGCCTGTTTGGCCCCAGAAGAGCACAGGATGGAAGTTTCTGGTGACCAGATTGATCTTAATCTAAGGGGAAAAAACTTCTTTCTCACTGGAGTGAATGATCTGCCTCGAGAACTAGTGAGCTCCCCATTGGTGGAGGTCTACAAACAGTTTGGATGATCTCTTGTTGAGTACACTGTAGATAAGATTCTCATTTCAGTAGAGTTCAAACCTGATGGCCTCTGAGGTCTTTTCTGACTCAAATGCTCCAGCAGACAGAAAACTTCCTGGCATAACATCAATCTCCTGGCCACAAAAGAAAGGTTCCAACTTCCTTAAGAGCATCTATCTATAAAAGCTCTTGCCCCTGCCTCTTGGCATGTAATTGTCTCTGATGTCATCCTCTATGCCTGTAACAGATCTGCACCCCTGATGTATGGACACAGTCAGTTGTTACTGCTTAGATGGAGTGGAAGGCCGGCTTGAATAAGTAAAAAGGCTGAAACAGTGAATATTGCTTAAAGACCCACAGTTCTGTTACAGTCAAGTATTTACAGTAATTGTAATGAGGCTAATAACCATTGAAGAATCAAGTGCTTTGGGGAAATTACTTCAATTAAAAGATAAGAATAATTTGTAATTAGCCTATCATTGTGAGTAAATAAGTACTTTAGAAGTACTGAAGGGCTCTTGAAACAATTCGTCCCTTCAGTCTTTCAATACAATTTCCTCCAAAATCTTGCTTACATTCATTTATTTTGCTTTTTAAAAAGACGCTTCTTTTCATAGATGGTCCAAGGAATGCATTTGTTTTCTTGATCTCATTTTTGCTAGTATCTCTGCTTTTTTTATCACTTTCCTTTCCAAAACCATCCCTGTCCCACCCCATGCCCAGTGAGACATGACAAGAAATAAATTTCAAAAAGACCTATTGTGAATTCTCCGGAATCAAGCCACTGACATATGAGATTACTTTGAAAATGCTGAAGCTCCACTTAAAACTTTCCTTTAAAGAATTTTATACATATAAACTTCTTTTCTCCCTACAACAAGTCAGGGGTGTAAGTGCTATTATTATTCCCATTTTATAGATGAAGAAACTGGGGTAAAGGTTAAGTGACTTGGTGGAGTCAAGATGGCGGAGTGAAAGCAGTGACTTGCTTGAGCTCTCCCCCAAACCCTCCAAATACTCATAAAAAAATGGCTCTAAACAAATTCTGAAGCAGCAGAACCCACAAAAAGACAGAGTGAAACAAATTTCCAGCCCAAGACAACCTGGATGATTGATCAGAAAGGTATATCACATCAGGCTAGGAGCGCAGCGCAGAGCGGCGTGGGCCTCAGCGAACCAGGGCCTCAGAGGACTGAATCTCGGCCAGCTGTGGAGGTTTCCAGACTCCTCAATCCACCAATGCCAAAGACAACTTAGGTCAGTGGGAAAAGTCTGTTTCTGTCGGTGGTCAGAGGGGAAGGTGGGGTCTCAGCTCCATTCCCCAAAAGTGTGGCTTACTGAAGAAAATACTTCCTTAAAAATTAGAATAGAGCAATTGGAAGATAGTGACTTTATGAGAAATCAAGACACTGTAAAACAAATCCAAAAAAAATGAAAAATTAAAAAACAATGTGAAATATCTCATTGGAAAAACAACTGACCTGGAAAACAGATCCAGGAGAGAGAATTTAAAAATTATTGAACTATCTGAAAGACATGATCAAAAAAAGAGCCTAGACATCATCTTTCAAGAAATTATCAAAGAAAACTGCCCTGATATAATAGAACCAGAGGGCAAAATAGAAATTGAAATAATCCACAGATCTCCTCCTGAAAGAGATCCCCAAAGGAAAACTCCTAGGAATATTAGCCAAATTCCAGAGTTCCCAGGTCAAGGAGAAAATATTACAAGCTGCCAGAAGGAAACATTCAAGTACTGTGGAAACACAATCAGGATAACACAAGATTTAGCAGCTTCTACATTAAAGGACCGCAGGGCATGGAATATAATATTCCAGAGGGCAAAGGAGATAGGATTACAACCAAGAATCACCTACCCAGCAAAACTGAGTATAATCCTTCAGGGGAAAAAATGGTCATTCAGTGAAATAGAGGACTTTCAAGCATTCTTGATGAAAAGACCAGAGCTGAATAGAAAATTTGACTTTCAAATACAGGACTCAAGTGGAACATGAAGAGGTAAACAGGAAAGAGAAATCATAAGAGACTTATTAAGATTGAACTGTTTACATTCCTGCATGGAAAGATGATATTTATAACTCATGAGACCTTTGTCAGTATTAGGGTAGTTGGAGGAAAAAATTATATGTATGTATGTATAGATAGATAGATAGAGGGCACAGGGTGAGTTGAAGATTAAGGGGTCATATCTGGAGAATAAAATTAAGGGATGAGAGAGGATTATACTCAGAGAAGAAGAAAGGGAGAGGTAGAATGGGGTAAATTATCTCACAAAAAAAAAACAGAAAAGGAAAGTCTCTTACCATGGAGGGGAAAAGTGGGAAGGTGAGAGGGAATGAGTGAATCTTATTCTCATAGAATTTGGCTTAAGGAGGGAATAACATACACATTCAATTGGGTATGGAAATCTGTCTTACCCTACAGGAAAATAGGGGAGAAGGGACAAGAGAGCAGGGGATGATAGAGAGGAGGGCAGATGGGAAAGGGGTAATCAGAAGTAAATACTTCTGAGGAGGGACACAGTCAAAAGAAAGAATCGAATAAATGGGAGGGCAGGATAGGATTAAGGGAAATAGAGTTAGTTTTTCACATGTCTACTATGGACGTGTTTTGCATAACTGCACATGTACAACCTATATTGACTTGCCTTTTCAATGAGGGTTGGTGGGGAGGGAGGAAGAGAGAAAATTTGAAACCTTAAGTTTTAAAAACATATGTTTAAAAAAATGTTTTCACACGCTATTGGGAAATAAGAAATACAGGAAATGGGGTACAGAAGTCTATCCTGCCCTACAGGAAAATAGAAGGGAAGGGATAAGAGAAGGGGGAGAGAGAAGAGAGGACAGACTAGGGGAAGGGATATTCAGAATGCATGCCATCTTGGGGTTGGGGGAGGGGTGAGATGGGTGAAAATTTGGAACTCAAAAACTTGTGGAAGTGAATGTTGAAAACTAAAAATAAATATTTTTTTTTAAAAAAAGGGTTAAGTGAGTTGCCCAGGGCCATACAACTAATAAGTATCTAAAGTTGGATTTGAACTCCAGCCTTTTGGATTGAAGGTTCAGTATTCTATCCATTGTACCACGTAGCTGCCTCTACAATCCAGTAGCACATGGGGTCTCCATGAATTAGGTATAGGACTGGCTGGGTGAGAAGGTCATCAGTATGATTTTAACTCCTCCCCTCTCCTCTCAACCACTAGCTGTTCACTGATGCCTAACATTTCCACCTTCAGAATTAATTTCTTTCACTTGGAGCACTGTCTCCCTTATTAAAGTGCAAATAGCTCTGGTTCTAAGGATGAATGAATTTCTCAGACACCATCCTGTGACATGATTTTGGTAGACATGAGCAAGAAGTATTCATGGAGGCCTTAAGTCCTGAAGCAGAGAGAATCAATCAGTCAATGAATATTTATTAAATACTTGCTGTGTTCCAGGGACTATGCTATAAGTGCTGGGAATACAAATATTAAAATAAATAAATAAGTCCCTGACCTCAAAGAGCATATAATCTAATGCAGAAACTGAAAAGGGGGAAAGGGTAGAAAAGGTACCCAACTGGGGCTGTGATGGAAGGCAGAAAAGTCCCAATGTAGTGTAGCCAGGTAGGGAATGAGATGTTCTGACTTGGATTCTTTCCTTAAATGGAGGTTGGAAAGTTCTTTACTCCACCCTCCAATGAGAGGCACTGAGGGCAGTGATGAAGTGGAGTCCTGAGGCTGATAGAATTTTCTGGGAGGGAGGGACAGGGGAGCAGAGTTGACTTCAAAGTAGGGATACAGAAGAGAGTGCTAAAGATGGCCTGAAGCAAACTGTATCACTATGAAATTGTGTACTGGATCAGCCCTGGTGACTTTCATGTTTCCAACCCGCAGCTCTAGAAACCTCATTTCTTTATGAAACCTCACAGAATTTCAGAATCACAAAATGCCTGATCAAAAGGAACCTAAAAGTAGCCTTGTAGTCCAGCCTTTACTACCAAAGAATTCCTTCTCTGCCATCTGTAAAAAGTGGTCATCTAACCTTTGCACAAAAGAAGAAATTAAGTATTTATTAATCACCTACCATGTGCCGGGCTCTGTGCTAAGCACTCTATAAATATTACCCCATTTGATTCTCACATTAACCCTGTGAGACAGGAGTTATTATTATCTCCATTTTACAGCTGAGGAAACTGAGGCAAAGAGAAGTTAAGTGCCTTGCCCAGAGTCATACAGCTAGTAAGTGTCTAAGGCTGGATTTGAACTTATCTTTCTGAGTTCAGACCCAATGCTCTGTCCATTGCGCTACCTGGCTGTCCTTGATGATCTCCAGGGCTAACAAGCCCGGTACCTACAGAGGCGATCCGTTCTTCATTAGAGCAACCAGAATATTTAGAAACGTTTTTCTGACCTCAAGCCTTCATTTGCCTCTTTGCAGTTTTTTTTTCTATTTGCCCTATGGGGCCAAGTGGAACAAGTTCCCTAGATCCTCAGTTATCTCGGTTGTTCTTTGTCACACAGTAGGCTTCTTAGTAGCAGGGAAGAGTGCTGAACTTGAAGCCCTATGGTAGGGCCTCGGCCATCAGACCTTGGTATGCCAGTTCTAGAGCTAGAAGGGACCTTCAAGGTCATTGTGTCCCACCTCTTCATTTTCCAGGTGAGGGACCCAAGGCCAGAAGGATTAAGTGATACGTCCAGGATCACACAGCTCCAAAGTGTCTGAGGCAAGATTCATACCCAAGCCTTCCTGATCCCAAGGCTTGCCCTCTAGCTACAACAGAACCCTGGGGAGGAGAAAAGGGGAAAAGGAAAGGAAAGAGGAGAGATAAAAGGGAAATGGAGTCGGGGAGGAGAGAGAAAGTAGTGCAAAGGAGGAGGGGGGAAGTGAGATTGCTGGGCAGGGTGAGTGTATACAGAGCAGAAACTGCCAAGACCTTTCCATACTCCCAGACATACTTAAGTGGTCACAGGTCACATGACTCCTCATACTTCTCAGCCCCTAGCAGTTCAGAAGAGCACACAATAGACTGTGAGTCCAAAGCCTAGTCAGGTGCTTATTATGTAAGTGGGATCCTGAGGGAAGCATTTCAGCTCCCCAGACTCAGTTGACCCATCTGCGAAAAATGGATGATTGGACTCAATGGCCCTGAGGGTCTCTCCCAGCTCCCAGGCTGGGATCCTACTAGCTTTACTTGGCTCCTTTAAAGCATCCAAACATCCCCTCCCCCCCACCCCACCCCCGCCCAAGTTGGTACCTTCAATGAGTATGAACTTCCTACCAAATATCCAGCTTTCCAGAAATTTCCCCCAAATCACATTATTTCAGAGGAGGAATCCCTGCTAAATAGCACAGGCTGCTTCCCAAGTCTGGGACATTGTCAGCTGTGTGATATTTTTAGGGGGAAGTTAGAATTCATCCTATATCTAGGTGTGAAGCTGATCTCTAGGGTTACAGAGCTCCCCGGCCCCTCCCACACAAGGTCTGGCCCCTTTGTTCAGGTGATGACATCATGCTCTCTGAGGCTCTGGGAGACTAAGGTTTCAAATGAAAAAGGAGCTGGAGGGGGGAGCTGCCAGGCTGTGTGCCGTGACCTTGGTTCCCTGTGATTCTTGAACACCAATGGGAGGCATGGAGCGATGACATCATGCTCTCTGAGGCTCTGGGAGACTAAGGTTTCAAATGAAAAAGGAGCTGGAGGGGGGAGCTGCCAGGCTGTGTGCCGTGACCTTGGTTCCCTGTGATTCTTGAACACCAATGGGAGGCATGGAGCATTTGGCTCCTAGATTATGCGCCGATGGGCATCACCAGGAACATCACTTGGGCTTCTTCTGTTGGGTGAATTTTTTCTGTGGCTCTGTCCTAGACAGTCCAAAAGAGCCTCCAGCTTGCTGACTCAGACTCTGCGATTGATTGTTCAGGGCACATAGATGTTTTCCTTTTTTAACTTTTCATTCATTGATCTAGCTATTTCTCTCCTACACAGTTCAGTCCTATGGCTGAGACATTGTTAGACTACTAATCACCTCCCTACAGACCATTCTCCTGCATTGCATATGTTTTCTGACCCCTATCATCTCTCTCTCTCTCTCCTTTTTCTTCCTCTCCCCCCATTTCTCTCTCCACATCTCTCCCTTTCTCTCTTTCTCCCCCACTTCTCTGTCCCCCCTTCCCACCTCCTCCCAGGTCCTCTTTTCCTCCCTCCTCCAACCCCAGACTTCTGATCCAGTCCAGTGTCCTTCAGGGTTATTTACAGAATCAAATAAGATATTTGCAAAATACTTTGTACTTTAAGGCAATATACATATATATACATATATTTATATGTGCATGCATATATATGCAGATGTATATGTGCACTTATTACTGTTATTATAATTATTCTCATCTTATCCATGGAGTTTGGCTAAAGACTGTCTGGGGAAAAGTCATTCTCCTAGGATTGTTCTTTTCTTTTTAATGTTTGGTAAGAGAATATTACACAGGTGGATAAATTATTACCTTTTCCCCCTTATCGTAAGAGTCAGTACAGAGTCGTAGACAGAGAAGTAACCTCCAAACCCAGGAGAAGCAACCTTCAAGCTCTGTCTCTCACACAGACTGGTTTTGCCACCTTGAACGAGTCAATCACCCTCTGGGTGCTCTAAGAAACTCTCTATGGCTAGAGGTTCCTGCAAATAAAGTGCTCATTTGTCAGCTAATTCTTGGTCGGTTACAGACAGAGAGAAAATTCAAGGTAACTTGGCACAGTATCTAGCACACAGTAGATACTTCATAAATGTTTTTGAATGACTGATAGAAAACTCCCATTACACATTGGAGGATGATGTGTGCCTCACCATCTTCCCATATGATGTTGATTTCCCCTTCTAGTTCTCTATATTTTGAAGGCTTTTCATTGCATGTAGCTGGGAGGTTATGAGTTTGAGGAATGGTATCACCTATTAAAAATGTTGTTCTTAAGTTTTTATGAATCGTTATTATGTGATGATAGGGGGAGGTAGGCACCAGTTAGGTTTGTGATAATGTGCCTGGCTCCAGGACAATTAATTGGTCGTTTTGGTTGGAAGATTGTGAGGACTGTACTTATGGTATGAGAATTTGTCTTCTGTCAAAACATTTCCCATGGCCAGCTTCTGATATGTAATTCTAGCTGCCAGCTCATGTCTTGCCAGCTTGTCAGGTGCTAAATTTTTGTAGGCTACGGTAATGTGTTGTTCAGTTTCTAGCATTTCCTTGCAGAATCCACCTTGATTATTGTGGGTTTCTTAAGGATAAATTGTTGATAATTTCTGGTGTTGAGGACCTGAGGCATCGTAAACCTTTCTGTTTGCATTAACAAATCTGCATGACTGAGTGAAGTATCCCTTAAGAGCCTTAATTTGAGGGTCAGGCAAAGAGTGAAAGCTCTCATGCTACATTTTACTGGGAAATCACATTTACTGGGAATCATCAAAAGATACAGGAGTTAAGGACATGTGATGAAAAACCAGACCCAAGACCTGGTGCGCTTGCTGTCAGGCCCAGAGAGGTGAAGCAAGCTGCTCACCGTCTCAGAGGGAGGAAATGGCCAAGTTGGGATTCAAACACAGCGCTTCTGTGGATTCTCAAGCCAGTGTTCTTTCCAGTGCACTCTGTTTAGGAAAGAAGAATGGAGCAGTCACAGGGCGTTCTTACTGTCAAGGAACTCCATGGTTAAATACAGTTCTGTATCACTCCACCAGGCTTCCATCACTTCTTCCCCTCCTTGCATCCAAACTGTTGCCAAGGCCTGTTAATTTCACCTCTGCATCATCTCTAGAAGGCATCCCTTTCTCTCTTCTGACACGGCCACCACTCTAATGCAGGCCCACACACTTCGCACCTGGATTATTACAGTAACTTGCTGGTGGGTGTCCCTGTTCCAAAGGCTGTCACCATTCCAATCCATCATCTATTCAGCTACCAGAGATTTTCAAAAAAGTGCAGATCCAACTCACCCTCCTGGCTCAATAAATTCCAGTAGCTCTCAATTGCCTCCAGGACCAAACACAAAATGCTCTGTTTGGCTCCTTAACTTCATCCCTTCATAACCTTATCGGTTTGTTTTTATTCAGTTGTGTCTGACTCGCAGCGACCCCATTTGAGTCTTTCTTCCTTGGCAAAGATACTGGAGTGGTTTGCCATTTCCTTCTTCAGCTCATTTTACAGATGAAGAAACTAAGGCAGAGTTAACTGACTTGCCCAGGGTTACACAGCTAGTAGGTGTTTTGAGACTGGATTTTAATTCATGACAAAGTCTTCCCAATTCCAAGCCCAGTGCTCCATCCACTCTTCCACCTAGCTGCCCCCCTTTATAACCTAGCTCTCTCCTACCTTTCCAGTCTTCTTATACCTTCCTTACTCCCTGACACATCCTCTTTGATCCAGTGACACTTATTGTCTGGCCGTTTAACAAACAAGACACTCCATCTCTGAGCTCTGGGCATTTTCTCTCACTGTCACTCCCCCCCACCCCCACTGGAAGTCTTTAACCTCCTTCATGCCAACTACTGACCTCGCTGGCTTCCTTTAAGTCCCAACTAAAATCCCACCTTCTACAGGAAGCCTCCCCCAAACCCTCTTAATTCTAGCACCTTTTCTCTCTTCATTATTTCCTCTTTCTCCTGTACATAGTGTACTCTGTATATATCTGTTCTCATGTTGACTCCCCATTAGATTTTGAGCTCCTTGAGGGCAGGGACTGTCACAGATCAGTTAACCTCTCAGTGCCCTAGGCAACTCTCTAGGACTCCAAGTTGCAAAGGAAGTCCTGACCTGCATTTGGTAGAGGGAATCTCCAAACCAGGCATTCCCTCATACCAACAAAATCACAAGCCACAATCCATTAAAAAACAAATTGACAAAAACTACGCATATGGAATAAAGCCTGTACAAATAATAATACACAGCTTCTCCTGATGACATTAGGCAGAGATGAGGAAGGCAGGGCTACATAAAGGTGAATGGGGAATGGAATTGTATTAGTGATCATGTCAGAGTCAATGGCTCTGAATTTTAAAGGCTCTAAATGTGAATGAAGATAAATGTAGATTCCTAAGCCTCTGGGGAATTCTAACATCCTATCACCTTTTAATTTCACAATATCCATAATCCCCCTCCAGAAATAAAATTCTTTATAAGCATATATTTATATTTTTAATTAAAATTCCCTTAGTTTTGAGACCAGAGAAATAATTGGTGACACAGGGTGAATCACAGAGCTGGGAAAGGAAATACAAAAGGAGAGGTGCATGATAAGCTATTTTTAATATCTCTTTTTAATTGAGAGAATGCTTTACACCTTCAAATGCCTGCCAATTAAGTTAGCATTGGTACAATGCTAGGTTGTCTATGGCAAGTTGAATTAATTACCCTTTGGGGAAAATTCTATGACTTAATAATCTTTGGAGTTGGCTCATTTCAAAGCCAATGTTATATTGGCTATGTCACTTGCACTCAAACCGGTCTCCAGTAACTCCACACTCGAGTCTTGCCAGTACTCCACTGGTACTCTCTTTTTTTTCTGGAAAGACACAGCCTGGGGCTCAGCACTGTGCCATTCAGATATAGGGCTGCCCTCATCCCTCCCAACCTGCTGATGTTGCCAGACAGAAGGATATCAGGAACCCTGACCTGCACACATTCTCAAGACTTGAAACCTGCCTCTACCTAACCCAGTCTTTGAATATTCCAGGAAATCAAGGGTCATTAAGGAGGAAAATTCAATCCCCTTTGGAATTACACCCAGTCTACTCACAAAAACTGCCAAGGATACACCCTGGATGTGCCCACAAACCATCCTTGCTCACTCTCAATCATGCTACATCATCTCTCCCTTTCTCACACTAATCCTTCTAAGCATAATATGAATACTCTGTTGATCTTTCCTCCTTTGCACACTTCAAGTGCCCTCTTGATATACTCTAGGGGATTTCACACACAAACTCACAGAGGCTAGATCTCATTGGCTATTCCAAAGTAGAACAGCTGCCTAGATGTTCTTTCATCACCTGCATGGTGATTAATGATTGAGGGACACTGCTTCCTCCCACAGCCGTCTGTCCTCCCCCCAAGATTCTTATCCTTAGCACACAGACAAAACAAAGGAAGGCACTGAATTATGCCATCAATTACAGTCACATATTTATACAGTGTGATCTCTTACTTCCCTATCATCATGGCCTCACACTAGGCTTGTCAAATTCAGGTAATTCAGTTCCTAGATATATAAGGGAAGTGGGCAGGAAAGTGAGAGAAGGAAAGTCAAAACTCCAACAGGATGTATGGCCACTCCTAGTTTGTTATCCAGAAAACAAAAGGTAAAAAATGCCTCCTGCCCAGAAATCAAGTATTTTGTTGGTATTTCTCTAACCTGTTGATTACTATATAGTACTAGACTACTGTGGTCAATGATTATGATGATGATGATGATGATAGCCTTCTTATAGGGTTCTAAAATTTTCAAGTGTTATACATACATTAACTCATTTGATCCTCAAAAATGTTCTGCGACATAGGTACTATAATTGTCCCCTTTTCACAGATAAAGAAACTGAGACAGAAAGGTTGTAACTTCCCTAGAGCCAAACAGCTGTTAAGAATCTGAGGCAGGATTCATACCTAGGTCTTCTTGACTCTAAGGACAGTGACATCACTCACAGAACTATTTCCCTCTGAATCCCATCAAGCAAGATGGAGGTTAAGTGACTTTTGTAGGGAAACACAGACAAGAAGATATGAATTGTCCTCACATAATTGTGTTAGCTCTATTACAAAATGTTAATATGCTATTTTACTCTAACACCTTGTACAATGTTTCAACAAATGGTAGGACTTAACTATTTTTGAATGATCCAAATCTCCCAGGGAATTAAATTTTTTTTATGACTTTCCTTGACCCATTCATTACTTGGGATAGGATCGTTTAGTCCTCATTTGACTCTGTATCATTTGTTTATATCCTTTATTGTTCATAGTTTTATTGATATGGTTTAGAAAGCATGTTTCATGTTCCTTCCCTTCTGCATTTGTTTATGAATTCTTTATATCCTCGCGTAATGATATTTTTTCTTCAGGTACTTTCGTGATCCTGAAACATAAATGTAGTCTTTGTGATGCCTATGTAATAATCACCAGAGGTCTAACAAATCAATTTTCCCCAATGTTTTCTGAAGATTTGTAATTCTCTTCTTTTCTATCTTTTCAATACATTTTCTGAGTTCTAAAAGAAGTTTAAAAATCTTGTCCAATTGTAACCTTGCTGCGTACATAGTTTTCCATTTCAGTTAGCTCTTCATTTAAACCCTAAGGCGCTATGTCCTCTGGTTCATATGTTTAATACTGATAATGGTTTTTTTGAGAGGAAGACTGGTATAATAGATAAGGGAATGGTTGTGAAATCTGGATAGGCCTGAGTGCAAGTCCTGCCTTTAAACCTGTTTTGACCAAAGTCATGCTACAGATCAAATGAGAATCTTAATGTTTTAGTCTTCTTGAAATGAATTTTATATGATTTAATTAGGAATTTCAGGAGGCGATTTGCCCAATGTAGCCAGAAAACAAGCAATCCTATCCATCCCCCACCCCTTGGATTTTTATATTTTTTTCCAGTTATATGTAGAAACAATTTTAAACATTTGATTTTTTTTAAATTTTGAGTTCCAAATCCTCTCCCTTCTTCTCTTTCATTGAAAAGGCAATCAATTTGTTATAAACTATACATGTGCAGTCATGCAAAATATGTTTCCATATTAGCCATCTTTCACAAGAAAACACAGAAAAGGAGGAGGAGGAAGAGGAGGAAAAGAGGAAGTTTAAAAAATATACCTCAATCTGCATTCAGACTCCATCAGTTTGTTCTGTGGAGGTGGATAGTATGTTTCATTATAAGTCCTTCAAAATTGTCTTGGATCATTGTATTGCTGAGAATAGCTAAGTCATTCACACTTAATCATTGTATAATATTGCTGTTACTGTGTACAATGTTTTCTCTTACTTCATTCTTCATCAGTTTATATAACTCTTCCCGGGTTTTTTCTGAAACCATTCCCCTCATTATATCTTTATAGCATAATAATATTTCATAACATCATATACTGCAACTTTTTCAGCCATTCCCTAATTGATGAGCATAATCCTCAATTTCCAATTCTTTGCCACTATAAAAAGAACTACTATCAATATTTTTGGTCAAATAGATCCTTTTCCTTTTTTACGTTTTTGGGATGGAGGACTAGTAGTGATATTGTTGGGTCAGAGGATATGTAGAGTTTGATAGCCCAGGGGGCATAGTTCCAAATTGCTCTCCAGAATGGTTGGATCCATTCACAATTCTACCAACAACGCATTTTTTGTCGTTTTTGGTTTAGTCATTTTTCAGTCACATCTCATGGCCCATCCATGAACAATTAATATTTCTCCAATGGTTTATATCTGACTTTATTTTTGTGAAAATTGTTTTGTAATTGTGTTCATATAGTTTCTGAGTTTGTCTTAGCAGACAAAATCCCATGCATTTTATTTTAAGTAGAATTTCAATTTCTATCTCTTGGTGCTGGACTTCATTGGTAAAAGTAGAAATGCTGATGATTTATGCAGGTTTATTTAATAATCTATAACTTTTCTGAAGTTGTTAATTATTTCAACTAGTTTTTTGGTTGATTCTCTAGGATTCTCTAAGTATACCAACACATCATCTGCAAAGGTGGTAGGTTTTGTTTCTTCATTACATGTTCTAATTCTTTCAATTTCTTTTTTGTTCTCTTATTACTATAGCTAGCATTTCTAGTACAATATTGAGTGATAGTGGTGATAAAGGACATCCTTCCTTCACCCTTGATCTTGTTTGAAAAGCTTCTGGCTTATCTCTATTACAGATAATGCTTGCTAATGGTTTTAAATAGAAGATACTTATGTTAAGAAAGGCTTCATTTATTCTTATGCTTTCCAGTGTTTTTAATAAGAATGAGTATTGTGTTTTGTCAAAAGTTTTTTTCTGCATCTACTGAAATAATGATACAATTTCAGTTGGTTTTATTGATATGGTCAATGATGCTGATAGTTTTCTTAATATTGAACCAGCCCTGCATTCCTGCTATAAATCCCACCTGGTCATAGCATATGATCTTCATGATATATTGCTGCAATCTCCTTGCTAGTATTTTATTTAAAATGTTTGTATTAATATACATTAGGGAAATTGGTCTATAGTTTTCTTTCTCTTTCTTTACCTGGTTTAGGTATCAGCACCACATCTGTGTCATAATAGGAATTGGTAGGACTCTTTTGCCTATTTTTCCAAATAGTTTATATAGTATTGGAATTATTTTTTCTCTAAATGTTTGATTCACTTGTGAATCCATCTAGCCCTGGGGATTTTTTTCTCTAGGGAGCTCCTCCATGGCTTCTTTAAATTCTTTTCCTACGATAGGGTTATTTAAGTATTCCATTTTCTCTTCTGTTAATCTGGGTAATTTATATTTTTGTAAATATTCACCCATTCCACTTAGATTGTCAGATTTATTGGCATACCTTTGGGAAAATAGCTCTTAATAATTGCTTTAACTTCCTTTTCATTAGTGTTGAATTCATTCCCACCTCATAACCTTTGAAGCAGACCCATGGTAATTCACCTTTCTAGTAATAGCAGTTGGGATTCTCTGAAAACACACAACAGTTACTGACTTATCCAGTAAAGAAAATATTTGGAGTTCCCCAACCCCTGCCCTCAGAGTCCCTCCAGTTGACATTTGGATGCCCCAAATGGGAGCACAGTGGTTTAGGATGTAGTTACAGGGGCTATTTTCTTTGACCAACTGATTTCATCTAAAGTGAACTCAGCAAAAATGCTCATGTAGAGCTCTAGGTCAGGCTACAATTCTGCTATATCCTTTTTCTGATTTTCCTAGTTGGAGAAATTTTCACAGCTTCAGATGATTAATTAAAGTCCCTTTGTCCATCATATTTTTAGATTGCAGAAGCACAGTAGTTACTCTATAACCATAGATCTTGATTGGGTTTATTAGTATTGTCCCTAGGTTGCATTTTCAGTGTTTTCTTTCATTCCTGTTGCAGTGGATAGAATGCTGGACTTGGAATCATGAGAGAAATGGGTTCAAATCCTACTTCCAATACTTACTGCTTGTGTTACCATGGATAATTCACTTAACCCTTTTAATCCCCACTTACCTCATATGTAAAATGGGGGCAATAATACCTATTGTACTTCGCAGAGTTGGAGAGATGATTAAATGATAAATGTATGCAACGTGTGTGTAAACCAAGACAGCACTGCAAAATGTCAACCACTACCCATAAATCATACACTAATCTCTTTTTAGTTCACAAGAATAGATTCAGAAATTAATATTAGCATTTAAAACTTATACATATTACATGAGTTCAGGTCAATTCAATGAGAAAATTAAACTCTATTTAACCATTATGTCGTGTGTCTATTAGGAGTCCTAACTAGGGTGGGGCAATCTTGGTTTTTTCCATAAGTTGCCAAAGTTTAGGGGATATTAACCTCACTTGTAGTCTTTCAAATAACTGAATTGGATATATAACAAGATAAATTAGTTCATATATGTATGTATTATATATGTATGTATGTATGTATGTGTATATTCAAAAACTATCGGATTATTTCACTCCCTCCCCATGAGAGCTCCTCCACACCACTCTTCACTGAAATAGAAAGAATAACAATGTGGCATCTCAGAAAGAACTTTGGCTCTGAAGTCAAAGGCCTTGGGTTCAAACTGTACCTCTGACACTCTGTGACCTTGGGCAAGTCACCTATTTCCTTAGGCTTTAGTTTTCTCATCTGTAAAATGGGGGTTGAGGGAACTGGATGAGCTCTTAGGTCCCTCACATATATGGGACCTAACCTTGTTCATTACCTAGGGGTAGCCTCTCCAACACCATCTGGAGGTTTACAGTTCAGTGTCTGAGGTCTTTGTCTCCCTTGCTGTAGGGTGGTGTTCCAGGAGATCTCTTCCAAGGAGCCTTGTGCCTTGAGTGCCAAGTCTTGTCTTGGGTACCTTATCTCAGAGAGTTGATTTGAGGTCTCTTTTTGTGTTTCTTGCTCAGACCAAAGCAATCCTAGTACCATTTCTTCTGACAATATGCTAAGCATGGTGAATGATGCAAGAAAACTATATGACGCAGAGACCACAATGAAGGCTCTTATAATCTCATCAGGAAGACAAGACAGACTCATGGAAAATAACTAAGTAAACAATATTTCAGCATATAATCAGGTGGCTAGATGATCAGTCCAGGAAATGTTATATGGTAAGAAAAAGGTCAGGGTGAACCTGGAAGTGAATAAATACCCATAGGAGAGACAAGATGGGATTGAGCCTTGAAGGATGGGTTGATTGCAGATCTTTGGAGAGGAAAAAGGAAGGACTTCCATGGGAGGGAAATACAGGAACAAAGGGTGGGTGTTGAGAAGACATGGCTCCAAACAGGCTGCTCTTGTCAAGGAGCAGTTAGCAGAGTTTGCTTGACTCAGTTAAAGTTGTTTTTGCCTTGGTCTCATTCATGAGCCAGGATTCTGAGGATGGTGGAGAGGCTTGCCTGGCTGCAATAGGGGTGTGAAGAGAGGCAACTAGACGGGTGGAAGGGAAGAAAAGATTGAAAAGATAGGGCACAATTCTATGGAATACATACTAGCAGACACCATAGTAATTAGGATCATAAATCTAGAGCTGAAAGGAACTCAGAGGCTATCCAATCTAATTCCTTCATTTTACAAATAAGGAAACTGAAGCCCCGAGGATTTAAGTGACTTTTGACTTTCCCAAGACTACACAGGCATTAAGAGTTAAAGGTGACATTTGAACCCAAACCTTCTGACTCTAGAGCTGACATTCTCTGCTCTGTGCTAATTCTAGTTTTAATTCAGTTTTCCCACTTTGAGCTGCTAAAAACAGCTCTGGAACCCCATTCCCAGTCCCTTCTTCCCTTTGCTCTTCCCCTTTACCCATTATCAAATAAGGTAACATGTCAAAAGCACTATGTGGCAGGGTGGTGGCACATTCCTGTCGTCCCTACTGCTAGAGAAGCTAAGAGTAGTGGATTGCCTGCATTTAGGAGTTCTGAGCAGCAGCCATGCCAAAGCTGACCAGGTGCCTGCACTAAGCCTAATACCAATATGGAAGGCTCCCAGGAATGGGTGGAAGGGCACCAGTAAGTGGCCTAAGGAAAGGCGAACCAGCCCAGGTCCAAAAAATGGAGCTAGTAAAAGCTTCTGTGCCAGTCAATAGAGTAAAAGGGCCTATGAGTGGTCACCACACTTCCAATCTGGGTAAGATAGGGAGACACAGTCTCAAACAACAACAAAAGTGATCATCATAAAATGTTCATTAACCATAAAATGCTATGGAAATATAAATTAGCATCATTGCTCTAATTGTGATTGTATCATTGAAAGGTCCCAGAAGATGGGTAATTACCTTCCTTGGAATCTCTATAATGCATCTGCTCTGACATTTTGAAAGAAAAGACAGTGGAGAAAATCTTAGAGGAATAAAAGTCTATAAGAAAAAACTGGAGGACCATGGAGGTCACCAATTTAAAGATAAAAAAAAAAACCTCTGAGATCATCTGAAACCCTCCCTTTACAGATGAGGAAACTGAGACATGGAGAAGGGAATTGACTTACCTAAGATCACACAGCTCATAAGTGGCAGAATGAGCCCTTGAATGTTCGCCCTCTGCCTCCTAATCGAGGGTGCATTCCATCACATGTGAATGAATCAGCCCTTTTCTTATGGAGACCAACTGGAGAAAGTGTGAGTATCTACCATGAAGAGAAAATGTGTTAGCTTTCTTCAAGTGTTTGAAAACCTGTCAGATGAGGGAGGGATTAGAATTGCTCAGTCTGGTCCAAGCAGGCAGAACCAGGAACTGGATGTTATAAAGAGACAGCTTTAGGCTTGAGATAAGGGGAAAACAACTTCCTGATCATTTTTGAAAGGGAAGTGGGACCAGAACTGTGGTGTCATTGGTTTGCAATCTCTTTACTTGGGGATCTGCAGGCTTGTTTCTAAAATAGTTTGATCACTATATTTCAATAAATTGGTTTCCTTTGAAATCCTCCATATTTTATTTTATGCACTCAAGGATATTATTCTGAGAAGGGATCCATAGTTTTCACCAGACTGCCTTCCAAAGGGCATACACATACGCACACACACATACACAGACATGTACACACATGCATGCACTCACACACACACACACACACACACACACATGCACAGTTAAAATCTCATAGTTAGGGAAATCTCAATGAGTAAACTGCCTTCGGCCAGGCAGAGCACTAGCTACTCTGCAATTTACAGTCTAAGAGAATAGTCTGGGGCCATTGAAAGCTTCAAGGACTTTCTCAGAGTTACACATCCAATATGCATCAGAGGTAAGATCTGAACCCAGAGCTTCTTCACTCTAAGGGCAATGCTCTGTCCACCACACCACACTGCCTTCCTCCAAAAATGGAGTGGATATTTCAGCAAGTGATTAGTTTCCCCTCATGCAAAGTAGATTCTCGTTTAGCTAGACTGGGTGGTTGCTGAGATCCTTCCCAGCTCTGAGCTTCTGAGAGATGCCATACCCGGCTTCTTAGCCAACACTTATTAAATGAGTGAGTTCTGTGATTCCACAGAATTATTGCAAATTGCAAACTAATGGGGCCCATAGTAATTGGTTTTGCTCTCAATTATGAAACACACAGGCACACATAAACCAGGCAGTTTAATCTCCTGTGGAACCCAGGTGAATGACCTTTTTAACTGGAGACACTTCAGTCTTGAATAATGAGTCCTGATGCGAGTCCAGATTTTTAAAAATGGTAAATTCCTTTATGTGCCTCACATCTTTTAGAAATAGGGAAAAGAGTAATTGCTCTGAAGTCAGAGGACTTAGATTCCAGTCTTGTTTTAAATGTTTGCCACTTCTGTGACCTGAACAAGTCAATCAATTTTCCTGGACCTCAGTTTCTTCATCTGTAAAATAATGGTTTTGAACTGATTGGCCTCGAAGGTCTCTCTTGGCTCTAGATCTATGATCTTATGATTTAACTTATACAATGAAGGAGTTAGATTGAATGATCTCCGAATTGCTTTCTAGATCTAGAGTTATGATCTTATATATGACCTCAGTCAAGTCATTTAACTTAGCCTGGCTTCAGTTTCCTCATCAACAAAATGAAAGGGTTGGACTGGAGGTCTCTTCTGCCTCTAGATTTGCAATCCTGTGCTTGTGGGGCTCAGGAAGGCTGCTTGAGACACATGAACTGGATTTCCCATCTCCATCAGGGCCAATCATGAAGCCAAGGTTGTAGAAACAGCTTTTCCTGGTCAACGTCTCATGGAACAAAGGTGATCTTGTAACCTGGGCTGTTTAAAGATGACAATGGGGAGCAATCTATTCATTTTGATGGGGTAAAAGCAGGAACAGATTATAAAAATACTCCTATTCCAAATGGAAGCTACATCTGGCAGAAGTGGGTATGTTTATTATGGGGAAATTTCCAGAGACAGAACAAATCCCAGCAGGTTTCTCTGCAGAAGAAAGTTAATTCTGAAAAACTTCTAAAGAAGGGGTGACAGTCTCATTGAGTTAAGCAAGTCAGAAAAGTAGGACTTGGGGCTGCTAGGTGGAGCAGTGGATAGAACACCGGCTCTGGAGTCAGGAGGACCTGAGTTCCAATCTGACCTCAGACACATAACACTCAATAGCTGTGTGACCCTGGGCGAGTCACTTAATCCCATTGCCTATCCAAAAAAAGAAAAGAAAAGAGAAAAGAAAAGAAAAGAAAAGAAAAGAAAAGAAAAGAAAAGAAAAAAAGAAAAGAAAAGAAAAGAAAAGAAAAGAAAAGAAAAGAAAAAGAAAAGAAAGGAAATGAAAAAAGAAAAGAAAAGAAAAGAAAAGAAAAGAAAAGAAAAGAAAAGAAAAGAAAAGAAAAGAAAAGAAAAGAATAGAAAAGAAAGGGAAATGAAAAAAGAAAAGAAAAGAAAAGAAAAGAAAAGAAAAGAAAAGAAAAGAAAAGAAAAGAAAAGAAAAGAAAAGAAAAGAAAAGAAAAGAAAAGAAAAGAAAAGAAAAGAAAAGAAAAGAAAAGAAAAGTAGGACTTCCTGGGTCACTAATCCAGTAGGAAAAAGACAAAAGATGTTAGCACACCATTTCTCCTGAAATGTCCTTAATTCATAGGTTAAGAGATTTAGAGCTAAAAGAATTCTGAGAAGTCATCTAGTCCAACTGCTTCATTTTGCAAATGAGGAAACTGAGGCCAAGAGTGGTTAAGCCAAATTAGCCTTCTCTTTGTTCCTCCCAAATGACAATCCATTACTTGTCTTTACACTGGACATCCACCATGCATGCAATGTTCTTCCTCCACCTCATAGAAGCAAAGGAGACTGGGAGCAAGCAGTCAGGTAGGAGGAGAATCTGAAGCAAACCTATGGAGAAGAGCAGTGCAGTGATTGGCCCAGGGTCAGGAAGCCAATAGGGGGCATCTCTATCCATTATACCAGAGGTGTCAAACACAAGGCTGATAGTACTTGAGAAAGCTGCCCAAACCAGATTAAAATGTAAATAGGAAATATTTAACAGGATAAATAAAAATAAAATAAAGCCTAGGTGATGTTCATATGTGGTTTTCAAAGCCAATATGTGGCCCGCAGGGATTCTTATGCAGTTTAACGGCTCCCATTTTTATTTGAGGTTGACACCACTGCATTATACTACCTTGCTATTGTTCAGTTGTTTCAGTCACATCCTACTCTTCATGACCCATTTGGCTTTGTTTGTTTGTTTTTTGTCAAAGATCCTGGAGTGGTTTGCCATTTCCTTCTCCAGTTCATTTTACAGATGAGGAAACTGAGGTAAAAAAAGGGTAAGTGATTTGCCCACACAGCTAGTAAGTGTCTGAGGCCAGATTTGAACTCAGGAAGATGAGTCTTCCTGACTTCAGACCTGGCACTCTATCCACTATACCAACTAAAGTCTGGAAGATCTGGGTTTAAATCCAGCCTCAGACGTTTACTAGCTGTGTGACCCTGGGCATGTCACTTAATCCTGTTTGCCTCAGTTTCCTCATCTGTCAAATGAGCTGGAGAAGGAAATGGCAAAGCACTCCAGCATCTTTGATAAGAAAACCTGAAATGGGGTCCCTGAAAGTCAGACATGACTGAAACAACCAAAGAGCAACAGACCCAAAGAGGCAAGAATGAATCCACCATTTCTTAGAAAGTTGGAAATCTTCAAAAGTAACAGAGAAGAAAGACAATGAACCTTTGGAACTAGGGAAGAGGGTTCCGACTCTCCACAAAGAGTAGGACTAGACCCTTGAACAGGGAAGAGCCTTTCCCAGTCTGAGAAATGATGAGGTTATAAAACAGAACTCAAGTTTTGGCAAGAGAAAGACTTTGAACTAAATTCTAGTAACTGCCAACATTAAGGGTTGAAAGCACTTTACAAATATATCATTTGATCCTCATAAGGACCTTGGGAGATAGATATTATTATTATCTCCATTTTACAGATGAGAAAACTGATACGAGAGAAATTAAGTGATTTATCCAGGGTCACACAGCTAGTTAAATATCTGGGACATGGCTTGAACTAAAGTTTTCCTGACTCCAGGTCCAATGCTCAGTCCACTGTGTCACCCAGCTCCATGAAACTACATAAAGAGAGAGGAGAAATACCATATAATGATAAGCCAATCCATACACCATGAAGAATAACTAAGAGGCCTATCCGTGGAGAATCCCAGTAATAATAAGGTAGCACTTCATAAATGTTAGCTCATTGGATCCTCACAACAAGCCTGGGAGCTAGGTGCTATCACTGCCCCACTTTACAGATGAGGAAACTGAGACCAACAGGGTTAAGAGGCTTGCCTGGGTCACCCAGCAACTAAGGGCATGAGGCAAGATTTGTGTTCTGGTCTTCCCTACTCTAAACCCAGCTGCCTCACATTTATAATCTACAGTAATTCAGAGGAGACAATGTACAGAGAGAGGGACAATATTAAAACTGACGTCTTCATGTCTCTACACAAATATGTGGGTTGTAAAATGACAAATAATAACAGGCTGTTGCTCATGCTTGGAATGCGCTCCCTCCTTATCTCTGACTCTCAGAGGGCAAGTTTACTTAGAAACTCAGCTCAGCTCACATCCTTCATGAAGCCCTTCCTGATACATCCAGCTGCCAGTGCCCCCTCCCAATTATCCAAGATTTAGGTACTTTTTTAAAAAAATATATTTCTTGCATGTATTTTTTAATGTATGTTGTCTCCTTGAGGGAACACATCTCATGAGAGCAGAGGTTGTTTCTTTTTTGTCTTCATATCCTGGTACCTACCAAGGTGCTTAGCACAAAATGGGAGTCATAAATATCTGATAATTGATTGATTTAAAAAGTAACTCGGTGCCAGGTTGTGGAAAGCCTTGGATTCTAGACATTGGCAATTGATTGAGTCACAACAGATATGGGGGGGGGGCAGAGTGGGTTTTAAAGAATTTAGAGAAAGAATTCAGAAGGAAGGAAGGTAGGAAGAAAGGAAGGAAGGAAGGAAGGGAGGGAGGGAGGAAGGAAGGGAGGAAGGAAGAAGGAAGGAAGGAAGGAAGGAAGGAGGAAGGAAGGAAGGAAGGAAGGAAGGAAGAAGGAAGGAAGAAGGAAGGAAGGAAGGAAGGAAGGAGGAGGGAGGGAGGAGGGAAGGAAGGAAGGAAGGAAGGAAGGAAGGAAGGAAGGAAGGAAGGAAGGAAGGAAGGAAGGAAGGAAGGAAGGAGGGAAGGAAGGAAGGAAGGAAGGAGAGGGAGAGGAGGAAGGGAGGGAGGAGGGAGGGAGGGAGGGAAGGAGGGAGGGAGGAAGGGAGGAAGAGAGGAAGGGAGGAAGGGAGGAAGGAAGGAAGGAAGGAAGGAAGGAAAAGGAAGGAAGGAAGGTGATTAACAAGGAATTGAGGCCCAAAGAAAGTGAGGAGATAGGAAGATGGCACTGAGCTGATTTCCATGAATTAAAATCACCAGGTGCAGGCAAACTGTATTGGCCGGCAGGTATGATTGTGGCATTGTTGTCCATAGTCTCTGAAGAAATATGAAGACTGGGAGAGATATCCCAGTAACAAAGCTGAGCTGATGTTATCTTGATTTTCAGAGAGAAGAATGGTGCGACAAATTCTTTGGGAAAATTCAGGAACATAGCAGACCCTTTAAAATGTAGATTGATTGTAAGTACTTAGAAAGAGAAAGATTATCACAGAGCCAGAATGGCTTCATAAAGGTCATACCAGACTAATGTCATTTCCTTATGTGACAAATGGACAAGGAAAATGAGAAAGATCTAATTTCCCCAACTTTCTGCCAGGCATGTGACAGTCACTCATTCACTCACAATGGCTTTTCTTGGGGAAGAGAGGACAAAATGAGGGGCCCTTGGATGGATCCCAGGGTGGTTGAATGAGGAAGCTTTATCAGTTGTTTACACCTCACTGGGAATGAGTACCTTAGATCCTTCCCCAAGAATAATTTAGCTTTTGATCAGCTGGGAAAGGGCAGAAAATGCAACTGCACTAGGTGATAGAGACACCAAAGAGAAAATTATAAAACTTGAGAATCTGGAGGAATAAATGACAAAATATGCCTCCTTGTCAACAAACGTAATGAAACAGATACCGGCTCTGGAGCCTGAGACCTCATTTCAAATCCTGCCTCTGATATTTAGCTGGGATGTAACCTTGGGTAAGTCCTTGAACCTCTCATGGCTCTGGTTTCCCATTTGTGAGATGAGGGAACAGGACCAAATGGCCTTCAAGATCCTTTCCAGCTCTGATTCTTCTCTCCTTCACTAGTCTTAATAATGCCAACACCCATCAGGAATCCATAGTATTCAGTGGGACAGTAAAGCCCCCCATTTGTGGAAGAATCCAACTCAGTAACTCTGTTTACAAAGTTTCAGCAATAACTGAAAGATTATGATAATTAAAGGGCACCAGCATGCTTCACTGGATAATAAATCACCAACAAGTGGAATACAATAGGCGTGGTAATTTCGAAAAAGAGTTTAGGGAATATTCATTTTGCACTCACCATTAGAAAGTAGCTGAACACTCATAATGAGCATCCTCCTATTCTAACAAAGGGATTGATTGCATTTATTTGAAAATTGGCACACCTACCATGGATCAGGGAGCCCATTAAAGAGCATTAATGGGCTTGAATTTGGATGAATAAACACTGGACAAAACACAAAGGATGGTGCCTATCTACAGAATATTCTGGCATTCCATTTCAAGCTACTGTTTTCAGAGGTCACAAAAGGGCCTGAACATTCTTAATCAAGACTTATTAATGGCCACTAATTCCAGAAAACTAATGACTATGGTGAATTCGATCCAATAAACACATATTGAGTGACTAGTATATGTGTGTGTGTGCACGCCACTTGTGTGGACTAGACTTGGGTAGAAGGGATGTACCAGGACATACCAGGTCCTGGCACAGTGTCACATAGCAAGCATGTAATCAATCAATCAATAAACGGTTAGTAAACCCCTTTTATGTGCCAAGGGGCAGCTATGTGCTCAGTGGATAGAGTACTGGGCCTGGAGTTAGGGAGACTCATCTTCCTGAGTTCAAATCCAGCCTCAGACACATTAGCTGTATGACCCTGGGCAAGTCACTTAACCCTGTTTACCTCCATTTCCTCATCTTAAAATGAGCTGGAGAAGGAAAGGGCAAACCACTCCAGTATCTTTACCAAGAAAACCCAAAATAGGGCCACAAAGGGTAGGACCCAACTGAAAATGACTGAACTACAACAACAGCACATGCCAGGCCATGGGCATAGTGTTTACCACGGTGCCTGTCACATAGCAAGCACGTAATCAATCGATCAATCAGTAAACATCTACTAAGCACCTACTATGTGCCAGGCACTGTGCTAAGCATTAGGGTTACAAAAAGGCAAAAGACAGTCCCTCCCCTCAAGGAACTTACAGGGTAATGGAGGAGTTAACATGCAAACAAATATATATAAAGCAAGCCATATACAGGATCAATAGGAAATAATGAACAGAGGGAAGGCACTGGACTCTTGTTGACTGCCTGACTCCACTAAGCAACAGGTACCCAAGGAGTTTATCTCCCAATGGGGGACTTGTATTTGAATATTACCTGGGATGCTTCCTTGCTATCCCTAGGTCCCATCAGAGCTCAGATCAAGGATGTGAATTCTGCTGCTTGAGGCCTTTCTGACCCCCAACCCCAACCCCAGGATTAGCACTTCCTTCCATCAAATGACCTTGCGTTTAGTTTGCATTCAGCAGAAAATGTCAGTTTTTTGAGGGTCAACATGTGGCTTCATTCATGTCTTTGTTTCCCCCATCAGTACCCAACACGGTGCCTGACACATTAATAAATGCCTGTTGATTTCCTGAGTGACACATACTCATATGCAGATATGTTGTCTCTCTCAAATAGAAGATAAGTTCCTTAAGGACAGGGACTATTTCCTGGGGAAATAAGAATTGGGGGAAATAACTGGGGGGAAATAAAATACTAAATAAATAATTTTTAAAAATAAACAAATAGATCCCTTTGTAACCTGACCCCTCCTACTTTTTCAATCTTCTTACACCTTCCTCACTCCCACGTGGCCTGCAATCTGATGCCAATGAATGGCTTTGTTGTTCTTCACATTCAACATTCCATCTCCTGACCCTGGGCATTTTCACCAGCTTCCCCCCCTGCCCAGAATCTCTTCCTTCTGACCTCCACCTCGTGGCTTCCCTAAATTCCTTCAAGCCCTGGCTAAAATCCAGCCTTGTGCCAGAAGCCTTTCCAAGTCTCCTTTATTAATGCCGGTGCCTTCCCTCCATAATTATCTCCAATTTGTGATATGTATTACACAACACACACACACACACACACACACACACACATATCTTCTTTATACATAAAATTGCTAGCATTTACATATCCCTTTATGGTGTGCAAAAAAAAATTTATAGATGTTATCATATGTTCTCCTTATAACAACCCTAGGAGATATTTTTGTTATCCAAATTTTACAGATGAGGAAAGTGAGGCAAATAGAGGTTAAGTGTCTTGCCCAAGGTCAAATAGCTAGTAAGCATCTGGGTCTGGATTCAAACTCATGTCTCTCTGACCTCAGGCTCAATGTTCTATTCTCTACCTAAATGCCTCAACAAAGTTACAGACAGTTGTTCGCATATCTTCTCCCCCTGTAAGCCTTTGAGCTCCTTGAGAGTAGGGACTATTTTTTGTCTTTCTTTGTATTCCCATAAATTACTGATTCATACATGTATGCATGCATTCATAGTGCCTGGCACACCGTAGGTGCTTAATAAATGTTTGCTAATTTGAGGAGACTTGAATTATTGGTTAAGTGATGTCAGCTATTATAATTGTTATCACTGCATCATATTAAAAACAGTTCTGGGCTTAATGAAATACTGTCTTGATTCAATTATGTTTTCAAGTCCTTATATGATTTGACAACTCTGCATCTCCTAGAGAGAGGGTAACTAACGTCAGATTTTACTCCGTTTCCATCTTAATTTGGTAGATGATGTCTTGGAATGGGTTCCACTATTCCAACTCCATCAATTTGCATATGGTAAGACTGAGGCCCAGAGACATAAGCAATTCCCTAAAGTCACACAGGGAAGGTAGAGTAGAGGTTGGAACTCAGTTCCCCAGGTCCAAAATTCAATACATTTGCCAGTGAGCCAGCTGTCTCTTAATCCATGAATTTCATTATCTCAATGATGTTTATGCAAACATTGAACCAAAGCTACTGCTCATTACCCTGGGCTAAATTCAATGTTTTCTTTTTTTTTCTTAGGCAGGGGAATCTGGAGTCCCAAATGAAATATAGTCACAGATCTTGCCTTCCAATTCATCTGGACATTTTCATGTCCTCTGCTTAATCAGCTACTTCCTTGACAGAAATGCATTTGCTGCTCACCCTAACTTAGCATTAGCTGAAAGGGAGAGGCCTTCTAAGCCAAAACAATTAACTCTGTGCCTCAGGATGGTGCCAATCAGCAAGTCTATAGGTGAATTCCTGCCCAAGTTCAGATTTTTGTTATTCTATCTTAACCAGTAGAGAGCAAGATAGGAGACCAAGGCTGATGTAGAGGGGAGAGGGACAGAATGGAGATTCAGACCCTGGGTGAGAAAATTTCATTATATTATTGGACGCACTGTTAGCTCTGAGAACATGCAACACGCTTGTGCTAAAATGGAAATGCAGAACCTTATCTCTCTCTGGGCCAATTATAGGGCAGCTGCAGCGGATCCAGAAGGGAACTTGGCTAACCCCAGGCTGCCAGGAAGGGATGCTGAGACTTGGCTCCTCGCAAACTATCCATTTCTCCATTGCTTTCTGTCCCCTCCTTCCAGGGTGTAATATTGACCTTGATCTGGATAGATCTATGCTGCAGGGCAGTTTGGTAAACCGCATGTTGGACCTGGAAGTAGGAAAACTTGGATTCAAATCCTACCCCAGACACTTCCAGTATGCCCATGGGCAAATCTTTTAACTTTTCTCAGGCTGTTTTCTCATCTGTAAAATGGGAATGTTAATAATATTATGAGGATAAAATGAGATAATATTTGTAAAGCACACTGCAAATCTTAAAGTACTCTATACATGCTAGCCAAAAAAAGAAATTATTTGAGGCTTGCCATATTGGTTTTAATCTGGGTAGCTTTCTTCTACCTCAAAGATACCTGGCTTGTACAAAGCTTGAATGTGACCTATAATCATTTTCTTAGGAAAAATCTCAGAATTTGGAAAGAACATGGAAATTATCTGATCCAAGCTGGGGCTGACCAAGAATCTTTTTTGCACTATACTCAACAAATGCTTTTCCAGTCTTGCTTGAAGGCCTCCAGTCAGGAAGAACACACTGCCTCCCAAGACAACACATTTCAGTTTTGGACAGCTCCAGTTTTTGTGAAATCCTTTCCTCTTTAGCAAACCTAAATTTAACTCTTGGCAACTTTTATAAGACCACCATGGCATAGCGTTAGACCTAGAAAGGACCTCTGATTCCATCTGATCCAACATTCTCATCTTATAAATGAATTTACCATATTTACCCAATAGATAATGATGATAATGAGGAAGATGGAAAGAGTAATGATAAATATAAGTAAAATATCTCAGTTGAGGTCTTCAAGCAAAGGAGAGATAATCCCTTATTAGGTATATCATAGTGGTGAATTTTTTTCAGGCATAAGCTAACCAGACAGTCAATGAGATCCCTTCCAACTCTGAAGTTCTGATTTTCTTTTTACTTGAAAGAAATATAAAAAAGTACTGCCACAATTGCTAAATATATTTTTATAGATCTTAATTTAGAGCTAGAATTTCAGAGGCCATCAGGTCTAGTACTATTATTTTACAAATGACCTTTCCTAGGTCTTCTTTGCTATATAAACCGTGTATGTCACAACCTCTAACTCTGGAAGTCTCCCAAGGTTCTTCACTGTTTTCTTCTCTCCATCTTTCTCCATACTTTTTCTATTATTGATTTCATCAAGTTCCATGGGTTCAATTATTACCTCTATTCAAATGATTCCCAGACCTATATATCCAACCCTAATCTCTCTCCTGAGCTTTAGTCCCACATCATCAAATTTCTATTGCACATTTCCAACTCGATGGCCCATAACTATCTCCACAGTCAGCTTGCCTCATATTGAGCTCGTTATTATACCCTAATAAATCCACCCTTTTTCCTGTTTCTGATGAGGGAGCTATCATTTTTCTATTCTCTCAGGATTTCAATCCCAGAATCTTTTTTGGTTCTTCCCTCTGCCTCCCCATCCGTATCTAATTGTCTGCCGAGTTATGTCATTTCTATTCCTGCTCTGTGTATGTATGTACGTGTATGTGTACACCATACGTACCTTCTTCTGTCCGCTCACTCAGCAGCTGCTCCAGTTCAGGCCCTCATAACTTCTCTCCTGGATTATTGCAATGGCCTCTTCATTGGGTTCTCAGTCTTGAAACTCTTTCCTCCCCAAGGAGAGCACTCTTAGGTGTGCTACCTATTTCTCTCCAAAATGTTCCTCAGCAAAGTCAACCCTTTTATACATCAGTAGTTTTGCCCCTCCCTGACTAGAGTAGAGTCCAGCAGGAAGTCAGATGCTCTGATTAGGGGATACCCACAAGTTCCTAACAATTTGAACTATATTAAAGTGGAAAAGCTGTCTCAGGAGGTAGAAGTTTCCTCCTTCCTTGGGTTCTCCAAGCAGAGGCTAGACAACCACTCATCAAAATGCATTCTGATTCACAAAATCACTGAATCTCACACATGAAAGGGATCTCAGCTGACATTAAGTCCAATTTATGGGTGATCAAGAATCCAGTGATTTTGTGAATCAGAATGCATTAGAAGTTCCCTAATCTTCTGAATGATTAATCTATATCCATCCCAAGATACCAGAGCTCCTAAGGGTATGTACAATCATTGACTTGAAGCATGAGTTTTCTTAGTTTTAAATGTTATTATTAAATAACTATTTAGAAACAAATTATAAACAAGATAAATAAAATATAATTAACACAAAATAAACCCCAGAATTAAGAAGGATTGGGAAAGTCTTCCTGTGGAAGGTGGGATTTTAGCTGGAACTTGAAGAAAATCAGGAAAGCCAAGAGGCAGAGATGAGGAGGAGAGCATTCCAGGCATGAGAGACTGCCAGTGAAGGACAGAGAATAATGATGGAGTTTCTTGTTCAAGGAGCCCAGAGTCCCTAGATCGCAGAGCACAGAGGTAAATCATTTTAAATGTTTTATTATTTAAATGTTTTATTAATTTTAAATGTTTTATTAATTAGTTTTCAGTGTTTTATTTCTTTTTATTTTAAATTCAGTTTAATATATTTAGGTTAAGAAAAAATCTATTTTCTCTCCCTCCCACATACCCCATTGAGAAAGGAAAAAAGTAAAACAAAACCCTTGTAACAAATAGGCATAGTCGAGCAAAACACTTTCTGTTTTTATATCAGTCTTTCCAGGTTATAGCTTTCACTCTGCCCTTATCCATGAACTGAATCTTCCCTTGTAACAAATAAAAACAGTCAGAAATAACCAATACAGAGATTGAGTCTGACAATGTGTGCAACATTCTGACCCTGTAATCCCCTAGCTCTCTGCCAAGAGTGGAAAAGTATGCAGTTTCACTGCCTGCTTTCCAGGACCATGACTGGTCATTAGAATTTTTCAGAGGGCAAGGACTAATAATAATTCAGAGTTTCTTGTTAGTGTTCTTTTCATTAACATCATTTTCATCATTGGGTATACTATTCTCCTGGTTCTGGCTTACTTTGCATGACTCTGGATCACTCAGGATCAGTTCACACAAGTCTTCCCATGCTTCTCTGAATCTGTGGGCATCTTTTTTAAGAAGGTGTTTTACCTGAATGGATGGACATTCTCTTTATGGAGTCAGAGTGGCAATATAAAATGTGTCTGCAAAGGGAACTAGTGATGCTTGTTTCAATGCCTTGGCATAACAGGAAGCAGGGCATTCCCTCCCTTTACATCTGGATGAACATGTTTTGCATAATTCCTTCAAATGGTTTTTCTTCCTGCTTTCTTGTCAGGAGAATGGAGGCAGTACCTTGGAATACTGAATGACTTTGAGCTTTCAATGAAACAGCAGAGCCACTAGAAAAGAGCTTGTCTAAGAAGGGAAGATGGCCATCCCTGGAAATGACAATGAATCCACTTAAGAAGCATCAGAAAAATCACAGGCTAAAAGAACGGAGTTTTCTTTAACCTCATCAATGCCATCATTATTGTTGTTGTTCAAGTGTTATTTTTTGCCAGTTAGAGGCATGAGAATTTACTCCTAACTCTGCCGTCTTCAGCATTCTTTTTTTATAATTAATTAATGTATTTATTTTTAGTTTTCAACATTCACTTCCGTAAGATTTTGAGTTTTGAATTTTCTCCTCCACCCTCTCCTCCCCCCAAGATGGCATGCAATCTGACATAGACTCTACTTATACATTCATATTAAACATTTTCTCATTAGTCATGATGCAAAGAAGAATTAGAACTAATGGGAGGAACCACAAGAAAGAAGAAACAAAACAAAACAAAACAAAAAAGGAGAACAAATAGTCTGCTTCCATCTGCATTCAGACTCCATAGTTCTTTCTCTGTATGTGGATAGCATTTGCCGTAGTGAGTCTTTTGGAGTCATCTTAGATCGTTGCATTGCTAAGAAGAGCTTTCAAGGTCAGTCATCACACAGTGTGGCTGTTACTATGTACAATGTTCTCCTGGTTCTACACATTTCACTCAGCACCAGTTCACATAAGTCTTTCCAGGTTTTTCTGAAGTCCACCTGCTCATCATTTCTCATAGCACAACAGTATTCCATTGCACTCATATACCACAACTTGTTCAGCCATTCCCCAATTGATGGGCATCCCCTCAATTTCTAATACTTTGCCACCACAAAAAGAGCTGCTGTAAATATTTTTGTACAGGTGGGTCCTTTTCCCATTTTCATGATCCCTTTGGGATACAGCCCTACAAGTGCTATTGCTGGGTCAAAGGGCATGCACAATTTTATGGCCTTTTGGGCATAGTTCCAAATTGCTCTCCAGAATGGGTGGATCCTTGTTGTTCCATTGTTTCAGTCATGTCTGACTCTTTATGACCCAATTTGAGGTTGTTGATTTTTTGGCAAAAATACTGGAGAAGTTTGCCATTTTTCTCTCTAATTCATTTTATAGATGGGAAAACTGAGGCAAATAGGGTTAAATGACTTGCTTAGGGTGACAAAGCTAGGAAGTGTCTGAGGCCAGCTTGAACTCATGAAGATGAGTTTTTCTGACTCCAGGTCTGGTACTAGGTGGCACTGTGCCACCTAGCTGTCCACCATCATTACGTATGGTGAAAGCATCATGGAGCAGACTAGGGAGGGCCAGCCTCACAGTCAGGAAAATCTGGACTCAAGTCTTGCCTTTTACTCATACTGGGGTTCTTAAAGTGGGGTCCGTAACCCCATGTATGCATTTCCATGGTCTGTGCATGTGGATGAGAAGAAAATGACATGTTTATTTTTACTATTTCTAACTGAAATTTGGAGTTTCCTTCAATTACTTGAAAATGGTAATCTGAGAAGAAGTCCATAGGCTGTACAAGATTGCCAAATCTTGACACATGACACAGAAAAAGTTAAGAATCCCTGCTCAAAAACTATAAGTTACAGATAAGCTGCCAAACTGCATCAGTGGAGAGAGTTTACATTCTGAAAGTTCCCTCATACAACTGGAATCACAGAGATAAACAAATATAAATTATTGGGTGGGAGGGTGTTTCCTTTTTCATGGGAAAAGAGGCAAACAGTCCAGGAATTCTAATAACAAAAATGTAAATCAAGATGTATGCAAGCAATGAGCAAGACATTTGACCTCTGCTTGCCTCAGTTTTCCCATCTGTAAGACTGAGATGATACTATTTTCACTTTCAACCTCATGAGGTCATATCGTTGGAAGCTGAAAATGTTGAAGCTGTAAATATCTTTAGAAGCTATCACCACAGATAATAATAATAATAATAATAATGATAATAATAATAATAATAATAATATCAAGCATGTATATAGTGATTTAAGGTTTTCAAAGCACTTTATAAATACTATCTCATTTTATCCTCACAACAACCCCAGGAGGTAGATGCTATTATTTTCTCCATTTTTACAGATAAGAAAACTGAGACAAAGAGAGGTCAAATGACTTGCCCATGGTCAGTTAGTCAGTAATCACTTGTCAAGTGCCTACTATATTCCAGGCATTGAAGTAAGCACTGGGGATGCAAAGAAAGCCAAAAGATAGTTCTGAAGGAGCTCACAATCTATGTGGGAGATGACACACAAATAACTATAGAATACATACAATATGCACAAAAAAGCTATATACAAACAAGTTATAAACACGATAAATAAAATGTCATTAACAGGCAGAAAGTGCAAGAATTAAAAGGGATTGGGAAAGGCTTCCTGTAAAAGGTGGTATTTGAAGCCAGAGAAACAGGAGATGGAGATAAGAAGGGAGAGCGTTCCAGGCAGAGGAGATTGCCAGTGATGTCCAGAGTCTAGAGATGGGGCATCTCTTTCAAGAAGGCCAGTGTTACTAGATCACAGGGCACGTGGTAAGGAGGCACAGAGTATAAGGTGTAAAATAATGGAAAGATCAGATTTCAGGGGTGGGGAATCTGCAGTCTTGAGGCCAAATGTAGCCCTCTAGGTCCTCAAGTATGGCCCTTTGACTATTTGGATTCAGTCAGAGAGCCCCACTTGAGGATCTAGAGGGTCACATGTGGCCTGGAGGCTACAGGTTTCTGACCCATGGACCAGGTTATGTAGGGTTTTGAATGACAGAGGACTTTATATTTTACCTTAGATGTGATAGGAAGCCCCTGGCATTAGTTGTGTAGGAGGAGGACATAGTCCAACCAGCACTTTGGGAAAGTGATTTTGGTGGCTAAATGCAGGATGGAGTGGGGAGAGACTTGAAGCACCAGCAAGCCATTGCAGTTGTCCAGACACAAGGTGATAAGAGCCTGCACTAAAATGGCAACCATGTCAGAGGAGAGAAGGAGGCACGTTCGAAAGAGGGTGCGATAGTGAAATTAACAGGCCCTGGCAACAATGTGCTATGGAGGAATGAGAAAGAGTGAGGAGTTGAGGCTAACTCCTAGGTTGTAAGCCTAGGGGACTGGGGGATGGTGGTACCCTCAATAGTAATAGGGAAGGTTGGAAGGGGGGAGGATTTAGAGAGAAAGATATTGAGTTCAGTTTGAGATGTTTTGAATTTAAGACGTCTACAGCAACAGTGTCAAACTCAAATAGAAACAGGGAGCATTGGCACATATGGAAGGATGCTTGTAGGCAGAAGAGATACGAGACAGGAGGTATCAGTGATGGGTGGATCTAGTGAGGATTTCTTTGAAGATAGGGGAAACAAGGGCATGTTTGTAGGCAGTAGGGAAGCAGCCAGTGGATAGGAAGAGACTGAAGCTAGGTGAAAGAGTAGGGATGAAGTAAATGTCTGAGGTCAGACTTGAACTCAGGACTTCCTGCCACTTAGCTGTCTGACAAGATGGCACCCGTGCCCCAGACCAAACCCTATTCTTGGAATGTACTCCCTCCTCATCTCTACCATCCAGAGAACTTATCTTCCACATCAGTGTGGCCCAGTGGAAGGAGGGCTGACCTGGAAATCTGGAAGACCTGACTTTGTATCTCTCCTCAGCCACTGGCTAACTTTTTGACCCAGGCAAGTCATTTAACATCTCTGTGAGCCTCAGTTTCTTTATCTAGATATAAAAGGCAATAATAATAATATTAATAATAATAATACCTACCTCATTGGGCAGTTGTGAGGATCAAGATAATAGAGAGGTGTAAAATGCTTTGAAAATCTTAGAGGACAATATTAATGCTAGTTGTTATTATTGGTGTTGTTGCAACATTTTGGACCACGACTCCACTGTGCCAAGACTAAAGACTCCCTTGCAGGTCAGGCTCCCTCCTTCTCCGGGACAGATAACTGAGCTGCCCCTGATGGAGGTCCTAAGTTACATTACTAACCTCCTTGCACTCTGTTTTTCTCCCTGTTGTGGGGTTTGTACAGACATATTTACACAAATGACTTTAGCAGGTCAACCTGGAATTTACATCAGGCCTCTAATGAATTGGTTTTGGCCACTGAAATGCTTCTGCTAAAGCTATTCACATACACAATAGATCTTTACTCAAGTGTGTTACCATAAAAACCTTATACTTTTTAGATGATTTTTTTTCACTGAGCCATTTGGAATCAAATTATTAGCATATAAAAGCGTCTTTGGTCCTTTAGCACTACAAAGAGCTGGCCTGCCATTTCAGAAGGCTCTCTCATTATATGTATTGTATTTTTCTCCTTGAAATATAAAGAAAAAAAAGAGAATCATTCAGAAATGGGGACAATAGCTCAGTTACTAGTACCCTCCCACCCCCAAACTACCTGGTATTCATTCTGTATGTATTCTGACTATGCCAATTCCTGTAAATGTCTCTTCTAGCAGAATGCAAACTCCCAGAGGGTTTGCAACATGCAAACACCAGTCAGCTGGTACGGCGGCTACAACAAGAAGATCTGAGTTCAAATTTGACCTCAGATATTTACTAGTTGTGTGATTTTGGGGCAGGCCAAGGTCACTTAAGCTCTGTCTGCCTCCATTTCCTCAAATGCAAAATGGAGCTAATAATAGCATGTATTCCTCAAGGTTGTTATGAGAATCCAATGAGGCGATATTTGTAAAGTACTCAGCACAGTTTCTGGCACATAATAGGCACGATATAAATGCTAGTTATTATTAATATTTCATATTTGTCTTTGTAACCACCAGTACCTAGCATAGCAAATGGCACATAAGAGAAACTTGCTAAATGCTTGTTGGTTATGTGACTGTTGGAAAAGGAGCTCCATTTGGGGTAAGTTTAGTTTGACATTTGGGAGGGTTGTTGTGGCATAGCAGATAGTGAGCCAGGAACATCTGAGTTCAGGGCTCACCTCTGACATATACTGGTAGTGTTTCCCTAAACAAGTCACTTAATCCCTCAGTGCTCTAGGCAACTCTCAAAGAGCATTAACCTTGGCAAAGATGCCAATCTGCATGGGTCAAAGGCGTGTGTTCACCTGGGAGTTCTTTAAACCAGTGAAATCAGACCCAGTCCCTCCCCCTAGCCAAAGTTTGCATGCCAAGCAGGCAGTGGGTAATACAAGACTGGAATTCAGGAGAGAGAGAGAGAGAGAGATGTGAGAGCTAGCTATATTGATTCAGGGTGAATTAGATAGAACACAATGTAGAGGGATAAAAGAAGAGAACCCAGAACAGAGCTTTGAAGGATATCTGTGGCTAGAGGATGGGAAATGGATAATGAGCCAGCAAAGGAGACAAAAGGAGGGATCAGAGAGGTAGGAGGAGAAACTGAAGAGAGCAGTGTCAAAAAAAGGAAGTGAGAGATTATTTAGTGGGAGAGGGTGGTTAACAGTGTCAAAGCTACAGAGAAGTCAAGAAGCATGAGGAGTGAGTAAAGGATTTAGCAATTAGGATAACTTTGGTAACTTCAGAGAGAGCAGTTTCAATCAAGAGTGAAGGTCAGAAGTAAGACTGAAAAAGCATTAGGAAATGAATGGAAATGGGAATAGACATTTTCCCTAGGAATTTAACTATGAGAAGGCTATAAGATGTAGCATGATATTTTGAGGAGATGGTAAAGCAAAGTGATCTCTAAGGATATAGGAAACATGGGCATGTTTTAGGAATAAGAAGAGACTGAAGATGAGAGAAAGAAAGAAGAGAAGAAAACAGGAGAGGAGAGGGGAGGACAGCGAGAGAGAGGAGGAGATGGGAGGGAAAGGAAGAAACAAAGACAGAGACAGAAACAGAGATAGTTGTCTCAGCCTCTTTAGGAGAAAGGACAGGAGGAGATAGAGGGCACAGACAGGGCTTGGCCTTAATAAGAAGCTCTAAAAACACTGAAGACTAATAAGGTACTCATTAAGTTAAACTGTTTACATATATGTGTGTGTGTATATGTATATATGAATATATGAAAATATTATGAGTATTCTTAAAACTGCCATCATTACTAAGGTAGTTTGAAAAAATGGTTGGAGCTGAGTTCTATATGATGGGGTGATCCTAAAAAACACAATTGGGTAGGAAAAGGTAAAAGGGAACAATTATATTGTTAAAATGGGGCATGAAAGGAAGAACTCATAGGAAGCAGTTGGGGGTGGAGGGCTGGTAATGTTGGAACCTTACTCTCATCTGAGTGAAAGAGGAAACAACATGTTTTCTGAAGTCTTCTGAACACATAGTGAGGTGAGAAAACTGGGGGACAGGGTGGAGGAGGGACTTTTAGAGGAATATGTGAATTGGGGTTTGGGAGGTTGGGGAAGAGGATGTGGGGACTTTTGGAGGAATATGTGGATTGAGATTGGGGGGAGGGGACATAGGCAGGGGGCGAGGAGAGAAGAGGTGGGGATTCTTGGAGAGGTGGGTGAAGTGAGGGTGGGAGGGTAGTGCCAAAGATGAGGTAACAGGGACAGGATAAAAAGAAAGGCTGAGAAAGAAAGTAGTGAGTAAAAAAAAGATGGAGAAAAATTCACAAATAGTCATTATAACTTTAAATGTGAAACAGATGCTTATAGCAGCTCTCTTTGTGGTGGCAAAGAACTGGAAATTGCGGGGATCCCCCTCAACTGGGAAATGGCTGCACAGGCTGTGGTGTATGGTTGTGATGCAGTACTGCGTGCTTTAAGAAATGATGAGCTCAGTGGTCTTAGAAAGGCCTGGAAAGGCTTGTACAGAATTATGAAGAGCTGAATGAGCAGAACCAAGAGAATACTGCATACAGTAACAGCAATACTGTTGTAAGAATGACTTTGAGCAACTAAGTCATTGTAACTATTATAAATACACAAATGAAAAATAAAGGACATATGAAGAAAGACACTATCTGCATCCAGAGGAAAAAAACTGATAAACAGAAGTAAGTATAGAATAATTTTACACACATACACCTATTTGTGTCTAATAATAGCCTATTAGTAGCAACAATAGTAACAGTAATCTATTAATAGTAATAGTAATCTATTAATCTAATTAATCTAATAATAATAATACTAATAGTAATCTAATCTAGGGCAGGAGGAGGAGGGAAGAAAAAAAAGAAATGTACATGATAACTTTGTTGTATATTTGGAGGGAATAGCAAGTCGTACACAGTAGATTTGGAGTTTCATATGCAATCATCTTTTTTATTGTACTGTGCTATGGAAATTCTTGTCTTGTTCTGTGAATTGAAAATAAAATAAATAAATAAAAATACGAAGCCCTAGCTCCTCATCTGAGACTATAAAAAAAGCAGTAAATTGGGAAAACATAGGGAATTTTCAAGAGGTAAATAAGGGAGAAGAGGAAGCTCACAATGAATGACCACCATTTTCTCAACAAAGAAGGAGGCAAATTCTTCTGCTAAGCCTTCTCTGATTTTTGCCCTTCCCTCCCCCACCCCAATAAATAATGGCCTTCCTCTTCAAATGTCACATAATAATCTGATTTGTAATTCTCTAATGAATATAAGATATTGTAATATTATAGTTATATATTTATCTTACCTTGCTTCAAGAATATAAGTTCTATGAGGGCAAGGACTATGTCCTATCCAAATTTTATTTCTCCTCTAAGGCTCACGTGGTTCTAAATCCAGTGGGTCCTTTAAAAATGAAATGGCTAATGAATGATTTGGGGGAGGGGAGTTTCAGGTCAGGTCTGTGATTTACCCAGTAGGGAAAAGTCACTCAGCTGATGTATATCATTAACTCCTCCACAACTTATAGACAGAGAGAGCTGTTTGGGCACCAAGAGATTATGCTATGCCCAGAGTCACGCTGCTGTTAGTCAGGAGCAAAACTTGAACCCAGGTCTTCCTAACACCAAGGTTCACCCCTCTCCACTATATCATATGGCCTTTTGAAGAAATGATTGACTGTGGAGTGGCAAAGAGGGGTCGTAGGAAGGACACTTTCAGAGACATCAATACCCTGTTAAGACTAGGCCATGGAGAATTAGAATCATCCAAAGAAGAAAAAGAACCCCTCTTTTCCACCACAGACACAGGTCTAAAACCTCTAGACTAAAAGATCACATTAATAAATACTTGAAGTCAGGAAGACTGGAGTCCAAATTCCTTCCTCTATGTTATGTGAATCTCGGCAAGTTCCTTAACCTCCCTCAAACTCATTTTCCCAACCTATGAAAAGAAACGCAGCATTTTGTAGTGAATCATCACTGGAGTTAGAAAGACCTGGGTTCGAATTCCAAAAGTTACCAGTTGAGGAATTCTGGCTGAGTCACTTAAAATAACTCACCTTAGTTTCCTCATCTATAAGAGAGACATCGTTGTATAGTGGAGAGAAAGCCAGCCTTAGATTTCATGTGCCAACTCAGACATTAACTATTTGTGGGACTGTGGTCAGGTCACATGAACTCAGCCCCATTTGCTTCATCTCTAAGAAGAGAGGCATCCTAGCATAGTGGATGGAGAGACAAGCCTGCCCTCAGAAAAACCTATGCAGAACTCCTGCCTCTTCCACTTATTGGCTGTGTGACCCTGGACAAGTCTCAGCACCCCTAGGCAGCCTCTAAGTCTGTAAATTGCAGATCAGGTGTCAATGTTCATTGGAGGGGGTTGGGGGTATGCAAATGAAATCAGAGATCTAGTCCGAAAAGCAACACAGACACCAACCTCCCAGGGTTGCTTGAGGACCAAATAAGATAGTGCATATAAAATGCATCTTAGACTTTGAGGCTTTGTAAGTGTGAGCTATTAATTATAATAAATAGATTAGAATAAATCATACCCAGCCTTCCTCTTAATTCTACCTGAGTTGTCATGCCTGGAGTTTTCCATTTCTTGTCAAATTGCCAGAGCGCTCACCAAATCCTAGCTCAGATTTCCAAATTAAAAAAAAAAAACAAGAATTATTTCCTTTGGCATTTTAGAGAAGTTTGCTTAAATTGACTCTGAGACATGGATGACTTGGACCCTGGCTTTGAAAAAAAAAAAAAAGATTGCAGGAGCTATCTCTTATACAGGCAACTCTTCTCAGTCTCATTGAGGAAGCAACTCTGGGGATTTCTGGGTGAGCTCAGCCCAAAACTACCCCTAGTTTAAAAGCTTTCTTCTTCTGGCACCAATGGCATGAAACTATTCAGTGACATTTCACTGCCTGGCAATAACCAGAGTTGACCTTTGCAGGGCGCGCAGTAAAGGTATCTCCGGGGAATCTCTCCAAAATATCATATAGAAAACAAGTGCTTGTGTTAAAATAAGAAGATTCATCAAAGTGACAAAGATTTGCCCTGGGGATTTAGTCCTACTGAATTTGCACACAGTGTCCTTTTCAGTAAAGAGTAGGAAAAAAGCAAGAATTCCAAAGGAGCAGAAATTCAAAACACGTCTGTTGCTATACCACCTCCAGCAACTATTTTTAGGAAGAATAATTCATTGCCTCTGGCCATAGGACACAGCTGTTTCATTGGTCTGGGGAAAATTCAATCACCTCAATGAAATTCTTCATCAAAATGTTTTTTGCAAACTGGTCTGACATTGTGAGAAATGCTTTGCAACCAAAGCTTTTGTTGGCTGCTGTGAAGATACATGGTTCCTTGGACTGGACCAAAGACCTCACCTATATCCCCTACTGAAAAGTTAGCCCTTTCCCCAACTCAAAGAGTAATTTCTACCCAACATTTTCCTATGGTTCTCTGAGCCTGTGATCAGGAGAATGGTGGTATTAGAAGCACTGACTGCTCTGAGTTTAAGAGACTCCAATGAAATGAGAGACTTTCAAGTGCCGTATAAGTGTCAGCCATAACCAGCATCATCATCATCTGACATCTGTGAGCTATTAGAGAGAAAAGCTCCCTCTCTCCCTTTCCCTTCATTGTCCTCGCTAAGCCTCTTGGGTCTTAGTGTCCACTAGGTTCTTTCTAAATAATAATGTTCTGTCTCTCTAAGGTTTTCAATTACTTAGAGAAGTACTATGCCTTCTCTATAATGGCCTCCCTTCACACCCCAATGGAGACAGCCCATGACTCTTGGACAGTCAAAGAGTCCTGGGAACAGCAGTGACCCCCTCCCCCAGACCATCAGCCCTGCTTTGATCTCAGCTCACACAGCCATCATACAGGGGTCAATCCTTGTGAAGATTTGACCTATCAATAGGCACTACAAGGTACTGTATCTCCCATCTCCCACTTCCTCAGTATCCATAGCTACAAAAGACACAGAAAAAAAAAAACAACTTCCCATTACCAAAGTCCTGGCCACTGTCAAATGGTTCAACATCAAAATCTGATTTTATCAGTGGAATAAAATTAGAAAAGATTCATTCCCATTTGCTTTGCAGGATCCTGGGACTTTTCATCTGACTTACAGATAAAACTTTCTATATTGGTTGTATCCCTTTTTTAAAGTGGGATATCCTCAAAAATCAGGGACTGAATTCTTTTTTTTTAATCTTTGCATGCCCAATATTTAAAATGGTGCATTAAATATCATAAGCACTCAATAATTTTTAAATTTCGTTTATTCATCTATGAAATGAGTTCTACAAAATTACCTCTAAGGTCTCTTCTAACTTTAACCCTATATTATCAATGAAAAAATTAAACACAGGCAATAAGGAAACTTCGAAAGATATTAAAATATGTGAATGAGGTAAATTAATATACCAAAGGTTGAGTAACCCTAGGGAAAGGATTTGTGGAGAAAAATATTCCTTACTGAATCTCTCCTCAATCCTAAGCATTGATTGTCGTTGTTCACTACTACTCAGTGAAACTGAGATCAATCAATGAGTCAGCACTACTTCACATAGAGCCATCCCTATTGGTGAACTTTGAAGATGTCCTTGCCTGTATAACACTGCGGCTAAAAAGCAAATAACCCAAGAAATGGGAAGAGGACCAAGGGAAGGCAAGGATAAAGGGAAAGCCAAAGAGTTGAGCAATTAAGGAAAAGTAAGGAGAGTTAAGAAACAAGAATCTTCAGGTTTGCCTCTAAGTTACCCATCTTTCTGTTTCTATATCACCCATCAAAAATAAACACCATGCTTAGAGCCTTAAAAATCCTGTCAGGGTAAATTAATTCAAAATTCAATCAAGTCCTCATCTTTCCTCCAAACAGAGACTTAAAATGATATTATGAGCTAATTATTTGCTATTATTCCTCCAGTCTTTGAATAAGATGATTCTTATTCAATTAATTCAATTCTTATGAATAAGACATTTCATTATTACTGATTTTGAAGATATAAAAATGAAAATTCTATGTAAAAGTATGAAAAAATGAAAGGTCTAACTATTAATCCCTGCTACTAAAATGGAATCACAAGTCCTTGGACAATGGCTTGTCTTTAAGACCTTCAAGCATTCCCAACACTCCCATCTGCACAAATACCCCAAGAAAAATAGAAATAGCCACAACTCACACTTTCATAGCACTTCAAGCTCTGCAAAGCACTTTATTCACAACTATCATTCAGGGTAAATGGTGCATTTATAATTATGCTTATTTTGCAAATAAAGAAACTGAGGCTCTGAGAGGTTATGGAGCTTACCCAAGACTATAAATCTAGTAAATTTAATAGATAGGAATAAAAACTAGGTCATAGAATCATAGAATACTAGGGCTGGAAAAGACCTCAACGGCCAGGCAGTCTAAAGGTTGCCAACGTGGGGCTCATGTATAAATTTCAGGGGGGGTATAATGAACTTAGTTATTTTTTAATATTTTGGTAACTGTACTTTAACATAATCATTTTCCTTTGTAATCTTATGTACTTTATTTTATTTTTTAAAATATTATTCTGAGAAGGGATCCACAGGCTTCAGAAGACTGCCCAAGGGATCAAGGCATAAATAAGGTGAAGAAACCCTGATCAGGATTAATCTCTAGCCTTAAAAATGTCCCCTCTACAATCTGCCCAAGAAGCTAACATTCAGGCTTTGCTTGAAGACCTTAAATGAATGGAAATACACCACTTCAGTGGTCACCCCACTTTGTGCGCTTTCAGAGTGGTAAGAAAGTCTCCTTATGTCAAGTTTGAATTGGCCTTTTTTCAATTTCTGCCTCTTATTCCCAGTTCTGCCTTCTGGGGCAAAGCACAATGAGTCTAATCTCTTTTTCCAACTGACTACCCATCACACGCTTGAATATATCTTTGGAGTTCTTCCTAAGTCTTCCCTTTTCCTAACACTCCTAATTTCCTCAATCAATCCTCTTATGTCCTGGACTCAAGGTTCTTCCTCATGCAGTTGTCCCTCCTTTGAATACTCTCCTGCTTGTGAATGCCCTTCCTAATACATGGTGCCCAGAGCAGAGTACACTATTCCAAGACAGACAATCCACTACGGCATTCTGATTCTCAAAAAGGAACAATGAAAAATAGAAAAGTAGAGCATATCTCTGCTCCCAAAGATATGGATCTGTAATTGTTTTCTATCCTAGTCATAAGATTCTATTGCTGTGCTGGCTTAGATTTCCCCTTCCTCATTCCTTAATATTTCATAGTGTGCAGTAAATCAGCTCTCTGAGGCTACTGGAAACCCAGAAAGGGGTTTATGAGAAGTGGCTTTCTGAAAAAGTTTATTTCACACACTCAAAAGTTGTCATTGTCATCATAAAGTAAAGATGACCCAAAACATTTGAGAGCAAGGGGTTGCTTCTGGAAGAAATGCCCTGCCCCTCTTTTCCATAGGCTGAGAATGAAGCCACTTCACCATGAGTCATCACAAAAAATCCAGCAGCAGTGATAGAGGCTGGGGCAGCATTACAAACTGAAGTCACATTTCTCTCACCAGGCAGAAACTCTCTTGACAACAGCAAGCAGTGGAGTGATTAGAATGAGTGTTCCCAAAACCAAGCCTCCAGTCCCTCCAGGCTAGACCACAGCAGTGTCTTCTATATGCATATCCTTATTCAGCTATTCAGTAGGCTTAGGAAATATCTAAATTTCTTTCCATAGAATGCTCCGAGATTCACAGATTCAGCACTAAAAATAGCTCTCACCAACTTGAGGGAGTATTAATCAGATGAACAGGATATATATATATATATATATATAGTGAGGACAAGAAGGAGATATCATGTTTTTAAGCTTACAGGTTGTAGGAAATAAAGACTTTTACAGTCAACATTTTGTAGGTTTGTATAAATTTTCTGCAGACCACTTCTTAGGAACATGACTCTTTCACCCAAACAGCAGAATTGGAGAGCTCCGAATCCAGCTGTCCACTATTATCAAAGGCCCAATCTACTCACCCATCACAGGAGTCCAAAGTTAAGAGCTCAGTCTATTTTTTTTCCCGCTTCACTCCTTACCTTCTCCCCAGCTTCTCAACACCCCCCCAGGAATTCCTGAAGATTCCACATTACAGCTTCCAGCCCAGAAGCCCTGTTCTGAAAGGCAGAATGGAGTACTAGAAAGCAATCTGGACTTTGAGGCAGAAGATTGAACACGTGCTAGCTATGTAATCATGGCAAGTAGCAAAACTTCTCAGTTCTGTTTCTGTGTGATGGGAACAATGCTGGCACAACCTTTCTTATGGGGTTGTTGTGAGGGAAATGTTTCACAGACCATAAAAACTCAATAAATGGGAGCTTTTATCCTTCCTTATTCTTAACCACCTTCCCTGCCTTTTCTCCATCTGAATTTACCAATCCCTCAGAGAGGCAGCTAAGTGACTTGGTGGACAGAACATTGGTCCTGGAATCAGGAGGGCCTGAGTTCAAATCTGGTCTCAGACACTAGGTGGATGTGTGATCCTGGACAAGTCATCCAATCTCTATTTGCCTTAATCTACTGGAGAAGGAAATGGCAAACCATTCTGATGTATTTGCCAAGAAAACCCTATAATGGGATCGCAAAGGGTTAAACATGACTGAACAACAACAGGGAGGGATGCTTTTGGGAGCTAACAAAGAGTGGCTCATCTCATATATGGCACTTCGTTCAAGGTAACATGCATCTTGCTCTCTAGTCAATGTGAAGATGCCTTAACCCAAATAAAATTCATATATCTCTGTAAGTTCCTTAATAATCGAACTTTCTGGTAGAATTTTAAATGTTTCGAAGTCACAGAGGAGAGTCTTAGGGACAGTGGAAGCCTCTCCCTTTGACACAATTGACACTAGTCCTGTATCACTTCTAACATATAGATGGAGATGACACAGGGACCTCATAAGCAGACACACTGATGTCCTTAATAGATACAAGGAGAGAGCCCAAATACATATACTGATGCACGGTCATGGGGAAGGTACAAAGAACAGACAAGAGGTAGGCCCTGCCTTCAAAGATCTCTCCGTTAAATCAGAGAGAATATATGGAACATGGCAGCTGGGTATGGTAGAATGAGAACTAGAGTTAGAGTCTGTTGACCTGGCTCCAGTGGGGAATTCTGGATTCTCTTCACTGGAGCAGGGTCACAAAAATCTGGCATTCACGTACAAAATTCCAGAGATGGTGAGAGAAGTAGGTGCATAAAGCACCACAGCCATTGATTGAAGGACCTTTAGTGAATAGGCTCCAGGTGCCATTAGCTTTCAAATTCAAGCCTCTGTTTTCAGTGAGGAAATCTCTTTAAACAAATGCTATAAACAGCTAGACATTGCCTTTCCCATGACCCTGAGCAGTGACAGTCAAGATAGAGGATAGCAGAAAAAAGAGCCAAACCACAGATGACATGGGGGATAGGGGTGAAGGGGGAAATTATGAGCTGTGGGTTAATGAGTTTATTTATATTGAAAGAGAGAGAACATAAGGAACCTAATAAGCAAATGAAATTACGTGCTTGCTGCCCATTTCAATTCTGAAATGAAGCAGACATAATGGCTTGGGTTTTGAGCAGGGGTTCGTGTCTAACACAATGAAGCCAATTACTATCATTCCAGAGGAAAGAAATCGTCCCGGGCTTTGATTCAGAATGAAATTAGCTCACACTTTCTATGTGTATTTTCTGTAGATGTCAGTCAGACCCTCTTTACTTTCTGGCAAACCAGGAAAAAAATGAAGCTGTCTGCATCAAGGCAAGCTTCTTGTAGGGCTGTTAAATCAGCAGTGGAGCAGAATTCCATTGTGTTCCTCACTTATATAGTATCGGAGGATCTATTCCCCTGTGCTTTCTCTTTCACTGGCATTTAGGCTCTGCCAACGATGCATTATCTTTCTGCTTTTTATTCTCCACCATCAGGGTCGGCCTTAAATGAAGGTGAAGTGAGAGTCAGGCACAAACATGGCCTGATTTGGGGGATAGTAGGAAGAGTCCCTCAATCCCAAATTTAGGTGTACCATCTGGTATTAAGATCCCTAGGCTGGGAAATAAAAAACTGGGATACAATGTCCACCCTACCATTATCCACATAACATAGGATAAGGAATTTAATCACTCTGTGCCTCAGTTTCCTCAAGTCTTCATATTTGGAATGAGAGAATTAGAATAAGCAACCATAAAGATCTTATCAGCTTCTGAAATTCTATTCTTCCATTCCATGCCATTTGCTCCATTCCATTTCATCCTGTAAGATCCCATTTCATTCATTCCATTCCAGCCATTCTAATCCATCCCACTATTCTATTCTGCATCACTATATTTCATATCATTCTCCATGATTCTACTTCATTCCATTATTTTCTTTTTCATTGCATTCTGTTCCATCCCATTTTATCCCATTTTACCAGATTTTATTCTATTCTATCCTAATTCCAATCTAATATATTCCAATATAGTCTATTCATTTTATCCTATCCTATCCCATTAAATTATATATTAAATTCTAAATCACATTAATCAGTAGCACATGAAGGAGCTTGAGGATGGCATGGGAGGCAGAGGTCCAAGCAAGGAGGTATGGCATAGATATAGCCTGAAATTGGGTAGGGAGAATTGTAAAGTTCTATACTTAGATTTAACAAAATAAACTTCATGAGTACAGGATGAGGCAGACATATCTAAGCAACATTTTGTATAAGAAAACTGGAGATAGAATACATGTTGAGAATGTGATTAAGTACTGACTCAGTCTCAAAAGCCAATGTGTTCTTACAGATAAAGACTGGACCTATATTTCACTGATACAGAAAACTCCCAGGAAAAGAAACTCCGTTGGAGCATTGAGAGGTTAAATGATTTGCCCAGGATAAATAGGCAGTAAATGTCAGAAACCAGACTGGAACTTAGGTGTTCCTGGCTACAAGGCCAGCTCTCTATCCATTATGCAATAGAAACATGGCGCTCAGAGTGAAAGAATTCCCAATCCTACTGCCCTCTTCCCCATGAAGCATCTCATGAAATATTGGGTTCAATTCTGGGCATCACAGTACAGGAAGGATTTGACAAGCTGTAGTACATCCTAAGGATAAAATAATAAAGGTCAATTAAAGAAATTAGGAGCATTTGGCCTGGAGAAGCCTACATTTCAGGGTTAGACTAGACCATCTCTAGTATCTTTTCCAATTCAAAAAGTCATTTCTGGCTTGAGGTAACAGTCTTCAATTGGCTTCATGAAAGAAGTGATATCAATTAGACCTTAAAGAATTCTAACAGGTACAGATGAAGAAGAATATATGGCAGAATTAGAAGATATTATGAAGAAGGCCTTTGGTTTAAAAAAAAAAGTGGAAGGACTTAAAGGAATGGTGGAATGTCCAGTTTGACTGGAGGGGAAAGGTTGAGAACAGACTGAAGACAGCTTTCATTGTAAAGTCAAGGATTTGGGACTTAATTTGGAAGGCAAATCTATAATAAAAGAACAATTTCAAAGTGCTAGTCAATGGCAGATGACTCCCCTCCCAGAAAGGACTGCTCTGCTTATATGTTCCATCCTCCAATCCCAAAGCAACAAAAAATGTTTTATGCTTCCTGATTTTTCTTTCACTTTGTTATCCTGCCTGACATTTCAGTTAAGGAATTCAGCTGGGTTAGTAAGACGCCTTTTTAAAGTGAAGGATTAAGGATTGCTACTGTTGTTTCAAAGAATCAAAGGGATATCAGTCTTTTATACCTCAGAGAGAGACTGGCTAATCAGCTTTCTTTCCTACTAATACTACCTGAAATCAGCTCTGTTAAGGGAATGAAAGATTTGATACTGTTGGTGGGGACGGGAAACTTCAGTAGGATGTCAATGCAGGAGGGGGAATGGGGGACACATTAGTACAGCACTGTGTCCTAGTGGATCTGGGGAGAGGAAACCTTCCAGTAAGGTTTAAAACTGAAGAGTCAATAAAGTTTGTCTTCAGGATCCTCAGCCTTCCAGCTCTGCGCCCTTCAGCTCTTCACTGTCTCTTATCAATTCACCTCCTCATCCTAAACCTGATTCCACAGCACAAGGCCCATTCAATCCTTCACTTTGCTCATCTCCAATAGAATATTAAACTCATTAAATTCAGGAATCATTACCTTTTTGCATTTTTATCCCCAGTGCCAAGCCCAGTGACCAACTTGTAAGACGTCTTTGACAAATCCTTGCACCTCTAGCTGCACCCTCTTCCTCTCCTCTTCTCCATTAAAACTCCTCGAAGAAGACATCTACACTTGGTGCCTCCATTTCTTCTCATCTTCTTCTCTTCTTAGCTCTCTGCCATCTGGCTCCCAACCTCATCCTAATGCCAAAATTGAATGCCTCCAAATTTTCAGTGATCTCTTAATTGTCAAATCTGGTGGCCTATTCCCAACTCCTCCTCCTTCTTCACCTCTCTATAGTAAAACGCTATTGAGCTTCTCTGGATACCAGAGCTTCTATGAGTTTTCATGATTTTGTTGTCTCCTGGTTCTCCTCCTATCTATCTGTCTGACCTCTGACCGCCTTCATTATTTCTTTTGCTCCAAGGTTTTGTCCTGGGTCATCTTCGATTTTTGTTCTAAATCATCGGTTTACATGTGTTCAGTTATTGTTTCTGGGCAGATAATTCTGAGATCTAGATGGTCAGTCCTAATTAGGCCTTCTATTGAGCTCCAGTCCTACATCATCAACTGCCTTTTGAACATCTCACACTGGATGTCCTGTAGGCATTTCATGCTTTACATGTATAAAATGGAGCCCATTATTTTTCCTCAAACCCCTCCCACAAACACTTCAGGTCTTTCTTATTACTGTTGAGGGCACCACCACCCTCCCTAGGCTCAAAACCTGGATGTCATCGTGGACTCCTCACTCTCACTTAGTCCATGTAGTGAATCCATTGCCAAACATTGTCATTTCTACCTTGATAACCTCCCTAATATATACATATATTTATATTTCCTTTTACCCATTCACATAGTCACCACCCTTCTGCATGTCAGTTCCCATAACCTTCCTCCTGGACCATTGCAACAACCTTTTAATTAATATCCCTACTTAGGTTGCCATCTTCCACTCAGCTGCTAAAGAGATTTTCCTACAACACAAGTCTGTCCATGTCCCCGTGCATACTCAGTAAAGCTCCAATGGTGCCATACTGCCCTCAGGAAAAAATGTAAAATCCTCTATTTGCCATCTGAAGCTGTGATAAGCTGACTGCTTCCTACCTTTCCAGTATTCTTATTCATTATGGCTGTCTGCACATACTAAAATCCAGCCATGCCGGCCTACTTCCTGTTCTTCATAGATGATCATGCACTTCCTGTCCCTGGACCTTCATACTGGCTGTCTCATGCCTTGAGATGTTCTCTCTCCTCACCCTTACCTCTCTCCCTCCCTGGGTCCCTTCAAGACTTATCTCAAATCTCAAATTTTCTCTAGGAGGCCATTCCTGGTTCTTTCAGCTTCTAGAGCCTTCCCCTCTGAGATTGCCTTCCATAGACTCTATACATGTCTTATACTTACTTAGCTATCTTTATGTTGTCTTCTCCACTAGAATACAAGATCCTTGATAGCAGGGATGGTTTCTGCTTCCCTCATCACTAAACACAGTGCCTGGCACATAGTAAGCATGTATGAACTTCTTCTTGTCTTAACTTGAATGAATGATCAAAAAATAGATTATGATGATGATGGTGGTGGTGGTGGTGGTGGTGATGATGTTGTTGAGTCTACATGATCCCATTTTGGGGTCTTCTTGGCAAAGAGATTGTAGTGGTTTGCCATTTCCTTTTCCAACTCATTTTTACAGATGAGAAAGTAAGGCAAACAGAGTTAAGTGACTTGCCCAGGGTCACACAGGTAGCAAGTGTCTGAGACTAGATTTGAACTCAGGAAGATGAGTCTTCCTGATTCTATGCCCAGTGCTCTATGCACTGCGCCACTTGGCTGCCCAAGATAGGTGGATGAATAGATAAATGGATGAATGCAAAGCTGGAGGTGTCCTTCCTGGACACTTCCCCATCTCCTCCTGAGAGACCTTCTACAGAACTCACTTACAACCCTTACAATGGCATAGAAGAGCATCGGGTCCCTTTGGCTTCTTAGAGAAAATGAGGTCCAGTGCCTTCTTTATCTCTAAACTCAGGCAGCAGAGGGAAGAACTGAGCCCATCATAAGCGAATGGATGATGTCAGTGCCAGATAAACTTCACAATGCCTCTGATTCTGAGATTTCTGAGTCCACATACCCTTGAGAGGTCATGTGACTATAAAGTTCAGGTAGATATTAATTCCACTCTAATGAACTGAACTGCATTTGAAAGTTTGTCCCTAAAGAATACAGAACAGAGAATTTTTCTGAGAAAAAAGCAGCTATGGATCTCTAGCCTAACCCATAGATAGAATCTTGCCTTAAGGGAAAAACAGTAGGTTATAACAAGGCTGGTTCCAGACAGCATTAGGAAATTGAAGTTTGTGCAGAGATTATACTCCTTCTTTCTTTCTCTCCACTCCCTTTTTCAAGGTACCTCTCCTCTCCTGACAAATACAAGGGGGAGTCCATACTTTATGGCTATTTCCTGGGTATCTGCCCCTCTCACTGTGAAATCTCAACCAGCTTTGTCCTTGCTTGTCAATGTCCCATACTTCAAAATTCCCCAGGCCCTAAGCTAGCCATTAAAACTTGCCTATCCTCCTTCCCAGTCTCTCCAGGAATTGCCTTCCAAAGTGACAGTCCCGGTAGATTCATGGTTTCATTTGCAATTCGCCTTTTCTCTTTTTCTTTGCATATGGAAATGCTCTTGTTGCTAATAGCTGTTGTGTTAATAATAAAAAATATTTATTTAGAAATAAAAATAAAGAGAATGAGGGACTCCGAAATACTGTATCATGTTACATACGCTCCGTTGTAAACAATGTAACATCATGGCTAGGTTGATAGAAATTTCATCTAAAAATATGTAGCTATATATAATCAATATAAAATATACATATATTGTAATATATGTGCATATATACAAGTATATGCATATGCATACTAAAGTAGGGTGGAGTCAAGATAGAATGTAATTAGACAAATAGACATCTGGAAAGGACATAGTTGCTAGTATGCCTGTAGCTAAAGTATTTTTTGTTTTATTTTTATTTCTTGTAAACATTCAAAACATCAACAAACATGAACATTTCCCATACAAAAAACAAGAGAACAGGACTGAATACGAAACTATGAATCTTCGCCACCTACAGGCATTGGGTTTTTTCTTTTTTTGGGTGGAGGGTGGTAATCAAAAACAAGGGTCAGAGTAATTCAATCATCAAGATAAACTGTGAGTTAATCATAAAAATGAGTTAATGTATAATCAGTAAAGTGACACATTGGATGAAGAGCTGGGCCTGGACTCAGGAGACCTGATTTCAAATCCAGCCTCAGACACATACTAGCTGTATGACCCTGGACAAGTCACTTAACCCTGTTTGCCTCAGTTTCCTCATTTGTAAAATGAGCAGAAGGAAATGGCAAACCATTCTGGTATCTTTGCCAAGGAAATCCCAAAAGGGGTCATGAAGAGTCAGAAAAAATGATGAAATGATGACATAATCAGGAAGACAATATATGTTTGGGCTTTGTTAACCCTGGTAGAAATCATGGCTGGAATAGCAGATAGATAAGGCTGTCTGAAACTGACTATGGAATGAAGGCAATGGCTAGCTCCCAATGCCACTTCTTTAACTCAGAACAATCTAGTTCTACTCCAGCCCTAATACTTCTGGTTCTTAACAGCGAGCTCAGATCTCTTAAGGAATGTGTCGATCTATTTTTTTTCATGGATATAGGAACACTTAAGTTGAAAGTGTTGAGTTGAACCATCAGATGAAAAAGTAATGATTCAAAAATACTTTGAATAATATTAGCTTTGAAAGTCAGCTGTGATATAGTGGATAGAAAATTAGTCTTGACATCAGAAAGATTTGATTTCAAGACTCTGGTTGTGTGACCCTGGGCAAGTCATTAATGTCTCAGCCCCTTCCACACTTCCTCAGAAATTCCTCTAAGATTATAAATTGCAGAGCAATTGTCAATCCACATCAGTGGATGAAGCTTCCTCACTGGAAGCTTCCCCCACAGATCAAATCAAAGATCCAGGACAAAAAAAGAATCAATTTGAATCCAGCAGATTTCCCCAGGGATCTCTCCTTGGCTTTATGCTATTCAATGTTTTTATTAATGACCTGGATGAAGACATGGAAAGAATGCTTGCTAAATTTATAAGTGACATGGAGCTGGGGGAAGACGGGGGAGTAACATTGCATGATAATTCCGCTCCTTACAATCAGAACTATATTTATTTTGTGCTTTAACATTTGCAAAAGCAATGTGCTTTCATGCACATTGCCTCTAATCATTCTGGGAATCTTGGGAGGTGTGTGCTGTAGATGCTTGCCACGTTTTACAGCTAAGAAAACTGAGGCTCAGAGCATTTAGGTGACTGGTTCATAATCATACAGCTAGTCAGTATCTACCAGTCAAAATCAGGGCTTGGATGACAGAGACAGGGTCCTATCTCCACACCTGTGCACAAGCCCCTCCCCAGGCCCAAAATGTACTCCCCTCTTTCCTTTCACCTCCCAGAATTCTTTTCTTCCTTTAAGGCTCAGCTCAGGAAATACTTCCTCTAAGAAGCCTTACCTAGTCTCCCAACAGTTAATGCTTTCTCCCACAAAGTAAGTGCTTAATAAATGCTTGCTTACCATTGACTGACTTCAAATTATTTTGAATGTGCTTATCTGTGTCCCTGTCATTATATACCTCGGGGAAATGTAAGCTCCTTGGAGACAGGGACTGTTTCCCTTGTCCCTGTATCCCAGTGCCTACCACAATGCCTGGTACATAGTAAGAGTATAAGAAATATCTGTTTGATTGAATTCTCTTTTCCATAGCATACAACTATAAATTCCACTTTTATCTCCCAGACTACTCCAAGTAAACTTCTCTCACCAAGCTAAAAAAATCTCATTAAAAGAAGAGAAATCATGTCCACTCTCGCAGTGTGAGCTCAAAGTCTATATGAACTTCATGCAGTGAAAGCACTCTTTAGAGTCCACTGTGGGTTGAGTAATTTTCCTCCTGCTGGAGTAGGGAGGGGAAATGGCAGTAGCTTATGTCCTTTTTCCTTTCCTGGTTGAAGAAAACTTCAGATCCTTCTGTACTCAGTGTTTTATTGTGTGGAAGAGAACATTTTTCCTCATTACCTAGCAACTCCCTGGGCATGTCAGGACAGGCAGATGCCCCTATGCCCCCAGTGAAACTTCAGAGCAAGCAGCTTTTTAAGTGGACCTGGCCATTTTCTTGAATAGACCTATTGCTTTTATTATCTGGGGGACTTAAGCAGGGAAACGCTAGTGGAATCTGTGACACATTAAGCCTAATTGAAAGGACCTTTCTGGGAAGAGGCTATTTGTAAAGTGGAGGGCTCTAATGAGAATTAACCTGATTAATGTTTACCTAATTCATCAATAATGACTAAGGTGGAGGGCATCTCGTTGGGATTAATAAAGAGCCAAGAGAGTTGATGGATTAGACCATTAAACCCAGATTGGGGCAAGAGGAGTTAATTTTCAACGATGGCTCAGTGCCAAGCTGATAGAGCTTGCTGAAAGGAAACCCAAGAACACAGATATAAGAATTTTCTCTTTTGAGATGCAGTTTTAATTGCCATCTAAGTACATGACATTGGCTAGGAATGGGAGCCCAGCCAGCTCATGAAATTGCTCCAATTCAATCTTAATATTTCATCCCATTTGGAATGTCCTCTGGTGCATTGATGTAAACAGAAAAACGAGCCTGTGTCTGTGCTGCGATCAGTAATAGCTTGGTGTGTGACCTCAGGCAATGGAGAAATGAAAGGAGGCTAGGTAAGCTAACGTTTGAAAATATTATTAGTAAGCCCTTCAAATCACCCCTGCAGAGCAAATGATTCTTTTCCCACAATGCCCTCAGGGAAAAGTCTGGAGCCTTCTTCAATGCATCTTCAAGTCATAGATGAAGTTACTACCAAAGGAGCCTTAGCAAAGTTGGGCGACCTTAAGCGATCATCAAATGGATTCTTTTGAGTCCACAAGAGATTCATAGGATGCTACGAGAAATTATGACTTACAATGTACTCATTTTATCTCCCTCTCTACAGTGTTCACCTTGACTCTAACTCCTCTTAGGAGCAGCCAGAAAATTCAGCTAATAACCTTCCCCCGAGAAGGCTGCAATATTAGCCAGGAATCCCAGTCTTAGACAACAATGGGCTAGTTCTGGCCATGAGGGATTAGAGCCAAGCAGAGGAGAAGATGAGGCTGAGCAGGAAAGGGGTAAGCGTGCAGAAGAGAAAAAGGCACAAAGTATGCTCAAGATTCAGAAATATGCATAAAGAATGAAGGAATGATGAGAGAATTCTGACCCTTACGATGTATATATTACTTTAACATTTTTATAGTACTCTAAAGCTTGCAATGTGCTTTGTGTGCTGGGAAGTAATGTGACAGAGAAGAATGAATATCTACTATGGAGTCAATGGACCTGGGTTCAAAATTCCTAAAGTCCAGGTCTGACCATGTCACCCCCAACTTCAGTAGCTCCCTATCACACTATCACATTCAGGATCAAATATAAAATCTTCTGTTTGGCATTCAGAGCCCTTTATAACTTATATTCACACACACACACACACACACACACACACACACACACACACACGCACACACCCCTTTCTAGTCTTCTTAACACCTTACACCTCTACTTTTATTGTACCCTTTAATCCAGTGACACTGGTCTCTTTGCTGTTCCTCAAACTAGCCATCTCTCAGCTCTGGGCATTTTCATTGGCCAGCCCTCATTCCTGGAATACTCGTGATCCCTGTCTCCACCTCCTGGATTCCACCTTTCTTCAAGATCTGGCTCAAATCCCACCTTTCTCCATCTCTCTTAATTCTAGTGCCTCTTATCTATTATTTCCATTTAGACTGCATATAGCTTGTTTGCATATAGTTGTCTTCATATCATCTCCCCCACTAGATTGTGAGCTCCTCATGAGAATTGTCTTTTGCTTTTCTGTATATAATACTTGCTAACTGATTATTCTGATACTTACTACCTATATAACCCTGAGGAAATAATTTAGCTTCCCTAAGCCTATGTTTCATTTTTTAAATGAAAGGGTTCCTCTACATGGCCTTTGACATTCCTTCCAGCTCTGGCTTTATGATCCTATATCCATTATCTCATTTGAGCATCAAAGCAGTCACATCAAGTAGGGAACGGCTATTATTGTACCCATTTCATAGAAAATTGAAGCTGAGAGACGTTAAGTGATTTGCCCGTGGTAACATAAGCTAGCAACTATCAGAAGCAGGATATGAACCCAAGTCATCCTGCCTCTAAGACCAGCACTCTATGTTCAAATAGGCTAATATTGTCTAAGATTGGACAAAAGTCTAAGGAGCCAAGTGTAAAAGTAGGATTAGGCTTATATAACCAACACATTTCCCAATTTGCCTCACTTTCATGGAGATTTTGCCTTGGCCATTATGAGCCTAACCCCATTCCCTTCCTCCCTCCCTGATATTGCCCTTGAGCTTCAGCTGTGGACAGCTCCCCGCAACCCTGAGTATCTTCCATATCCAAAATAGCCTAATTCCAACAAACAGGAGTGGTTACTCTCAGAAGCCACAGGCAGAAATCACTTGCTCAAGACCTATTATTCAGCTCGTCACCTAGCAACTCTGCAAGGGGCAAGCAACAGACACTCAGCAAAGCAGCTTGCCTTTGGCTCATGCTAACACCAGAGTGAACAAGCCTTATGTGGACTTCACTGTTTCCTTAAATAGATCTAGTACATTTCATTTGGTCAGGAGACCCAGATAAGGAAAAGCTGGTGACATTTGTGCCATATTAAACCTAATGCAAAGACTCTTTCTTGGGGAAAAAAGTTATCTGTGAAAAGCATTGGTAAAGAGAAAAGAAGTATTTTAATGAATATTAACTAATAAAGTCTAGTGAAAATGTATTTGCCTAGTGTCTTGAAAAATTAATAAAAAGGGATTTAAACTAAAAAGGATGGAGGAGGGAGAAAATATGCATGTCCATCAAGATAGCACAGAGAGGAGCTGTAATGAAAGAAGAAGATGAACAGTTAAGACTCCTAAAAAGACAGGAGAGAAAAAAAGATCAAGAAGGGCACCAGTAGTAAAATTTATGGCTTCAAGTGTTTAGACAGAAATACCCAACATTCTAGCTGCAAAAAAAAAAATAGAGAAACTGAGGACTCAGCTCTGAGGAGTAAGTCTGACCCCATACATTTCCCTAAAAAAGGCCAAGGTCCCCACTGCCTCCTGAGCCATTGCCAGTCAACTTGATTTTGTCCTCCCATTGGACTTGGATGACTCTGGAGGAGAGAATGAGGGTGATGAGTCTGTGCAGCTCTGCCTCATGTAAATCTAATTCAAGCAGAAGTCAAGACATCATCCTCATGATGCCAACAGTTCTCCTTGAGAATGAAGGATGAAGAACAACACACTTTGGTGGGATGAAATCCATCACTTCAACATAGCCCTAGATGTGTGTGCCTTATTTAAAAGAAACAGCACAGGCAAAGTGGGCTGACATTGTATAACATTATACTTAAGTAAAGAAATTCAGAAACAAGAGAGGAACACAGAAATGGATGCTTTGGCAAAAATGAATAAATGAAGGGAGAAGCAGAAGCCCTTCCTTTCAATTACTCTCTCTTTCCTTGCTTTCAGAGACACCATCCTGGCCTGGTTCTCTTCTCAACTCCTGTACTCATCCCTCTTATTATTTCCTTAAAGAGACTATTCCCCAAGGCTCTGTCTTTAACCTCCTTCTCTCTCCTTTCTATATTCTCTCCATTGACAGTCTGTCACTGTCATGACTTCAACTACACCTGTAGGCAAAGGACACCTTTATCAATGTCTGCAATCCTATGTCCCTCTTAAGTTTCAGACTTGTATCTTCAATTACTCCTAGGATGTTTGGTCCTCTTTAACATACAATGAAATGGTCTATTTTTCCTGTACTGTATTGGCAGAATAAAACCAGTTGTTTTCCGTATCAGATAGACCCCATGCAGGCTTGAGGTATGAGTCAGAAATTGTGCCCAGTCCAAGCAACCCGTGCCTGAACACATTTGGAATTCATTTTTAGGCACCAAGGAAATCTGCGTCAATCAGTTCTCAAGGGAACTGCTCTGGGGGATCTGAGGAAGACAGGCCATTACTAGCAGATGGAATCAGGGAAGGTTTCAATAAGGAAGTGGTATTTTAGCTGTAGTTTAGAGAATGGTGAGAAATTTCAAAGGGGAGAGAGAATTTTCAAAGCATAATAAAAAGTATGAATAACCATTCAAAGAGAGATGTAACGTATGGTCAGGGGCTAGAGAGCTACCCAATTAGAATAAAGCATTAAGTGCAGGAAAAAGAATGACATGAAATTACTGGAAACACAAAGTCATACCAGATTTTGAAGACTCTTGAATAGCCAGCAAAGGAATTTGAAATATTTTTGGTAGTTAATAGGAAGCCTCTATGTTCTTTTTATTTTACTCTACCCCTGGAACCACTCTAGGTTCTGAGAGGCCAGAGCCGGCCTCACCCATTATTTCCCAGTCATTTCTACCACTTCTCCCACCCATCCACCCTCATCCTTGTTTTCCCCATTCCTTTTTATGTGTCATCTTCTTTCCCCTGCCCCACCCCACACACATATCATAATATAACTCTTTAAGGCAAGAATTATTTTGTTTGCTTTTATTTCTATTCCCAGTGCTTAGCATAGTGCTTGGCATATAGTGAATGCCTTGTAAATTATCTATGTCTATCAACAAAAGAATTTTAAATATAGTCTGGACTGGACCAATCTCTAACCTGCAGATGGCTGGAGCCAAACAAAGCAGGCCAGAGACAGGTGAGTCAGGAATCAAATAGCAGTTTAATTTCAGAGTGAGTAAAATGCTTTCGAGCAAAGTCCACCTTCCAGAGAAGGTGGGCTTACTTACTTATGGCAGAGTAGGGGTGTTAAGCATGAAAATCACAAAGGGCCAGATCACAGCACAGTCATTCCTAGGTCTTGATCAAACAGTTCCCACAGCAGGCCTACACATGCTGGCATTTTTTGGGACAATGCAGGTGTTCTTGGGTCCTGTGGGAACAGTCTCCAACTTACCAGAATTGTTGAGCCTTGTAACTCAACATTAGGGTCGTTGAGCCTTGTGATCATTCAGCAGGGTACAAAACCAGAGTTAGCATGGTGGGAACAGGAGTGCAGAACCTGGTGTGGTTCGCTTAGCAGTTAAAAGCCCAGGGACTATTTGCATGTCAGGAGACATGATTGATCACTTTCTGTCGCAGCATGTCAGCGCAGCCCCAGCTCTCAGATCAGAATCCCCTGGGAAACAGGGAGGCTCCAACAAATCTAAATGGTTAGTATAATCATTACCAATAATATGAAAATCATAAATACCAATTCTGGGATTTTGCTGTGGCTAAGATTATCCAGAGGATGTGTGCAAAGAATTGTTGCTATGCCAAGCTCAGGACACAGCTTGCTTGCTGGGTCTTAGCTCTGGAAAACAAGGCGTCTCCTAATATCTTGACACTATCTCTCTATTTGTCTATCTGTTTTTTCTATCTGTCTATCTAGCTCTCTGTCTATCTGACTATCTATTGGTTGATCTGTCTATTTAGCACAGTAGAGGTAGAACCATCTCTAAAGCTGGAAAGGATCATGGAGATAATCTTTCCTAACTCCCACAGGTTATAGATGATGAAATTGAGTCCTAGAGAAATTAAATGACTTGCCCAGCGTCCTGCAAGTAATAAATAACACATCATTTCCAAAACCAGGTTCTGAGGCCAGCACCACTCTTTCCAAAATGCTATACTGTCTCTTGACTGGAGCTATATATAATATATAAAGATTATTCTGGCAGAAACATGGAGGATAAATGCAGTAGGGGTAGGGGATGTGAAGGCTGTTTATTCTTTCCTAAATGATCCCAATGTAACTATCCAGGAGCAATCAGTTCATAGACACCATTTCATTCAAACTGTCCTATTCACTATTCTTTGGTTTACTCCCACAAAGCATTGGTAAAACCCCTCCAAATAACCATAAATTGAATAAAGAATTGGAGAGTATAGAATATACTATAGTACAGAGCAAAGAGGACAAGCCGTGGAGTCAATCTTGGTAAAACCTTGCTTCTGTTACATACAACCCACATGATTTTAGTAAATTCACTCGTGCTGCCCCAGTCTCAGTTTCTCCACTGGTAAAATAAGAGACTTGTCCTATATTGTCTTTGAGCTTCCTTCCAGGTCTCTAGCTTATATCTCTATTTTGCCTTTTGTACATATTATTATTTCCCTGGTACTGCTGTAGGAGAGCTAATGATGAAAAGTTGGCATTTTTCATCGTGGTTATTAAAACCTTTGCCACATACCTTTTGTTCCTGCATTCCTGTTAGTTACCATACAGGGAGACTTTATGTCCAATATATAGTCAATGACTCAGGAAACTTAATAGCATTTTATGAATGTTCAAAAAGACCATTTTTCTTTTAATGAGAATAGACAAAGCTAGGCCACACCTCACTCACTCTACTGGTGGTATTGTCTAGAAAGGGCCTAATTCAAGAGAGAAAAGTTGGCTCTAGGGAAGAAATAAATATCTCAGGAATAAACCACAATCTCCAAAAATACAGTTAGAACTGGAGAACTGAGGTCTTGTTGTATCCTATTACATTTTGGTTTGAGAAAACATAAGAGAGAAGCCATTTGCAATATGGGAAATATACTTGCTTTCTAGCCTAACTATAGAACTATACAGTTACCTTGACTAAATTTCATTTCATTAAATTTTTCCAGTGAGATAAGATCTTTTGGAATCCTGATTGTATTTGTTTACATATCAGCTATTCCTCACAGATTTTTTTTTGTTATCTAAAATTTCATCCAAGTTATGAATAAAGATATTCAATAGATGAAGCCTGAGCTATGTCTACATAGGCCTCCCTCCAAGTTGACATCAACCCATTAACCAAAATTCTCAACTGGCTATAAATCCACAATTGTATTATGAAGCTTTATTAAGTGCCTTGATGAAATCCAGATACACTATGTTTCCAGAACTTTCCCTGATCCACCCAGCCTTGTAATTGCATTAAAATAGCAAATTGTATTAATTTGGCATAACTTGTTCTTAGGAAGGTCATGCTAACTCCCAGTGGTCACCATTTCCTTTTCTAAGTGCTCAAAAATCATCCTTTTAATAATGTTTTAGAATTTTGCCAGTGACAGACATTAACTTTATTATTCTATAATTTCAATTATCTCATACCATCCCATTTCGAAAATTAGAACATGTCAGCTTCTCGTCTTTCAGCATTTTGCCCATTCCTAACAAATCTTCCAAGTTCAATCATTCTTTAATTGCATGTGCGTATTATCAGGAGGTAATTTGTTTAGGCCTTAAGGCTCTAGCCTTAGAATAATTCTTGCTTTAATCTGAACTTCTTGAAATCTACTTTCCTGAAGTTTGGGGAACTTACTTAACTATTTTCCTTACTGTCTATGTTCTTATGAGTTGTAGAAGAGCATCACCACTTTCATCTAAGACTGCCATCACCAAATAGTTGGTCAGAATAAAGGACTGAACAGCATTTCCCCTTCATTGTTTTTTTACTGCCTCTTCTATCAGGAAAATAAGAATTTCTTAAATGCTTTCTGTAATCAAAATGAAACTTTTGCCAGATAATGGAAATCCCAAGTATATTATATATCTTGGCAAATTGTCTCTGTGCCCACTTGTCATCTATATCAGGAAGGCATTATCCATTTCCTTAACTTGCCTGGGTAATTTGTAATACATTCTTATAATGATGCTATTTCTTTTCTTTCTCTTTTTATTCTTTAAACTATGACTAGATTATAAGCTTCTCAATAGCAGGAATCTTTTTTTAATTATCATGACATTCAGTACAATTCCTTGAAAATAGTAGTTGCTTAATAAACCACAGAATCATAGAATCTCAGAGTCTGAAGGGTCCTCAGAGGTCACCTACTCTAATAATAATGATGATGATAATGACGATGATGCTGATAAACAATAATGGCATTTACATAGCTCACTAAGGTTAGCAGAGCACTTTACAAGTATTATCTTATTTTCATAACAGCCCTAGAAGGTAGATTCTATTATTTTTTTTCAATTGTTCCCTTTTACCTTTATTTTTTAGAATGAACCCATCATACACAACTCACACCTTCCTTTCAAACTACAGGAGGAATGAATCTGTTAAGATTACACAAAACATTTGCACATTCAAGTGAACTGTGACCTTATTGGGTCCCTTATACTTCCATCAATGTTCATATCTCGATTCTCCTCGTCTTAGATGTCCATTGAGTTCTGGTCTGTCACAAATGGCACTCTTTCAGTTTGGTAACCTCTTTTTTTTTTTAACCTATTCAGGTTTACACTCAGCTTTGCTGGGCAAAGCTCTACTGTTTTTTTTTTAACGTAGGTAAAAGCTGCTAGCTAGGTGTTGGCATTATCCTAAATACCACAGAGCTGCAGTTTTTTTTTTCTTCTTCATGTTCTCGGTATTGTATTTTCTCTTTTCAAGGAAGCTTGAAACTTGGCTAAGAATTTTCATCCTGGGATGCCTTCTTAGGTTTCTTCTGATTTTTAAATTTCAAAGTCAAATTTTCTGTTCAGGTCTGGTCTCTTCCTCAAGTCTGAGAATCCTCTGATTCATTAAAGGACACACACGCACTTTTGCTGTGTCAGGTGGGGGCCTGGGAGGGAACCATTCCTTCCTGATATAGGATTCAGTTTACATCCTCCATGTTTTTAGGGACACATTCCCAAACCAAGTTCCTCGAGAATACCGCAGATGCTTTCTCAGATGCTTTCTTCAATAGGTTTTCAAAAGTAGAACAGGTCCTGAGGCTGGGCTCCGGCTCCTGCTCGCTGATTTCTGCTGCTCAGCTTCTGCTCCTTAACTCTTGCCCTGCTCTGAAGTCCAGAACTTAAATAGCTTCAGGGCAAATCAGCTTGCGATCTTCTTTTCTTCTTCATTCCCCTACTCTTCTCCTCCGGGGCCAACTCTGAATAGACTTCTGCCTCTTTCTGCACCGCTATTTATACTGCTCTTGACTCCTGCGGCAATGCAGGCAAGGCACCCGCCTTGGCCAGGCTTCCCCCATTCGCGCCTTGGCCACAGGTGCACGTCTACCCGCTTGCCTTTGCGCTGCTCGTGCGGTTTGCTGAAAGTGCCTTCCCACGTGTTTCTTCCCCTCCGGTGGAGGTAGTTCAGCTCTTCGAACGCTGGGGGAATGCCTCAGTCCTAGTTATTTTTGGTCGGGCAAACACACAAGATAGGGGAGAGGATGGCTCTGGTTCTAATTAAAACGTAATTCTTAGGGGCAGCTAGGTGGTCCAGTGCATAGTGCTCAGGCCTTGAGAGTCAGGAGGACCAGAATTCAAATCCAGTCTCTCACCAGATACTTGACACTAGCTGTAGTAACCCTGAACAAGCCACTTAACCAAAAAGGAAAGAAAAAGATTTTCACTTGTAATCTGAGTTATTTTAAATATATATACACATCAATACCCATATTTCAATAACTGAAATGCATTTCAAATATGCAGATATCTCAATTCAAAAAAATTAGGAAGTTGGGGTGCCTGGTGGAGTTGAGGTCTAGAGGTTTAAGGGTGCTAGACTCCAAAATGACAGGCAAGTCTTCACAAATTAATTCAACCCAAGCCTTCTTTCAGGCAAATACAAGGTATATTAGAAATCCACCATATTGGCCAGACTCTTAAGGAATCTAAGCATTTGCATCACTATTGCAAGTGGGCCAGATTTTAAGAATCTGAGCGGGTAGCTTCTATTATTGTCCCTATTTTGTGGATGAGGAAAACGAGGCATATATAAGTTAAGTGATTTGCCAACAGTCGCACAGCTAGTAAATGTCTGAGGTTAGACTTGAACTCTGGTCTTCCTGACTCTAGGTTCAGCACTCTATCCACTGCATAGCCTATCTACCCCTGAATGATAATCCCTTCCTTATCCTCCCTTCAAGTGGTAATACAATCATTGCTTAAAGATCTTCAGGAATGGGGAATCCACTATTTCCCTAGATGGCTCATTTGAGCTTTAGATAGCTCTCCAGTAATTATGCACTGTATTTCCTGAGTCCTTGTAAAAGACTTAAATTTTTCTCTATTACATTTCATCTTCTTAGATAGGACCTATTATTCTAAGCTTTTTAGATCTTTTTGAGTCTTGACTTTGTCTTTCAGTGTGTTAGTTTTCCCTGCCATCTTCATGCCATCTGAAAATTTCCTAAATATGCCACCAATGCTTTTATCCACCTCACTGACAGAATAGCCAAAGACATCTCACTGGGCACTACAGGAGAGAATTCTATCCAAGTTGACAGATGATCCTTTAATGACCACTCTTTGAGTCCAGCAATTCATTCAGTTCCAAATCTTCTTAACCTCGTTATCATTAAGCCAGTAGTTTTCTATTTGTCCACATGTACAGCATAGAAGTATTTATCATATTCCTTGCTGAAATTCCAACATACCAGTATGCCCGCAGCATTCTCTCTGTATACCATTCTACAGCAACACAGAAGAAAATTAGGTTAGCATGGTCCTAGCATTGGGCCATGAACTCTTTTAAATAAAGCCATGTTAGAGTGTGGTGATTATTGTGAAAGATACACTCCGTCTTTAAGATCTTCTTTCATAAGGAATAGTTAGTGATGAAAAGGGCAGAGAATGTTTTTGTGTAAAGGAAGACACATATTTATTCTCAAAGATGTATTAT
>NW_027555847.1:21963869-21968869 GCF_003287225.1 Phascolarctos cinereus
GCTGTGATCATATTTTTTAAAAAGACATCAATAAAAACATTTAAAAAAGAAGAAAACACATATTGTTGAAGTCCTTGCTGTGTCATTGTACTAAGTCCTTTGCCTCAGGGCAGGGTGGTGGCCAGGGGGAGGTCATAGGGACAGTGAATTGCTCAGAGGACAGTCAATCAATGGCATGCCCTTTCCAGAACCAGCCATCATACCATCGATTTGCTTCCTACTTTGCCCAGAGCAAGAAAGGAAAAGGGGGCAGATGGCAGAATGGCCTGGGTGGGTAGCTGGATGGGATGAGAAGTTATCCCTGTGTGCCGTGCATACAATAAGTGTTTAATAAATAAATGTTTAATGGATTAAATTGCCCAGTCGGCTGATCATATTTTGAAAACTGCAAACCATACAGTTACTTTCTGCAAGACCTTGGATTAAGTTCATTCATTCAGTCATTTAGGATTTCTGTTGAAGTAGAAGGAGGGAAAAGGTAGCTTGGGGCTTCATTGCTTTAGGATAAAAAGAAGAGGAGCTTGGATTTTACTTCATAGAAAAGAGAGAGCCTTGGGAAGGTTCTGAGCTGATAAATTATGGGAAAGTGGATGTTTAGGAAGATCCATCTGCTGGTTGTGTCCTGTTTGAGTTGGAGGTAGAGAGATAGGCTGGGAATGGGGAGACATTGGAAGACCTGCAGGTTATAACTTGAGGTTATAAGCATGACCCACAGGACTTGTAGGATCCTAGGTCTAGAGTGCATAAAGGCCTGAAAGTTTCTCTAGTCCCACCCATTTTACAGAGGTGAACACTGAAGCCAAAGGAGTTGTATCAACTTGCTTAAGGGGACCCATGTGGTAAATAGTATGACTGTGAGAATGGAGGGGAGCTAGGTGGCTCAGTGGATAGAGCGCCAGGCCTGGAGTCAGGAAGACTCAGCTTCTTAAGTTCAAATCCAGCCTCAGGTACTTCCTAGCTCTGTGACCCTGGGCAAATCACTTTAACCCTGTTTGCCTCAGTTTCCTCATCTGTAAAATGAGCCAGAGGAGGACATAGCAAACCACTCTTTGCCAAGAGTTCAACATGACTGAAAACAACTGAACAGCAATGAAGTAAGAGAAAGAGAAGGGCAGGGTAGCAAGGATTAAAACTAAAAAAAAAAAAGCTTCTGGTTAGGCAAGGGGAGAGAAGCAGGACTCAGATTACATTTGGACTTTTTTTATTTTCAGCATCCTGTCTTGGTATTTAAAATTAAGGAATGAGAAGAAGCAATAGTTTGTTTTGTTTTGTTTTGTTTTTTACAATCACAATTAACACTCTTGAAATGGACGAAAGGCCCTTCCTTAGACCCAGGGAGGCGGCTGGGCCTTCTGACTGCTGCTCCAAGTTGTGTTCATGTCAAAATACCTGGTTCTACTTCTTCAGACTCTGCTTAATGCTCATTGGCTAACCAGTATTGAGTTGTGCAAAGAAACCCTATGTAACATGATGACCATAACTCAGCCAGCCTGCTTAGTCTGCACTGTCATGGCATTGCCTGAGATTTGAAGCTGTTTTAAAGAGAGCTTTAGTAGAGAAGGAAGTGGAGAAGTGAAGATGGAAAAATCCTCCCCGTGGAGGAAACACTTGAGGCCCTTGTCAGGCAGCAGCGTGCCTTTTCTCTGTCTCTAGCCTGGATAGAGTTCTCCTGCATCTCTAGCAGGCATCCAATATGAATAATTGAAGTCTGTGGGGAATCCAGAAACGTCATCTCTGGACCCATAGCTGAAGCGCCTGCTGAAAATTTGGTGTAGCTTTCCTCCTGAAGAAAGAAACCAAACTGCATTGACCGTCAGGAGCGATTGATGGTTTTGGTCAGTTTAACGAATTGCCTCTGTGTGTGTGTGTGTGTGTGTGTGTGTGTGTGTGTGTGTGTGTGTCTTCTTTGTCCTTTTATTCAGGGGATCTCTCTCTGAGTAGAAAAGAAGGAGTGGATATAGTTGGAAATATTAAAACGATATCCATAAAACATTTTAAAATTTGACATGGGTAGGTGGGGGAGACACAGAAAAAGACAGAAACAGAGAGACAGAGGAGGGGGAGGGGAGGGGAGACAGCCAGATTAACATTATGATAGAAAGAAAAGTGCTGGATTTCGCTTCAGCAGGCCTAGGTTCCAGTACTGGATCTGCCACTTACTAGTTGTGGGGCCTTAGTAAATTAGGGCCACTCATGGCAGAAATTGGAATGAGGGCCCCAGGTTTCTAGGAGTTTAAAAATGAGGAGACTTGACCAGTTTTCCCACCCATCCAGCACCTTCACGTGGAAGCAAATGCCTCTCCAAATGAGTGATTATGGAGCAACCCAAGCAGTAGGTAGGGGAAAGGGAAACCCCAGCAGAAGACTTAAGTGTCCAAAGGAGATTTGATGAAAGAAATTCTTTTCCATCCAGATGGGACTTTGCCAGTTAGGGTGGTGGGCTCCAAACATGGCTTCCTAGCTCCCACTTTTTGTTTTCTTTTCCCTTATAATTCTATCAGAGATGCTCTGTCCTTTGGTGGAGGGGGAGGTCTGGGGCTCAAGGCCTGGTGACTGCTGGCAGGCAAGGAGGATCTGCTTCTTTGGGCTTTAGACTAGGAACAGATGGAGGCTTTGGGATTTCTGAATGCAGTCATTGGTTGAAGGAGATGAGAGTATAGTTAGTGTTCCTTGACTTACTCAAGGTTAGCTAATGGGGTGGGTTAGGGTGGGGGGAGGGAGTGCCATCAAAAATCTTATCTCTGATGACAGGTGTTATGGATCATTTAGGCTCAGATGGACACTACCCAGAGAGATTATGATTGGGAAAAGAGGGCGAAAGCAAGAAGCAAGAAATGGTTAACACAAGATACTTGCCAATTGGCAAATGCCAGAGGAAAGCAAGGAATCGAAAGTTATTATACCTGTGAAATACAAGCTCAGATTTCAGAGGGGGTAGGGATGGAATAAATGCCCAAAAAAATAAAGGCCTTACTTAATAACATAGCTTTGTATAAAAATATGTGTTCATGTATATATTCTGTAGCAAGACTGATTCATTTACATTCCTCCAAGAGAAGAATTATTGTACTTACAGTTACAAAATTCCAAGAACTTGATAAATTGTGCTGATTTTTTCCAAATTTTCTAAGCGGCAAAACCATATCCTTTTACAAATAATAAAAAAGGAGCAGTTACAGTTTGGTTGACTCTCCCATACTTGGGCACCTTTCTGGATCTCAGTTTCTTTATCTGTAAAACAGGGGAGCTTTAGATGAAAAGATTTCTCTGGTCTCTTCAGAGTCTAAGTCCTGAGTCCTCATTTCCTGCTTTCTCCTGCCTAATAGAGGTGCTAATTCATAGGAAAGTGGGCAAAAGTCCATTAGAAGCAGGTGGGGATAATAAACTAAACTGTAGTTATCCAGGTTCTGATAACCTCTCCCCTGCCGTAGCCTGGTTATCAGATGGACATCACTTATCTTATCCTTTCGGATGGCATGTGAGACAGGACCTTTCTTAAAGCCATCATGCAATAAAAAAGGGTGTGGTTGTGTTGGGGTTTTTTTTGTTGTTGTGTGTTTTTTTTAATTGGCTATCTGGTTTGATGTAGGATTGAAGTCTCTATTGGAGTAAGGGATACTTATTCTGTTTTGAAAAATCAGAAAAGGCTGTTTATTTTTGCCTGTTCTTAGCTCTGTGGTCTTTCTTTTTTGCCCCAGTGTTCTTGGAATTACAAGCTTTTCTGAAATTGTGAGCTGTATTTGCTGATTAGGCAGTTACTGTATTTCCCTTCTGACACCCTGGGTCATTGTCCTGTTTCCTTAGACTTAAGGCGGATTGACTGTCATTGACTGGATGGGTTTGGATGTCAAAGTGGCTTATGTGTCATCTTCAGTCTATAAATATCTTGTGTGTATCATCATTTGGGAACTGCGATTCTGTCCCCTGATGATCTCTTGGACCCTTTTAAGGTGCCTGCCTAGCATTGAACAAAATGTTACAAGCCATGAAAGCCAAGGTTGGGTTGTTGTTTTGTTTTGTTTTTTAAGATCAAAAAGCAAATCAATGTAGCATTTCTTTGGTTACTGTTCTAATGAGGGGAAAAGGGGGTTACACTGTATTCTTCTCTGTAATTGGTGCTATTCCTGTCACTATCCTGCTTGCTGGTGCTGGTTCCTTACCCTTCTGTTTAATGGATCAACTCTATCTGCCCAGATAAAATCTATTTTTAAGTGCATCCTTTCGGGTTCCCTGCTGGTTGAACTGGAGGTTGCCTTTGGAGTAGGTTGGGAGGGTAATTTTCCTGTTGGTGATGAAGGAAAGGAGCTTGGGTGGAAAAGTCCAGTCTGAGAACAAAAAGAGAAGAGAAGGAAGAGGAGGAGGAATAAGTAGTAGACTAGATGGATCAGAAAGGATGCTCAGGCTAATTGAGTATTCCACTAATAAGATTCTACTTTTCTACCCTTTATTTTGCCTTTGCATAAGGTTGAAAGTCTACTATTCTCTGACTAATTTAGTCAATGTGATCTTAAAATTCAGTTCAGTGAAATCTGTTTTTAAAAGAGGACAGGGAGATGCTAATTGCTTAATTCATCAGCCCAGACTTGACTTCCAGTTACTATTCATTCTTCCCTTCCTTTTAAAAATTGTTCCTGAAAAATTGGGGCACTAATGCACTGTTGGTGGAGTTGTGAGCTGATCCAACCATTCTGGAGAGCAATTTGGAGCTATACGCAAAGGGCAACCAAACTGTACATACCCTTCCATCCAGCAGGACCACTGCTAGGGCTGTATCCCAAAGAGATCATAAAAAAGGGAAAAGGACAGACGGGTGCAAACATATTCATAGCAGCTCTTTTTGTGGTGACAAAGAATTGGAAATTGAGGAGATGGCCATCAATTGGGGAATGGCTGAACAAGTTGTGGTGTCTGAATGTAATGGAATACTATTGTGCTATAAGAAATGATGAGCAGGCGGACTTCAGAAAAACCTGGGAAGACTTGTATGGTCTGATGCACAG